>NC_080594.1:19573669-19890098 GCF_027887145.1 Ammospiza caudacuta | reverse complement strand
CCCATTTTCCCTCTGGTCCAAGTTTTACAGGTTGAGTCTTGATTGTAGATGCTCTGGTTACACAGTGCTGTGAAGGATCAGCATCCAGGCAGCCCAAGTGCTTTAAAACAATCAGTCTCCTTAAGAAATTCAAGCCAGGTATTCCAGAAATCACTTGTGAAATAGATTATTTTGGGTCCTTATAAAGGCATGTGAAATTGTTTCCTACAAACAATAAATGTTGAGATAAGAATAATATTTAAAGAAGATTTTGTAGAAACAGCATCAAGCTCTTTTTACAATTTTAACAGTTCAGGAAATCATCCTGTAAGAATGCCTTTCAGTCAGAAATGCATCCTTCTTACTTATACATGAGCAGTAAAAAGCTCAAAAGTAGTCACGAGGAGCAGAATCAAACTATATTTCACAGAATGTTCCATGCAATCTTGCAGTACTCTCTCTTGTGGCACTCACTGTCCTGTATGTCCCTGCTGCAGTGATTTCCAGTTAATTCTCTTCCATTGGTGCTGTTCTGGTGGTAACATAGGATTTTTTGCCAGCTGACTATTTAACAAGCATGAAGAGAATGACATGAGATAGGATGCCAAGCACGTACCTGTAAACAGCAGAGCAGGCACCAAAATTTGAAACATTTTCCGAGCCATGGCAAATTACTCAGAAAGGGTTTCGTTTGTAAAGTGAAGAGAGTGATACAGTTTTATACTTTGCTATCTTTAGGTTTATAAATCATTTACCAGATACGTGTAAGGGGTTGGTTCAGGCAGAGGGCAGGGTACAATGCTTAGTTCAGATTTGTCCTATATGCCCGTTTGTACACTTTGGACTTTGCAAGCTGAGTCTCTAATGAGCCATAATGGCTCATTATTGGATGGATGGATTTACTTCTTTGTAAGTTTTATGATGCAAAATAGCACATCAGGCTCGTTCTATGAGCATTTAACAGGTAAACTTCAGTCAATCAGTCTTTTGCATGACTTTTCCCCCTCATCCTGGTGATAGTCACAGGCAGTTTATAGTCTGGCTTGAATACAGATGGTGTTAGAGTCTACCTGCTCTGAGAGCAGTGGCAGAGTATGCCATTTATTTCAGATGCATACTGCTTGGGTTAAGGAAATAAAGCTATAATAAAATTGACTAAAAAAAGCACTGAGCAGGGGAGGAGGGAAGAAATTTGGTTTCTGACCTAAGCCAGGCAGAAGTCCCAGCGTGTCTTGTTGCCTCCTGCTGGTGTAAGGACTCTGTAATGTGGGACACTATGAGTTCATGCTGCCTTACCTTTCCCACCCATCCAGCTAGCTGTTGCCTCTTATATACAACTCACCCGCTGGCAGCAGCCGTTGTACTGCAGAGCAGTTTATCTTTGTAAGCTCACCTACAGCGACGATATGAGAGCAGAGCAAAGCTGAGCTCCGTCACACGTTGGCATGCTTAGATCTGCAGTCCATCAGCACAGGCTGGCGTGTACTCCGAGGTCTTCATGTCAGGTAATCAGACCGTGCTGACGTTACAGGTCAGGGACCAGGCTTCCTGCTGATGGGCAGAAGTGCTTCATCCTCATTTCCACTATCCAGTCTAGAGAGTGCAGGGAGTAAACGTTTGCTGGGAAGCAAAAGAATATCGAGTGTCGCAGACATTTTTTCACAGAAATCCTTTCTTTCAGATTTCTGTGTCTTCTGGAAGAGAGAGGCCTCAGAAGAGAACATAAACAATTATTATCAGCTGCTGTGGAATGCAACAGGGGCACCTATTTTGATTGGTGATTGGTTCATGTTCCCATGTTTATAATTAAGGGCCAATCACAAGGAACAAGCTAGGGACAGAATCCTTGGACACAACTTTGTTATAGATTCTTTCTTTCTATTCCTAGGTAGCAGCAGCTCTGCAAACTTCTCTTTTTATTCTTTTTAGCATAGTCATAATGTATTATATATCATATATCAATAAATCCAGCCTTCTGATCTAGAAACAAGATTCTCGTCCTTCTCTCACCAGCAGCGACCCACTCAGGTCACTGTAATAATCGAGTTATGTAGTTACAAAGCCTAACAGTTTTTTATTGCACACAGGTGGGTAGGAGGGCACACTATTGTGAGAGACAACTGCTCACTTTGAAAATTTAAAAAGGTTTATTAAACCTTAACAAAAATACAAAGGACTACATAAGGAAAAAGTTGCAGTGCTGGGAACTGCCCTCATACGTAACACATAACCAGTTCATCTTTGGGATGGATGCTCAGTCTGTTATACCCCTGGGTTTGCACCAGCCAGCCCTGGCCCCTCCCAAAGTCTGTCACTGAGCTCTTCTTTGACATTTATCAGTGGAGATTGCTTTCTTGTAACTCGATTGGAGGTCAGGTGTTTCCAGGCTGCACCCTCTGAGCAACCCCTGAGCTTTTCCATTCCCCACTGCCCCATGCCAGGGACACCTGTGCAGCTTCTTTGTACCTGTCCTGGACAGCCCTGGCTGTCTGATGGCAACAATACAGGGGGGAAAGGGAACTGTGGGGAGAACAGAGGACATCTAAACTACAACAACATAACTACCTCACTAAAGCCTCTCTTAATATTCACACAATAGTTATCTTTTAATTGGGAGAGCCAATCATCTCATTACCCATCTATAACAATATTGAACGGCAGGTCTAACAATGTAATCCCTAACTTTGCAGTAGGTCATGTCACAAATTTTGTATTATTTTAGTATTGTTCTAAAAAAAAAGAAAATTAATCCATCCACCCCTGATAGCAAATTAAATATGGAGGCAGGTGTTCTGCATTTTGGTGCCGTATTAACAACAAATATTAATTATTCAAACTTATCATCACCAATTTCCCCACCTCTGAGCTGCTATATTAAATGTTAGATAATAACACAGGTGAAAAGAGCAGCCAGCAACAGATCACAGGGAGGCATGCTTGACTGGCAACAAAGACCCAAGTCACCTCCTCCTATTTCATCTTAGGAAGTAAGAGGAGAAGATGAGAAAGTTTTTCAGGAGTAGGAGTCGAAAAAGTGGAAAACAGTTAGAGGCCATAAATCCCAACTGATTCTGAGTAACCCAAGTCCAGGCTCTCAGAACCTAAAAACAGCCTTGCTCCCATGATTTCCAAATAAAACCTGGAGAATATGACTTGTCTCTATCCTTTACTGATGAAGCCTTGAGTCTATTATAGGAAAAGTCGTCCCCGAGAGGCACAGAATATCTTCTGGTAGGGTCACAAAACATGATGGGGACATTGCAATGCCTGGATTTGGCTCTGAGTTCAGAGCATAAGGCTTTCTCTGCTGTAGAATGGAACAGCGGTCAGCCAGATTTGGCTTTGACAGATCTGGGAAGCAGCTAAATTACAGGTAGCATGTCCCCTAGCACATAGAGATCCATGACACCTGAACACTCCTAGTTTTCCTTTGTTTCATCTTCTATCCTGCCATGTTTGCTTCTCAACTGTTTCAGGCCTTGCTCTTGGCCCACTCTGTCTTGTGTAGGCTGCCCAGCTCTGCGTTCTTCCCCTGAGACACATCTTCCTTCTTGTTGTGTGTTTTGCAACTTCACATAAAAAAGACAGTATGCCTGTAAAACCCAACATCTTTAGATTGAAGAATTTATAGATCTCTTATGAGGAGAGTGGCTTTCCAATGTGATTTTCCTTTCCTCCTTCCTTTGGTGTCTTGTTTCCCATATCCACAAGGGGTGTTCAGCTCTGACGTTCACTCCCTCCCTACCTCCTACCCCAATCATGCTGTAGCCAAGTCTCACTTCTGCTCACAACAGCCAGTGTTTTTCCTGAAGCCCTGTAATGTATACGTAGTTTGGGGCTTGCATGCGCCCTATTGGCTCACATACAAAAATTTCCAGAAGACAGATGAGTTCTTAGCAGTTCTTTAAGGGCAATATATAGGCAATCTGGATATCACTAAAAACCCATGAAAAGCATGATTCTTTTCATTGAATGTAAAATTTCAGCTGTTAATCACTAACAGATATGCAGGCTGTAATTTTTTGGAAGATTTGTAACTTGGCCCCAAGGCTCAAATTTTCATTTGGAGGAATCAATCATTGTATCATTCTCTTATGATGTCCTCCCTTCTCCTGTCAGACTTCTATTCCCTCCTTTGAAACAGAAAGCTTAGTTAAAGGAGTTGTCATCAGAATATTCAGTGCAAAGTAAACTTCACAACACACATCCTTATCTCATTTGCAGAAATTATCAAGATACTGGCTAAAGTGGTTCCAAAAATTTCAGTTTGATGCAGATACCTTACATAGTAAAAAAAAAAAAAAAAAAAAAAAAAAAAAAAAAAAAAAAAAAAAAAAAAAAAAATTAAAATCTCAGACCAAATTATAAAAGTTCAAACGAGTTATAAGTTATAGGTGAGTAAAAGCAGGATTATCTGAAGCGACATTTTAGGGAATATACAATGCTACCAGACTTACCAAGAGGGAGTAAGGTGGACTTCAAACAGCAGAACTCTATTAGGGAAAGATCAGACCATTTTTCCTTCTACATTTCATAACCTTAGACAGTAAATCACCGTTTCAGAGGAACTATCTGTGTTCTTCCTGTAATACTATTAATTATTTTTCTTTAAGGAAAAAGAGCAAAACCCCAAACCTTAGCTGATTATAAATGAAACCATTTTAGCAAGAAAAGGATTTAAAGAGGTTGGACTCATCTTAAAAACATCCTGAGGAAGTTGATGGTGACTGGCTATACAATGAGGTCTCCAGCTCCTTCACTACTTATTTTATTTCTTTTTCACAGGTGGAGTGGTAGTAAAATATTTGAGATGGTAGCTGAATATCGCTAAGATTATTTGTTGCTTCAATTTGATTGAAAGCAGATAACATAGAAAGTTACTGGGAATGAGAAAGCAGGTAGGAAATCTTAGTTGGGTTGGGAACAAAAAGCTAAACAACTTGAGCTGGAAAATCCATATTCTTTCTCTTCTTTGGCACCAGCTCCTCATCTGCCTAGGAAGCTTAATTCTTTTGGTTCACTTTCACCAGCTAAGTATAATGCTAATCTATGAGATTTTGTAAACCTCTATGTAACTGCTGAAAAACATAATCTTCTGATGTATTTAATATGAAATTCCTCATTTGTTTTAGATGGTGTAACATTTACCAGTTCTCTTTGTTCATCTCTAAGACATCTTTGATTTAAGTAAATATGCCAACACCAGTGTTTAACTTCAGGTTTTGTGCATCTCAAAATACTGTTGTGTTGCTGTAATATCTTTTTCACAGGAAAAAGGTGCTATGTAATATTTAAAGGAACATGAAACATAGGAAAACCTCTCTCAAGAAAAAGGACTAGGGAGAGGGAAAAGAAAATAATGACCATTGTTGTTGTGACCAGTACCCCATGACCTGTACAACCACTATATTGAAGCTCAGGACTTGAAATTAGAGGCAGTAGCTTAGTGTTTAGTGTTTCTTGACTGATTCTCAACACCTTAGTTTTGTAACCCCTTCTAATATCCATAGCTGAACAAGTTGCACCACTGAACCCTGCCTCTGATCATTATTTGAGCAACATTTCTTCTGTTACTTTTGTCTTGTGGGAAAGCCTGGCTTAATTCTACATCCTATTTCTTGATTGGTGGAAAGGCAGGAAGGCTACAGTTTGACCTGTTTTCAGTGTGGATGCTGCTGCAGTTCGGTAGAAAAAATGATCCTTGGCAGGAGTTTTGAAAATGTACCCCATGACTTTCAATATTTTGGGTCAGTCACTGATTCCAGTGAATGTTTTCTATATTCTGTCCTAGAGGCTCTGAGAAGTGCAAGTCTGGAAAGACACCTGCAATCAGCCTGGCTCTGAAGGCATGTATCTGCACAGGAACTTGGGGCAGCACACTGGTTCTGGCCATGGCAAGTAGTGCAGGAGAGGATGCCTCTCTGATTCATCACTGCTAACCAACTTATCTTTAGAAAATATTCCCCCCTTGAAGAAATTCATTATTTCCTATTTTTCCAAGGTGATGCTATAAAGGCAGTTTGTATAAATCTGTGTGCAGTGGAATTGAACTAAGACCCAAAGAGAGGTCTAATAGTGAACAAGTTAATTG
This sequence comes from Ammospiza caudacuta, assembly GCF_027887145.1. Classification (NCBI taxonomy): domain Eukaryota; kingdom Metazoa; phylum Chordata; class Aves; order Passeriformes; family Passerellidae; genus Ammospiza; species Ammospiza caudacuta. Next base: position 19,884,028 of record NC_080594.1, on the reverse strand, counting down.
ATCTTTTGTTAACCACTACTTCAAATATTTGTCATATTTTGAAGAAAGCCTACTGGCACAAGGTAAGGTATTTAGTACAGCAGGACTGTGCACTTTACACCTTCTGACTTGGATGTGGGCTTTAGTTCAGTTTTTTCTTCCAAACAGCTACAGCTCCACCAGTCCTACTGCTCTTGTGCTTGAGTACTTATGTTCCTCTTATGAGAGGCTCAAGTAACTCTCTTTTCATGGTGGGAGAAGGCATGAATGCTTTATCTTGACTTGTCTTCCCAGAACAGCACTCTGCAAAACTCCTACGTTCCAATGGCATGTACTCCTCAGTTTTCCAGTTCCAGGAGCAGATTGTGCCCCAGTATTTGCACAGCATGGCCATGTCCGAGGCAGAATTCCCACACTGGTCTGCACTCCCTCTGGCTTTCTGGGTGTAGAAAATAGTTTGGAGCCTTGCTCTTTCCATTACCACAGGCACTTCAAGCCCCCTACAAGTATCACCCACTGGCTCAAATCTCGTAGTCCTTTTCTTAACGTGTTGAGTCACCAGGACGCACAACTACTGATGGTGGTTTCCCTCCTCTAATTGGTGCAAAGCTTAAGAAAGGATGCCAGCATCCAGATAAGTGGACTAGAAAGCTAATCACTGCTTTAAATGGTCATCTGCTTTCAAAGTCATGACCTTCATACCCGACTGTAATGCCGAAGAGGCACTGTTGCTGAGATTGCGATGACCAAACTTCTAATATTCTTTGCGGAACATTTCCTATGGTACAAACAGTGTTTTACTAGAATTTCAGCAACTTCATTATGCTTTACAATATGACTGATTTGGTATGTGTTGAGTGCCTTATTTTCATGGGATAATGGGTGTCTTCAATGCAGAGTAAAATTAGAGGAGCAACAAGTATATGGATTGCCTAGATTTTTTTTTTTTAACCATTGAACTCAAGTACAGGTCCCAAGGTGTAACTGAGTGACCTGCTTAGTCACCCTCATTGATAACTGAGACACTGGCCTTGTTCACCTGAATGCAGCTGCTCCAATCTAACAAGAAAATACAGTGGCATCAGAGTGCCCAAGAAAGTAGTGCAGCGTGCAAAATCTCCAAGAAGCTGTCAGTGCTTTATTAGCTGAATGCTTTCTTCCTATTCTGCAGAAGATTATGCACTCTGGGTGCCTTTTCCTATTTAAACTTTAGGTTTCTACTTTAAAACCTCTCATGGAAGCATGACCTGTGGTTCTCATGGCAGCAGCCAGAAATTGTCACAGCATTCCAGAGAGGTTGCTACTGTCTGATCATGCTGCAGTGTAGATATTAGCTGACAGCTCTTGGAGCCATTCTAATCCATCACTCCTGATCCACAATGGAAAAATTCAGGTTTGCAAAAACAAAACACACACCCCATGATCCTCTTGATGTAGCTTAAAGCTACATCCAGAATCTTCTGTATGTTTTTCTTGTCTTTCTGCCAGCAGTGATGTAGGAACTGTGGTAGCTCCAACTTGAAACAATTTTAAATGCAGAATTTTACAAGCCCCTCTCCTCTTCTGGAAATAAATATATAGCTTACCCTGAACAGATTTGAGATGGTGTTTATGAAGTCAAGATGATCTAGGCAGGGCAGGACCTGATGAATCTGCTCCCTCTAACACGATCCCTTGGAGGCAGAGCATGTGAATACCATTTCTCAGCTAAAACAATAAAGCTGTTGGGAGTGTCTTGTGCTGCCACCCCCTTTTTACTTACGTAGTGCCACAATTTCTAACAGCTATAAACAAACGTTTAGGTTTGTCATAGAGTCAATTTTTATTACCTCTTAAAAGCTGAATAACATGCAGCCAGAAGAAGTGACTTTGATATATAGGACTGAGCATCAAGCCATAGCCTGCATTCTCACAGTCCTGTCATACAACTGGGAAAATTAGTGTCCCAATAAGAAATAAGAAAAATTCTATAGCTATAGCAATATAAGGAGCATTTTAGCTCTGTCACAAACTACAGTAAGAATTAACTGCCATTGGTGTGACTTATGCCACGGGTGTATTTAACACAGTCAAGGTAAATCCTTGTACTGTGAAGTCGATCTGTTAATCTGGCTTCGATCCCTCTGTCACCTACTGTTGCTGAAGGTGGATGAACTGATCCTTCCGTGCACTTGGAAGATAAGACTTGGCTTTAAATCTCACTATGCTGGTAAAACATGGATAGATGCCCTAAGAATGGAGCTACACAGGTATGAAACATGGTTAGATCTCACTAATTACAGTAACACGAGTCTCGTAGCTCCAGCTCTTCATAGATCATTCTGTCACACTGTCACAAAAGGAAGGAGGTGCTGTACTAGATAAAAATATATATATTAGCCTTACAACTCAGTAGAGAACAGCCCTGGTAATTGCAGCACCATTTTGAAGGGTTTAATGGATGTACAGAGTGCAATATTAAAAAAAAGTTAAAATATCGTTTGAGAGGATTAGATGCCTTGGTCTGCATTTTGCTGCTTTGAAATTCCTAACAGAACCCTTTGAATTGTGTGTTGGAATCACCACAAAAAGCAGCTCTTACCTGACTCAGTATATCTAAAACTGAGGATATTGCTCCTGTCTATTAACATGGCACAGTTACTTAGTACTGCTAATTAATTCTAATTCTTAAAAACATTCAAATTGATTTATTTTAGCTCTACTCATTACTTCCATAGTGACTGCAGATATGTTCAATAATTAGCCATTATTATGTTTTTAAGGATATATTTTTCATATTTGTGGGTTCTGAAGTGACCATTGTAGTGAGGAAAATATCAACTGTCAGCTGGTTGGTAAAAGCTTTTTCAAAATGCCTTACCAAACTGGCACAGGAATTAATAATGATGCCAATGAAGTAATACAATTCAAATGTTTTGCATTTCAGGTTTGGGGTTTTTTTCATTGTTTTTTAATGAGAAAAAGTATTTTATTGGGTTACATCCTCCATGATTGTGTTTCCTTTGCTATTTCAGCAATGACTGATGTCTGTGGCTACTCAATCTCAAGAAAATGCCAAAGACATTCTCTGCATTTTATAGGAAAAGTAACTGTTGCAACTTTATTATGATTTGTTTGATTGATCAAAACTACAGTAATTATCAGCACTAAATCTGGGAAGGTATAATCTACTTTGGCATGGTGGAGATGCAGTCTCTGAGCCTCATATCTTAATTTCCTACACATACACAACAAACAGGAACACAGAAATCAAGGTTAATCTATAATCTCTTGCAATTGTTTCAATAAAAAGTGGCCACCATTCATTTCAACTCACATGCAATAGACACCATATTTAGTTGCTGATTCATGTTGACTTGCCCTTTTAGCACAGTTCCTCAAAGGAGCATCTCTGTCCAACATGTTTCTTGTCTCCAATGACCAAACAGCATATACCTCTAAAACTCCTTTATTGTGTGTGCCAGTTTATTGTTTTCCATTTTGTTATTATGATAGATTAATTCTTTAACATAACTACTAAGAATACATGAGAAATTCCACAATGTGCAAGTTACTTGCTGAAGTTACTTCATGGCATGAGAGCACAATAGCTCGCTAGCAGTACAGGGGGAAGTAGTAATTTTTAAATACTTTTTAATGTAAGTTTAAAAACAACAAAGGTAATTCCCAGATTAATTATGCCGATTTTCTTTTTAATAGAAACCAAAACTTCTTCAAGAAGTAAACCACTATTTTTTAAGTCATAAGATCTAGAAATTTACTCTTTATATTTCAAGCACTTTTAAAGTGCATGGATGAAAGACTGAAATATCATGTCAAGATAAAAGAAAGTACTGAGTATTATTTAACTTTCACAGTAGAGGATCTGTATTTAAACAAGATGTGGGAGGGAAATTTCTTATAACTGAGCATTTCCAGAAAGTCATTAAGTAAATGTGCCATGAAAACATGGTAAACAGAAATAGTGTTTTGACAAGGTGTTAATTCATCAGTGTGCTTGATGAGCTCAAAGATTGAAAAAATGGTCCAAGCTTCTTAATGCCTTCCTGGTATTCTGGAGGCAGGGGAGGAAAACAGAGTTCATTTGAGATGTACTTGAGAAATAAAGGATAATATAAATAAAGTTATACCTAAATATCTCTCTGCTTTGTAAAAAGCTAGTGTTCTTCAAGTTGCGTGTTGTCAGGCTGTATCTTGAAGATCAGAAGTGAGACTACCAAATGAAGCAACTGGAAAGTGTTTCCTGCTGTGCCTTGCCTCTTGTCACTGACAAGCCTACAGAAAACACCTGGGCTTACCTCTGCCTTGTCCCATTCCTAAGAAATACATGTAATGCCTTGTAAAATTCTTCTACTGTCCACTTTTTCCCCCCGACTACATGCTCTTGATGGTGGTGAGACATAAGGGAGAAGATCTGTTAAAATATGTCATTAGAGGATGGGATAGGAAAAAGTAACTGTGATGAATACATCTTTGTGCAATCTCTTCTCTTTGGATCTGACCAGACTCTCACAGCTGGAAATGTGAAACTCCACCCACATCAGCAGCATTCAGGTGTCAATAAAAATTATCAATAAAGTATCAGCCCTCAAAGGCACCCTCAAATGTCACATCATTCCGGTGATGCTGTACACACATCTCTGCAAATTTCCTTGGCAAGTGTTCGATGTCTCTGATGCACATTTACTGAAGCACTCACCATGGCATGAAAATCAGATTGAAATATCAGGATCCTAAAAGCTGCATAGCAACATCTGGAAGGCCTAAGGGCTATTTTATTTTAAGTGTCCCTAAGATGTTTAAGTTTTCTGAACTTCCCATTGCATTAGTGGTGTTCTCTCCTTCATTTCTCATGAAATATTCAGTAGCTTGCCTTCTAAAGCTTCCCACCTCTTAATCCTCTCATTGTCTCTCTTGATATCAACCTTAGCTGCTGATGTGACAGTTTTTTCTAATGTATATATGTGAACTAAATGGTTTGGATAAAAGCCAAGAAACATCTTGTCCCTTGGGGAATTGTAGTAAACAGATATTGCATTAAGACCTTGCTACTCAGAGTTAAAAAAAAATCCTAGCAAACTGCTGCCTGAACAACAACTTACTTCTACAAATCATGTGAAGGACACACAGTACTCACAGTTCTTGGTCAGACCCACTTGCTCCTGAGCTTCAGCATCCCTGAGCTTCCCACAGATGCGTAGTAATGGCTTTAAAGTTTAAATTACATTTATTCCTTGGAGCAGCTTTATTCCATTTCTGCAGATGACTTGTTAAAACAAAAGCTAAAGCTTTTTTGCCTTTTTGTTCTGCATTTTTTATGCTTTTTTCTTTAGACAAGGATTTTTATTTGGGAATCCCTCCCCGCCTGGAAGAGCCAGCCACAGAGCTTTCTGGCACTGCTGGCCTTGGTCAGTGGCCACCAGGTGCTGACAGTGCCATGATGCAGGGTGGTTTGATGTGTTAGATATCCATGTGCATCCCAGCTGCTCCCTCCTGCTAAAGCTGGGCCAGTCTCTGCTTGTATAAGCAATGCCATCCATTTACTGAAGAGAGGCCCAGGATGATGCACTTGGAAGGAAGCCCAACCTGTCTTCACTCTTGCTTCCCTCCTCCTCAAAGGGGAGAGACTTAATCATCAGTATCAGGATTGAAAGGAGGAAATAGTTCTCTTTCCTCCACTGTTTGCATCTCAAGAGGAGGGAATGAAAGGGGAAAGGGTTTGTTCTGATTACTCCTGTGTGGGAAAGGGCTTCAGCTCCAACTCCCCTTGCTAACACACACTGTTAGGGATGACATCTATCCAGCTCCTCAGAGGTGATGTTTTTTGTAAGTCGTAGAGGGATTTTGAAACAAAAATAATTTTAAATAGTTCTGTGGATTGCTGAGAATTTTAAGATCTTTGAAGCCATGTAGCAGCACAGGCTAACAGCTCCCCCAGGCAGCCTGGTGTGATCCTCAGGCACTCTGGGGGCTGTGGTGAGGAAGGGGCAATTCCTGACATGCTGCTGGCTGGGGCACCTCAGTGTTGAGTTAATGCCTTCAGATTCCTCAGGGGAAGCCTCTAAGGCATGATGCTTGTGTATTTGCAGGAAACCTTCTGCCCCTGCATCGAGAATCCAGCTGTGCAACAAGAAAGGAGGGGATAAATTAGGCAGCCCAAAAGTTTCCCTGAGACAGGCTTTTGTTAAATATGTTCTGGTTCTCTTCTCTGGGGATGTCACAGGGGAATTCAGAGAACTTTCTTTGAAAGGAATACTCAACTAAATTTTTTTTGAGAATGTATAAGTTAGAAGGATTCACTTTTCAATCTAAAGGTCCTGTCACTGTCTTTGTAGTGTTTATTTTCAGAGTGACCAGATTTGACATATTCACTGGTAAGCACAGTGAGCCCCTTCATAGGGGAAGTGACACTAATTGCCCCTGGGAAACATATGGAGAATGTACTGGTCTGTGACCAGATCTTCTGTTTAACACTCCTGCAGGCACTCTGTCTCAGGAGTTGAAAGCTCAGCTTTAGAAATGTCAGGTGATGACATTTTCATTTCCCTTTGAAAACTATCCCACAGTCATATGGATCTTGCCTGGTAGGAACCTTTTTTGCCCTTTTTTTTCCTCTAAGCTGTTTTGTGCTTCAAATAGAAGGCAAGCAAAACTGTATGTTTTCCATTTGTGTGCAAAGCTTATTTCTTGTTAGTATGGACATTAATGAACCTGGGAAAGTACTCTTTCTAGGTGAACTGTTTTCCACTGACCTTTCTAATCTTTGTCACCGGTAGAAAGTAATGTCAGCTCCACAGAGCTGAGCAGTCTCAAACATGTTCTGCCAGTTACTTTGCTACAAACTGGAGTTCAGCTGATCTGATTGATCACAGCACCTGTTTCTGACAATAAAGATCCAACCATAATTTTTGTTGCTATTACTTTTGCTATTGCTAAAACTACTATTACTGTTGCTATTATTGCTACACAGGAGACTTATAAAACAAGGTTTTTTATAGTTTTGTGATGTCTCAGAAGCTAGCCTTCATTGGTGCTCCTGCCTTCTTCCACCATGTGCGTCATTTTCTCGACATGCTGTCAGGAGCATCAGATGTGGTCTTGAATGGAGGCCAGCGTTTGCGTAGCTCTCACCAGGTTTGAAAGGGACACCATGGAAAGTTTCCTTTCTGCACAGCTTGCAACAAAATGAAATACACCCATATGTAAAACACAACATTAGTAAACAGCAAAAAACAGACCTAGAATAGCACATCAGAACATTTTATCAGCTGTCCTCTGTGGGTGAAAGGGAAAAATTTCAACCAAAATACTGTAAATTTCCTGAATGGTTTGGGTTTTTTCCCAATGTGTAGAGGTCAGCTAAGAGCAATAGTTATGATGTGACCTCAAGTAAAGTAGTTAAATGAGTCCTGAGCCGCATAGGTAAATTTCTTTCTGCTGCAGAGGTAAATTTCTTTAAAGCTTTGGAATACCATACACATAGACTCATTCATTATAAAAGGAAAAATATTTCTAGATCAATGAATATGTGTACATTATTTTTATTAGAAGAAAAAAAAATCAATATGAAACTGGGGGGATTGCTTTTTGTTGTTTCTAAGATGACTGTGCATTTTTTTAAAGGAATGTCTGATTGATCTTTAGAGAAGCCTCTCTGACTTGCTTTAAACAGTAGCACCACCACATGTCGGGAAGTGGTCAGAGGTGCAAAATAGTATATTAAATCTTAATCCTCTGATTAGGAGATAAAAAACCATAAAAGCATGCTATAAGGAAAATATTCAATAGTTTTTGTTAATTTGATAAAAACAGGATATTGATCCTATTTGCAAGTCAGAATAATTTTCTAGCTAAATATCTTTCCTATGATTCTTCTTCCTTTGTTGTTCAGCAGCTAAATTGTATAAGGGGGCAGAGAGTCCCCCCTGACTGCTGCATTGCCCTCTCTCCAGAACCCGTATTTCATTACTTGGTTGCTGCAGCCCTTGCTGTGTGGTCCTTTTGGTTTATCTCTGCATGTTGCAGTCCTCTGGAAGAAGAAGTAAAGTGAAAATCTAGCCAAAACCCCTAGGTATGTAAGAATTAAGTTTGGGACTCACATGCTCTCTTAGAAATGTAGCCATAGTGAAAAATCAAAAGAGCACTTGAGAGCACTCTTTGCTCTGAATTCACCAATTCTCTCATGCTGTACAGCTATTGCCCTGGAAAGCTGACCTGCAGCAGTGCAATTGGAGCATTAAAAAAATTGTGGTATAAATGAATGTATATGACCTTTTGCTTTGAAGTTAGTGAGGGAAGAAGCTTGCAAGGGATTCTCATTTACTTTCTGAAAAATATGTGGAACTTTATTGAAACATGATTTGAGCATTAACTCATGTGCTTAATTGTTACTGAGTTGTGGCTGGCACCTGAACTCCAGTCCTTGTATTTTGCTTAAACCAGGTAAAATGGAACCACTGAAGATCAGTTATCTGGACAAGGTTATATATTATCTAAATCCAACACTTTAAAGGAAACTGCCATCAACACCATCTCTCTGCAAGAAAAGAGTCCAGACAAACTCGCCATCACCGCACATTATAGTTTTCTAAATGGTCCCACACAGCTTCCTAAAGTTCTTTATAACAAATGGCTGTCATGGTGGTAACTTTCATTGGTTTGAATGCTCTGTGGTAAAATTTTATGCCTAATTTTGCCATTGTGTTTTGCAGTCTCACGTGTGAACACCATTAAAGTGTTCTGGTATGACAGTGCTCTCATTCACCGGTTGCTCCTCTGGGGAAAAAGCTATGCGCTGTTGTAGTAGGGAGTTCTTAGCTGTCTCAAAAGTGTTCTCTGGATTTCTCTTGCTGTGTCTTTATTTGTATGTCTCTTTTAAAGAGATTTGCCCTTTTTCTAGTAGCCAAATAGTGTTGTAATAAAAAAGTGTCTTTTTTAATTGATATCTCTACCACTGTCAAGTAAATAATGCAAAATCTATCTCCTGGTATCTTTAAATTTGACACAGGCTGAAAATAAGTTGTTCCTAACATAGTGTTGCCAGGTATTTTTGCAAGCCAGAGCTTTGTATTTAAGCCTTTAAAAAACATCAAGTATGTGGATTTTCCTACGAAACAGAGCTCTTTGCTATTTTCAGTAGGCACCAGTACGTCCCAGAGCTCCTGAATCTGCATGTTCGTGTTCCCCTTACCACGGGACAGCAAATCAGGCTGGTCTCCGTGAGGCCACTCAGCTCTCTGATCTCAAGTATAAGATACTTGCTGTTAACAGTGTTCTCCTTATGCTAGAAATGGGAATGCTCTTGATGGTGGTGAGACACAAGGGAGATCTGTTAAAATATGTCATTAGAGGATGGGATAGGAAAAAGTAACTTATCTCTTCTGAAGATGGAAAATCAATATACTCATGCTCCTGAAGTATCCAGAGCATTGTGTCAAATATAATGCAAATATTATATTATATCATATTATATTATATTATATTATATTATATTATATTATATTATACTATATCATATCATATCATATCATATTATGAATATAATAGAATATTTATGGTTTTATATGATTAGAGGGTGGATCCAGCCATTGCAACTTGGCCTCTTGTCTCTGAAATTGTTCTCTGGCTTCTGTTGGTGACTTGGGACAGGTGGAAGGGTGCAAATGTTGGCTGCACTGTTGAGCAGGAGGAAAATTTGTTAGATTCCCACCAAACTCAGCAGATAATAATATATCAGAACTTGAGTTCTGATAACTGCTCAGAACTTGAGTTCTGATAAGTGCTTTGTTTTGAAGCTTCATGAGCATGAAGAAAATTACATTCTTGAAATTCTGTATTACAAGTAAAATTTCAGGTATTATCTGATGAATGCCTTATAGGCACAACTCAGTAAATAAAAGGCTGTTTGCATTTCAGACAAAGCAAATTATTTCATTTATGCTGGAAAGCTTTCTAAATGGACCCGATACTCCAAGATTATTAGCTACAATTGTCTCCGATCTTAAAACATTGTTCATTTAGTGACAAATTCCAAATATCAGGCAGAATTTAGTATATGACTGTGAGTAGTCAAAAACTAATGAGTTAGCTAACTCAGTGCTTAGATTAGTTGTGGCTAATAATGCAGATGAGTACTCTGGAGTACTTATTTTCTGGTTATCTCTAAGGAATCTCTCAGAAATGTATTTTTTCTAATCATTCTGCTTCCCATTGTCTTATAGGTGTTCAGAATAATGATGTCAACTGTTATTCATATTCTTGCTTTGTGTGGATGGAGCTTCTAACTGATCTAGGTAAGAAAAACAGACAACTTCCTTCACAAATTCTGCAGGGCAGCCTGGGATTGAAATGGTTGCTCCCTTCTCCAGAAACATACAAGGAGCACAACAGCACTGGTACTGCAAATTTAATCTTGACCCATCAAAGTGCATCAAATGTATTTCCACATTTTTTAAAATAGAGTAGCATCTTGATAACAAGCTTTTGAGAGTAATCAGTTCTTTCTTAATTTTATTGCACATGAACATTATTCTCTGAAAGAGAAGAGACAATGACATAAACACTACCCTTAACTGTTTTCTCAGAAAGCAGATCTTAATGAGGCAAATTGCTTTTCCTTATTTGCCACATAAGCAGTTTGGGTAAAGCTTTCAGTTAACTGTCTCTTCAGTCTGATCAAACTCAAGGGTATTTAAGTGAGTGATGTTTCTAAATCAACATGAACATTTATATTGTTTTGAAAAGTGCTCTCACTAATGACCCTTCTTGCTCAAATGCTGGCTTACTGTCTGCTGTTTGAGGAGGGAAAATCAAATGGATATAATGGGCTGTGTCTGACCTTTGTGCACCAGAAAAGAGAAAGAAAGGTAGTAGTGCATAGAGTAGTATGAAGTCTTATACTTTCACAAGAATTTATTTATATTTCTAGCAAAGACAAGAGAGAGTGGGTCTGTGTTCCTGTGAAAAATTCCTGGGGAGCAGAAGTCTGAAAAATAATTCAATCTCTCCATAGATGAGACTCAACATCCTTGCAGTTCATAAGCTGGTATGTTTAAATGCCTGTGAGTAAGTAGTGGCCACCAACAACAGCTGTTGGATATTTTCTCATACAGGCAAAGCTGAAGTAAAAAACCCAAGAAATTTTCAGCAAGTACTCTCTATCTGTAAATGCAGATTTGCATCTGCTGAGGAGAGATGTGATACCAGCACGACAATAAGGGCAAGCATCTTTATGCTATAAAAAAAAAAAACCTCAGAAACATTTCAGGTGTGTTAGGGGAAAAATTATAAGACAGAAACCCTAAAATAAGCATCATATTTCTGTAAAAGAGTTACCAAGGGTAAGAAACTGTGACTGAAGAACAATTTCTTATTAGCTGTTTTTTCTCTGTCCTGCTTCATGTCACATGTTGCAATACACAATGCATGGATCTAAATTCAGATGTGCTTTATATGTGTTTTGTGTTGCCTTTGGTAACTTTCCCACTTCAAATATATAACTCCATAACAAGGGTCTTGATAAACTCTTTCGAGAAAGGACTGTGGATAGCAGCAAGTGTGATCTGGGTTGTTCCATAAAATTCTAATAACGGTTCATGATGACAGGACTGAGAGTCAAAAAAGATAAGGAATATTGTACGTGTTCCATTTGGGGCTAATCTGTTCCTGGAAGTGTGCTGTAGTTGTCTTCGTTGGTTTTGTTTTGTTTTTGTTTCTGTTGTTCCAATTTTGGCTTGGTTTGGGATTTTTTTTTTTTTTTTTCTGGTAAGGGAAAAAGGTTCCTTTTGTTGAAAAAGCAAATTGTCTCTCTCAGCTGTTTAGTCATTTCTCCTTGAGGTAATGAAGTAGTGCAGCAGCTTCAAGCATTCCAGATATCCTTATCTTAGTTAATGTTTTACAGATTTTGAGAATTTGGCAGTGAAGGCCAAATAGCAGCTAGAGTGTATCAAAAATTTTAGAAGAAGCTTCCAAGACAGCACCCCTGTGAGAAGGACAGTGCTTTGAAGTGATTTCTAGTCATGCACTTGATTTTTTATTTGCAGTCATTCAATGGGTGTACGGTAGAGAACAGATCTGAACCTAGCTCTTTAGGCTGCAAGGTTAGAACAACAAAGTAGTTCAGGCATTCTGCTGTGGTTTTGTAGCTGATATCCATCAGTTGATATCTGGGTTATCAGGTAATTTTGCTACCTTTTTCAGGGGTAGTCCTTGAAAAGATCTCCACAGAAACAGTAGTCAGCAGCATATATTTCAGAACTATTAATCACGTCTTGAAATGAAAACTATTAGCAGATTTCTCTGTGTTTTTATTTTCCTGAGCAAAAACTCATTACAAATGCCATTCTTCTCATCCTTTCTTATTTAGCCTCATTTGTGAGGCTAAATATCTTGAGAACAATTCTTTCAGTAGTGATTTCTCAAAGAAATTAAACATTCAAGAGTAAGAATGTTTATTTTCTATTCGTGGAAAACTAGTGCATGGGGTATACTTTTTATTATTTTAGGTAGTTGTCCTAATACTTTTAGAGTGACTAAGTGCCAAAGAACCAATCAGAGACTATGTTAGTTCATTGTGTGGAGATGCCACTCACTTTTAAATAACTTCTAAAATACTGAGGCTGAATTGATGGAATGATTTGGTGCCTTCTGTGGCACAAAAAGAACACAAGCTCCCATTTTAATGGTGATAGCTTATCATGATCTAAAAATATCATTTATGCGCAGACCTTTTAATGTGCAGTAACAATGAAGTATCATTTATGATTCCATGTAGTCACCACTTTTTATCGTGTTCAGTTCCTTAATTTTCTCTGGCCAGGTTTACCATTGTTAAAATACATCCAGCAAAAGCCATGCTAAGTGGCTCAGGCTAATACAACAGAAGTCAGCCAGATCTACTACATTTTCAGAAGAATTCATGTAGATGCTATGTAGACATTGAGGGGGTTTTTTGCCCTTCGCTTGCCTTTGGTACTGTGTTTTTTTAATGTCTTTACATAGGACGCAAGAACATTTGTTTCAGCTTGCGCCTTACACAAGTGACAGAAATTCTTGGGGTTTTCCCCCTCACCTTTACAGTTCTGATTTTACAAACACTTAGAAGTTCCCCATGATTTTTCTCAATATCTTCTCTTATTGCCTTTGCCTGAATCAGCACAGGGTATTAGCCTAGTTATGGTGTTCCAGGCATCTAAAAGAGGCAAGATCTGGAAAGAGAGATTAGTGTGCTTCCTCCTCCCCAACTTTACTTCTGCAGCAGTAAACATGTATTTACATGACTGGTGACTTTCCTAGCAGGACTGTGACCTGGAACTATGAGCTTTTCTTCCATGGTTTTGTCTGAACTGAAGCAGACCTTAGAAAATAATAGCCTTCTATGTGTGCATTTGAAAAATGAATATATTTCTCTAAGACCTTTAATTTTCTCAATGTCTTAAACTTTGGGGCAATGGAGAGCCCAGCTATATACAGAAAAAATTTGAATGCTGAGCTGCTGGGCAGTTGGCATGGCTTCATTGGGCTACTGGGATCATTTCTTCAGCAGATTCGGCAGGAGCATGGTCTGTTATTACAGCAAGCTAATAACACCTCTGGAGGTGAAAAATAACATGGAAATGGTGCTACTTTTTAAACAAAAAGGAATATGGAGGCCTGGTTGTGAAAATGAAATTAAGTATGGAGACAGTAACAAGGTTTTGTTGTGGAAAATAAATGGGACAGTATTATGGCAATACTCAGGCATTTTTCAGCAAGGTTGGATGAACAGTAGAGAAAACATTAAAAATAAATAAATAAGTAAATCTACTGCCTATGTTAGCCAAGATTTTTTGACAAGAACTACCTAGAGGATGAAAAAGGTAAGCTCAACTCTTAAAAAGGAGGAAGCCACACTGGAAATAGGGAATGCTTTAATTAGTGATCAATCTTTGTATTTATTTTGGTGGTACTTTTGTGTCTTCCGGTCCATAAGGGTAGTTTCAAATAGTTTTTTAAAGCACCATCCTCCAGTGATGCTTTAGAGGAAAGTTCCAAAATGCTGAGATTTTTTTTCTTTAGAGAGCATGTCAGACATGTCAATAAATCCTGACTCTCAATTCTTAGAAAGAATTTCTTAGATATCTTGAGCTGAGAGGGAGAAGAAATAGACTAAACAGAAAGGCCGTACCTGGTGACCAAAAGCAGCTGTGAAAAAGTAAAAAGAATTGAGGCTGTAAAAGACAAATCTGAGGGAAATCTGTGGCAGCTGCTGGCGCTCCCTGTGCACAGTGTCCACGCTAATCTCCCATGCTTTGTTGCACGTTTCAACAGGGAGCAGCAGTGAGCACAAAGACAGGAAGAAGAGGGGGCTTGATCTTTCTTTGGTCCTGGAGCAGAGCACCCTGAAATGGGTGAGGAGCTCCCTGAAGCCACACTCAGTGGGCAGCAAGCACAACCTTGTCCTTCGTAGCTGTCCAAGAACTGCGACCAGGCAATGGCGAACAAAGCAACATAAGAGGGCAGAGGAACAAGTCTGACCCTCTCTCTCCCAGCAACCCATGCTTCTTTCCAACTTGTTTTTCACTGCAACTCTTTTCACACTGACAGCAGCTCCCGCTGATTCTCTGCTAGACAGCCATGCCTTGGACCGATCTATCTATCTATCTATCTATCTATCTATCTATCTATCATTAAATCCCTCCAAATGGTAAATTTTCATGCAACATAGCCCCAGTAGTCCATTATAGGTCTTGTTTCTAATCAAGCACAGTGACTGTTTACTTCTGTTAGATTCAACTCTAGAGAAAATGCTCAATTGAAGCTTCCTTGCAAGGATCTGAGAAACTAACTGCGAGGAAAATTTACAAAATCCTCTAAATTTACACAAAACTTGTGGAGGTCACCTAGGACACTTCAGTCTAATAATTCTGTGATGATTGTGCTGTCTTTGCTTATTATGCACTTCATATTCACTATATAATAGAGTTTTCACTTTGAGATTTCCAAATAAACTTATTTACATGTTAAAACATTTCATCCTTCCAGGATGGCAATCACTGGAAGACTAGGTAGTTATTATTGTGTTTTGACCCACAGATGAGCACATTCCTTCAAGCTGAGAAGGCAGTTGCAAATCACTTGCCTTCTTTTTTTTCTCTAGGCTCAGGTGAGCAGATTTGCATTATTGTTGCACTCTTGGGTATTTTAATTTTCAAACCAATGCATTTGAAAGTTTAAATAACCTTTTTTGTCATGGTGGGAATTGACTTAGATTGTGGGGTTACTTATAATTTAAGTAAAGTTCAAATCACACTGGCAGGCAAGTCTGTTTAAGCACGACCATCTGTGACAAAAAAAAACCCTTGGCAGTCACTGCCGCCTAAGGCAGCAAACATGGTCCAAAATATCACCTTAATACGGCCTTCTTTTTTTTTCCTTGTCTCCAAAGTGTATTAAAGTTGCCACATAAGAATATAGGTCACTTATGCAGGTCTTTTAAAAGGGATCCTTGATCTTTTAACACATCATTTACATAGAACTGCTCCTGAAATAAATCTTTCTATACCTAATTGGTGGACAGACTCCCACTTCTGCTGGGACCTGATCCAGCTCTCTCAGATGTCAGCACAGAGATTCTGACTAAGTGTACAAGCTGAAGCAATCCATTATTTAGCAGCTAAGTTGTTAATAAAGGCCCTTAATGGAAAGACCGATCATTGGCCCTACCAGTCTGTACCACAGGTACACATGTAAATGTTGCTGAGTCTTATTGTGGAGGTCTGAGTAAAAGGGCTCTGCTAAAGCTTCTCATTTGTGTGAAATGCAGCTCAGCCAAAAGAAGATATTGGAATTTCACACCCCACACAAATGGCACAGTGTGGTCCTGGGTTTTCTGGGTGTTCAGCCTATGTCAGATATATTCAGGTCTAACACATAAACACTGGTGGCACAGCTTCTGTAAGAGCTTTAAGTCTTTAGGAAGACTTGCTTCCAGTCCTTTTTGTTTGTGATAAATTACAAGCGTTGGCATGCTGTTCCCTGTGTGATGTATGAACAGCCCTGATTTTTATCTTGATCTGGTTGTCAGATTTTTATCAGGATTAAGTTTACTGCTGTTTAGATGCACATTTTCTTGCATCCTTTGTAGCTGCGGAGTCCAGGAGTAAATTTTTCAGTGTTTAACCTTGACCTTATTTCTGTCTTTTCAAGTTAATGGTGTTTGGCCAGTGCTCTTTCCCTGCCTGCTGCTTGTAATCTGCCTGCTGGCTGCGGGGTGAGGTGCAGATTGTACCTGTCATATACACAGCTGGATTTCATAAATGATTCACACCTATTTTCAAACAGGTGCACTTCTCATAAAATTCCTTGTAGTAGGTGTTTTATAAACTCAGCAAGCCCAATGAGTCCAGCAATATAAATCAGAAAAGACCAAGACTCTGAGGGTTTTTTTTTAATTATGACCTTGCCTGTCCTTAAACCTAGATTTCAATCACAAAACCTGCGTTTCCAGCTCAAACTTCTGAAACTGGATCACAAACTCGTGGCTTTCCTCTTTCTTGTCTCATGTTTTCCCAGTGGATTTACTGTCACAAGTAATTCTTGCTCTGTGCCTTTATTTTTGTATCCCCACTGAGCTTGACTAAGGGCTCTTTTAAGGAATTCTTTTGCTTGAGGTATATAAATTTAAATATTTGGGTTCTATCTAGCAGTGTTAGCATTTCTCCTACTTCTTTTTCCAATTGTGATAAGTGCTTATTTATAATAACTGCTTAAGAATAATAAAGTAATTGTTTCTGCTAGGCAGTTTTCCAATCAGAGTTGTAAAAAACTGAATTCACTGTTTTTTGAGTAAATTCAGAACTTATCCAAGTATTTGTGTGAATTTTGTAAACATTTAAGCTGAAAATAGATATCTAAAGTCAACTGCTGAGCCCAGTAGAAAGCAGCACACATAAAACTTGAAAAGTACACTTGGTCTGGGGAGCGATATCAAAGCGTAGGTGACGTTTTGGAAAATGCTGAGCAAAAACTTATTGGGATAAAGTGGTACAATAAAGACTTCTGGCTTGAAGAAAGTGTATGTTCAAGAGTTGTGGTATTAACATAGTGAAATCTTTAGCTCCTGCCCTGAGGAGTTGCTTTTCATTGCTTAAAGTGTCAAGGTGGCTGCCTGCTAAGTATTGTCAAAAAATGAGTCGCTGCAGGTTTCCTGCTTTGAATTGGAAAGCACTCTGGATCAGAAAGGATTGCAGGAGCCTTTCAGTTTCTTCAGCATAAAGCAAGTTAGCTGATGTCTTCTAGATGACCTCTGAAAGTCACTTGTAATTCTTCAGCAGGCTGGAGCCCCTGCTGCAATGCCACTGCAGCTCAGGCCACATTGTGATCTGACTCTCCTGGAACAATAACCATCCAGGGCCACCCTTGCTGCAGATGCTAGCAAAGTAATGCTAGGAAAATATTAAAATACTTTTTTAGGGACCAAAAACTCATTCCTGCTGAAAATAAACTACAAAAATTGCAATTCTTCTGTTCTAAATATGTGGAATAGTGACAATATTCACTTTTCCCATAATTTTTGGAGTTGTATCAGTTTTTAGCGTGGTAATAATTTAATTTGCATGTTCCTTCTTTGTTCAATCACTTTTTGAATATTAAGCCCATTATCTTGGTTCTCAGTCATATTTAATTGACTTTTCTATGATTTGTTCTATTTTAAGTACCTATTGCCAGTTCTCTTTTTTTATGTATCATATTTAATTTTCCCCTTTTTTGCTTCATTTTACTATGAAATCAGAATCTCTTCAGATCTTATAATGTGCTGCTACATTCTTACATTTGTTACAGATTAAGAAAGGGATATTAGAATGAAATTAGGTCTAATCAACTCTATATATTACTTCCTTCACCCAAGAGTTTAGAGCTTTGTTCAGTTCGTCTTTACCCGCTCTTTTTTTTTCCTCTAGCAATGTGTGCTATTTCAAAACCCTTTTATTTAGTGAGGAGAAGCAAAAAATATCAATCCAACTGATTCTTGATTGCCTTTAAATCGTAAATTGTTTTTGTAGCTTGCTCAGTAGTGGAAATGTCACAAAGAGTCAGGTTAGTTGTTCCCGTCAGCTAAATTCTATCTGCTTTCCACGTTCTTCAGCTCCTGCACAAAAAGTGTGAACTCAGAAGAGTCTGTGCTGAATGCTGTCACTACTGTTCAACAACTCAAACACTCAGGTTTGAGTTCCTGGCTTTTATATCTCTTTTTCTTCATTCACTGATTCCATAAGAATCAAAGATGAAAAAGAGGTGGTGCATGCTATAAATATCCAATTTTTAAGTCTTGTTTCTTTGCATCCATAGAAATTGCCATCTTCATCCATTCTTGGCTCTTTCACAATTGGCATCCTTTGAGCTATGTTCTTCCCACACCTGATGTTCCTGCTGGTTTGGGATCCAAGTCTGCACTTCAGACTGTGTTTGTTAAGAAAATTCCTTCACGCAGACAAGTGGCAAGCAAAACACTCTATATGCAGGACCAAGATACTCACAATTGTGTCTACCTTTCAAGGAGTCTGAATCCACATTCCCTACCCACTGATGTAAATGTTTTCTTTTTAGCATAACTTAAGTTGTTTAATTACAGCATGAAAACATTAGGCATATGTTCAATTTCCAGTTATTATCAGTGTCATTTCTTGTTTGGTTTATGTGCCACAAAGGTTCTTTTCTTAAAAAAATATCATTTTGTTTTGACATTCCAGGTTCTGCATATTTTGAGCTGTTCTGTTGCCAGTGCTCTGTGGGTGTTTGGTCTCTGGGAACCCTCTGGACTAAATAAATGCCTCATAATTCACATTTTATATCTGACATATTCTTGAACACTTCATTGCTTCAGGTCCAATATTATGTTCTGCCTACTTTCAGACTCAGAGAGAGTCATTCTGACTAACTATAAGAATCTTTCAGGTAGCATGAAAAATTTGTGCTATTCATACTCCTGTTGTGCTGTGCTGCCACATTCCTTTGTGCTTTTCTTAGTAAATGCTAAACACTAGTCATTGATTAAGAACTTTTGCTGCAACATTTTTCACTTATTTCTCCCCTGTCAACGTGGTCTTAAGGTGTAGGAAATACTTATCTGAACTTACCTGAACAATAACCAGAATTTCTGGCACTGAGCTACTCTGTGTTCCCATAAGGCACAGATAGATATTTAGATAGATAATAGATATCTAAAACCAGCATTCATTGAAATTGCATATTTGACTCATGCTTACTGTTCTTAGATTAAAGATATTAATCTTTTGCTAAAAGCACAGCTACAGATTGTATTTTTTTCAAAGTTTTCTTTTAATTTCCCCTGCTATTCCTCCAGCTCAAAATGAACTTCACATTGGCCAATCTTTTCTTTAGTTTTTGTCATCCACAAAAGAAGTACACCAAAAGGGTGAGCAAATGCTTGTTCATTTCATGGTCCTTGAATAAACACAATATCTGTTGCTTCATCAAAAACACTAGAGTAGCAGCATCCTTCTGAAGTGACAAACCTTGACTTTTGTGCTCGTCAGTCACTATAAGAAAAGGCAGAAATGAACTCTTCAAAATTCCTGGGAGTTTCAAAAACAAGCTGCTGCTTCAAACAGGGTACGTTGATTGACTTCCATGACTTTAGTATGCATCTGATACTACCTGATCTTGAGCAGGAGCACAAGTGCAGATCAGGACACCTGTGGCAAATCTGTTCCAGGGTCTACACAGACCCTCAGTTGCTCCAGTTCACTACACTGACCAAGAACACCCCTCCCAATCATTTCTTATTGCTTCAGCAGGTGGAGCTGTAACACGTCCAGATTCTCCCTTGGCCAACATGTGCCATTGCTGGTGCACTGAGCACAGCATCGGCCTCCCAGCACTGCACATATTTATCCCTTTAATTCAGGTTGGCATTTTGCATCATATTTAAACTGCACATAAAAAGGAAATTCAAGTTCTGTGCTCATTCTGCTAGTTGGGAAAAGCAATCAGTCTCTGTTTCTAACATGCAGTCATCAGCTCTTTGATGGCTGTTTTCTACTGTTCAAAAGAACACAAAACGTGTCTAGGCTCAATTTTGGTATTTTGGGTTTTGGGGGAAAATAATCTCTAGCAAAGTACATTTTTCTTATTTTTCCAGTTGCTGGGTTGAAACAGACTCTTTGGAGCAGTTGAGAATTCATGAAATCCTCTCATTTATTTTTTTTCAATTTTAGAATCATGTCAAATCCACTGACAATTGTTAGTTTTCACGTTCTCAAGCAGTTTACTCTTTATATTGCCAATGAAAGCTCTTTAAATAATAAGACACCATTGTATAAATGGACATTTCTGATAATTTTTGCAAAATTGCTCTTAAAAATTCAGTGCTAGTGAAAAAAAGAAGAGCCTGGTAATGAGACTAATTCACTCTTCAAATGTTACAGCATCATTTGAACATTGTCACATCATCTCAAGTAATTCTTAATTCTAAAAACCCTTTTCCATTTCAATTTTCTCTGGAAAGCTTTCTGCAAAAGCAATGAGAGTATCCAAATTAATTTTAAAGATCACAAAATTGCTATTTCCTTTTAGAAGAAGAGCTGTCTTCTGCAGATCTCCTGTATGCAAAATTATCTTAATGGTATCTTCTTTCATCTTAGTATTCTCCCTTGAGCACTTTGAGTGCTTTCTAGTTCTCTTTGGTTGCAGCTCAATATTTCAAGCAGGCATCAGAAACATTACAGATTTTGGCTTCTCTCCTTTGAGACCTAAGAGCGTCTCTGATGGGGGCTGGCTGTTCACATTTTTTCTCAGTGCACCGTATAACCCAGCAGTTCCTACCATTTTTCTCTACATTTTCTTTTTCTAGGGTTTTCTAAGGTCCATGAGATTTTCTGCCACTTCACTGCCTCACCCATGGACTCTCCATCCCTCGATGTACGGAGGGGCTGCTGCAGCCAATGTCTCCAGCCCTGGCCCTTCATCCTTGTCCTACCTCCTGGGCACACTGCACTTCCCAGGGGCAGGAGGAATTCAAGGGGGTCAGAGGGATGGAGAAAGGAGGATTCATTTGCAGATTTAGTGTCTCTCTTGGCTAGCCTGTGTTGCCAACTCCAGGGTTTATATGCCCAGCAGAGCTCAGCAGTTTGTACATTGCCATATATCTTGATTAAGGTGTGCATGCCCTACAAACCTCTACTATAGACAAGGACTAGAAAAGAACCAATCTTTCATAAAATACCTGCTTTTTCTTGTTAGCCCTTGTACAAGATTTTTCATGATCTATAACAGCAATTATAAATTCATTTTCAACTTGAAATATACTGTCCCACTTAGAAAATGTAATTATTGACACTGGTGTTATCCAAGACACTTTATTTGTCTGATCAGCTGAGTTGTCAGGTTGAGTTAGCAAATCCATTTGTATGAACCACAGAGAAGCTTGCAGCCCTGGTGTATCAGTTTACAGTATTTATTGGTACATGTGCTGGATAGTGTGAATGCAGAAATTACGATTCC
Source organism: Ammospiza caudacuta (assembly GCF_027887145.1). NCBI lineage: Eukaryota > Metazoa > Chordata > Aves > Passeriformes > Passerellidae > Ammospiza > Ammospiza caudacuta. The sequence goes on along the minus strand of NC_080594.1, from coordinate 19,862,548 downwards.
TTTGCCACAGTCCTATGCAATTCATCATACACAAATACTTTTGAAAATCCCTGTGAAAATAGTACCACAGAGATGAGAAAAAACTTGTGGATTTTACATTGGAGCTGGGTGGCAGACCACATTTTGAAGAACTTGCTTAACATTATAGCTAGCAGGTGCTGTGCATTGTAGAGCCATCATGTGTTATTGCTTTGTCAGAAGGTAAATTGGTCAGAACTGTGATAAACCATTACACAGGCCTTAATGTATTAAGAAACATTGTGTGTGCTTGCAAGTATCTTGAGGGGCCTGTAAAATCCACCCTTTGAAGAAAAAAGATTTTAAGATTTGCTGTACTCCTTCATAACACGTATCCCTTCACCTCAATGATAAATAAAAAGGCTGCAGTAAATGAAGTTAAAATGCAGAAATGTAGCTGAAGATTGATATGCAGTATCAACCTGCTGGCACTGTTTTGTTGCATTGTGTGCACTCCCACATTGCTATTTAATACGTGCTTGTGGTTTACAAAGGTGAGCTAAGCTTACCTAACATTAAAACTCAGTAACATTTTCTTGACAATCTTCACACTTCATTCATAGATCTCTATACTTCCACACTGTTTAAAAACAGCATCAACAGTGATAAGTGATCTCTGTTTAGGGATACCTTCTTTTAGAGAAGAATCTTGCTTCTCAAGTGAGACTGCAGTGATTGTTCTTGGAACTGGTAAGTGCAAAAGAACAGGAGAAAGTTTCAGTGTAAAGCACAAACAGGAAAATTAAGATTTACACAATATATCAGTTTGTGAATGCATAGAGTTCTTCTGTATTTTTTCTGTTAAAAAACAAGAAGCAAACTTTTCACTTTCATCAACTGATTTCTCCATGGCAATAGACCTGAATTTTAATAGCTGCAATGAAAAACTGCTTTTTCTACATTTATTTTCTTTCCTCTTTCCCCATCACTTTTCTCATCTTTAAAAAAAAAAAACCAAACACACAAACAAAAAACCCCAACAAAACAAAAACATAACAAAACCCAAAAGTACCTTTCTTTGAAATGTGTATCTATATATACATACATATGCACATGTGTAAATTACAAATAAAAAACATGTTATAACTTCATAATTATAGAAAATAATTGAATTCTTAGAAGAAAGAATTGGGAAACAGTAATTCTCAAGGAACCAAAACAAAGTCATGAAATCCCTTCTCTGGAAGGCAGCCATTGGTACGTACCCAAGTCCGCCATCCCATTCCCCTGCACTTCCCCTCTTGCTTGTGTAAAAAACATTCATCAGTCAGCATGCTCCTAAGGAATACTTTGGGTTTACTGAAAAAGTGTTTTCTGATTGTTGTAGGTTGCATTATTTGCTACTCCTCCTGCTCTAGGTCTGCAAGCGAACTGCACTTTTCTCACTCAGACTGGGGTTGTTGTGAGATATCCTGAAATGTGAGTGGGGAAACACACTGCTCAGAAACATCTGGCCAACTGTTGTTGGATTTGTCCATATGGCTGGGGCTGGCAGGGGTGGCAGTGCCACTCTGCCATCTGCAGTGGCTGCAGCCACACAGCCCCAGGCAGCTCGCAAGGACCGGGCGCCTCCAGGCAGTTCAGCCACGCTCGTGGTGGCTTGCATGCCTGGACGTGAACAAGCACAAGCACTCAGCATCTCACAGATGCGAAACTAATGACTTTTAAATCTAATATGGCCAAGTTTTCATGCCAATTATCAAATGAATGTTCCTATTTCCTGTAAAGATGTGCTTTATAATACTCGCAGCTACACTTTAACTGACTATGAGGTGCCGGCTGTCTGCGCAAACAGGCTGTAAAAGAAGCTAAGTGCCAATTAAAGCTTTGGGAAGCAGCTCTTTTGCACAAACCCAGTGAGGCACTGTAGCGTATTAAATATTGCTTATACACATCCTGCACTTCTGCCTTTCATTTCTAATACACTGCAGCAACACCTGTCTTAAAGGACCTAGGATATTCCTCTGGAAAATCAACAATGGCAGGCTTTTGGAAAAACACTGTGTTTGTTTTTAATTTAATTGTTCCAAACCATATCAAGAACAAGCTGAAGGAAAGGTTCTTGACATTATCCCTCTGGAAGACTTAAATGACAGAGAAGATCAACAGAGCAGTTTTCTGTTAATTACGTTTTACTGTTACCAAGCTGCAAGTATTTAGTAGCTTTGGGATCAAATTCTGTCAATCCTCCAAAGCAAGATCTTAATCAACTGGACTGATTATAATTCCCTAAGTTTACATGTACTGAATTTCTTATACTTCCTTATATTTAAATCAATTGTATTGTGGGAGAAAACAAATAAATGTTTTTTTCCATTTACTTCTTTCTACAGTCTCCTGTCTCTATATGTACACTCTGTAGTTTCTCTAGAGATGATAACAGCAAGACTTTTCCTCTGCAAACATATAAAACTTTGGTGAATTAATAAAACATGGAAAAGGAGGACCAGCAGTAGATGCAGGTAGGTAAACAATTGCTAACGAAGGAAATAAATTACTTTCTAAATTATTTTCTCACAGCATTCACACTTTTCAATATTTGAAAGGACTCTGCCTTTTCTACCTGTGCTTTACAGTTTATTTTGTATTTTCTTGTCAAAGCCATCGGCTTTATTTTTTCAATTTTTTTTCTCATCTTCTCATCTCAAAGGACTGTTTTTGCTTTTTCTTGTTTTTCTTTGTGGAGAGAAAATTCCTTCAAGAGACCAATGTCAATGTATCCTGCTGCTGTTACTTTCAGCTCCATCTCTATGAAAAGGTGGAAGCAAAGGCTTGGCAGCCTTTTAAACTTATTTTGATTCAGTTTCCAGTGTACAAACATTAGGAAGAACCAAGTCAGCTTTCTGAATAAGGGGTAGCTTTGTAACCAACATGTGATCCAGACTGCATATTCTCTTTCACAGGAGAATGTAACTTGCTCTGTTTTACTCGATACAAAATTAGATTTATTTTCCTCCTTCTTCCCCTGACAAAATAGCCTGCTCAGCTAGTATCTGTACAGGAAAACACTGAATGTATCAGGAACTTGAAGAGAAACAAGGACAGAATGCAAAATATGAAAAGATTGGCTCTTCCATCAAAGGGACAGAGAAAAAATGTTCTGGGATAACTGTAATGCATAAAGAAGGTAAAGTCTCACATTCTGGTTCAATTTGTTATTCTGTCTCTGAGAGATTAATTTAAAACTATGTCAAAGTGGGTTCTGGAGCCCCCAAGTGCAGCTAAGCCACTCAGGACAGGCAAGGTGCTGGTACTTTATAAAGCTGGGGGTTTGGAGAGGAATATTCTGCTGATTCCAGTACTGGTATATCCCTGTACTGGTTTCTGGGTGGAGCCTGTACTTTGTTCTCCACAACATCCTGTTAAAAAAATTATTTTTATGATTATGAGCTTGGCTCGTAATTCCTAATGTTAGGAATATTTTTGTTCATTTAGTGTATTCTTTTGGAAAGCATGAAGGAAATAGAAAGCCTGGATTGTCTTTCTCAGCCAGGTCATCTTCAGAGTAGATCTCGGATATCCTTGGGAATACCACATGAGGACACCAGTATTCTGTAGGTACGCTGAGCCCTTTTATCTCCTCCTCAGTAGAGCTGTGCCTTTGTGTTCTCTGCAGGAACAACTGAAATCCAAAGCTATCTCATTTATCTGTGAAAACTCTATTTATCTTCCCTTTCAGCCCAGTGCTTGGATTTTTCATCAAGATTGCAGTGGGAATTCTATGGTGATTCATATTCTCTGTATCAGTTACCAGTATTCAGAAGCCTCTGTTTTTTCTTGCTATCAGAAAGGGTAGATTAGTAATTTTAGTAATAAGGGTAGATTACTAATTTTAATTAGTAATTAGTAATTTCTTGCTTTTGTTATTATTTTCTCTCACACAATGACAGCTACTCAATGTCAATGAACAAATTCTTTCCAAACACAGCTTGGCAATTGCTATTAAACAGGAAATATGTAAAGCATTTTTAAAAATTATAAGTAACAGCCTGTTCATTTTTCACAATCTAGAAAATTATGTAAGTCAAATAAGTGCTATCAAATATATGGAATAAATGTAGAAAATAGTTTGGGCAGATATTTAAATTGTAACAACATCAGTGGGATCAGAATGCATGAAAAATTACAACCCAAAAATAAACCACAATCTTAGCAAGGTTTATATTTGAGAGTTTTTTAATCATTAGACCTTGCTTAAAAACTTACATGTGCTTTCCAGGAAACAGCAATTTTTATTTGGTGATAAGACATTTACCAACATTTGTAATATCTGAAATTTGGGATAACTAAACTTATGCCAGGATAAAATCATTTGTAGGAGAGCTAAAAAAGAACTAACTGGTTCTTGCTTTCTTCCAAGTCATCCTGCCTACAAAGTTATTGCTCCTGATTATGCTGTTTCAAGTCGGGGTTTTTGCTGGGTAAAACCACAGGAAATGTCTTTGTTACTTCCTCAGGCTCCAAAAGCTCTTCCTTTCTGTCATCTGCTATACATTTTCATGTTTTTGTGTCAATCACTGCTCTGAGTGCTTTGAGTTCCAGCTGGTTTTCCTTGGGTTTGGAGCTCCTGTAATAAATACGGTGGGTGTGCTTTTGGATGTACTGTGAGCAACTCCTGATACACAAACTTTTACTGGCAATGAAGCCCCTCAGAGTCATCCTCGCAGTGCGTGCAGATGGAACACTGGGAGGGCACAGCCACAAACAAGTCTGACCACTGGCCCAGATCAGCAGGGTTTCTTAGGTTCTTGTGTTTCATGTTGTTTGGTTTTTTCTCTCTGGATGTCATTGCTAATTCATTAAATATACTTGGTAAAGTAGAAGGGAAACACAGGGAGAGGGTCTAAGTCAAAAATAGTACCCATGGCAATTTCTGGATAATTTTTGCATGCTGAGCATAAGTAGTAAACAGATAACTGGTGTACTTGCTGTGCAGCTGTCACCTTGTCTGGGAATACATGTAGGAGCAAAGACCAGTAAATGCCCAAACACCTCATAAGAGGCATATTTGGTGTAGAAGGATATTAGCAATTCAAAAGCTAAACTGGGATCTAAGAAGGGTCATTGTCTGGTCAGCCAGTTTATTTTTGACCTAAGCTGTCTTTAATTTAAGAAACAGAAGGACTGGGATAAGCAAGTACAAACCAAAATGGGCAGCTGGCTGCCAGGTGATGTTGAAGCTGAGTCACCCTAAAGGGCAGCCCACTTGTACCCTCAATCAAGACAGGAGAAAGTAAAGGCAAGAATGAGAGAAAGCACATCCTCCCTGTCCATATGATGCTTTGGTATCAGTGAAATCAAGCCATTTCTGTTACAATAGCAAAGAAAAAAAAAGGAAAAGCAAATAGAGAAATATGTAAATTTTAAATAAAATCTGCCTATGTATGCTTGTAAATTATCCAAAACCCTTGGTCTGTCCGAGCAAAAGCCATGTTTTAAAGGTGGCAATCTGGCTTTTGTAGCATTTCTTAATTCCAGTGTGTATTACAAATTTATGCAGTATGATTTAAATCCTGAGCTTTCTCATAACAATTCAGGAGCGAAAGCAATGAACAATCTTAGTACAGCTTTCTTATAAATAAAACATGCTACTATGTTTTGTTTAGGGTCTTAAGTCCTCATGTCTATACTGGTGACTCATATAATCAGCTGGTTTTAAAGTTGTGATTTTTTTTCAATAAAAGCATGAGTTTGTTACTCTTAAAAAGAAAATTTGTTCTGTTTCAGATAACATTTTTCTCATAGTTTGGGCCTTTTTCATCACCCAGCTCTACTTCTTAAGAAATCTATTTTCCTCATCCTTCCGTACCATCAAGAGCGTTCTTTTGGGGAGGAGCTTTTGGCTTCCTTGGAAGAGTTGCTGTTTTCTATTTCAGCTTAGGTTTCCCTTTTCCCTCCCTCTTCCACCTTGGGCACAGAGGTGTTGTTGCAATACTTAAAAGTAGTATCTAATAGATCAGAGGTGACAGAACTCCCCAAAACCTCTATAAAAAGTTTTTCGCCCAGTTCCTTCCTGAAGTATCACTGATGTGGTTGTTTCACAGATTTGTGTAGATAAAAGATCTCAACTGCTATTATTACACAAGTAGTCTCTAAAAATATACTAATAGGCTTAAGTCTCCCTATTTCTGATTCCACTAACTAAACACAGCCCCAGTCTGTTTCTCTGGCTGACTACCTTTTTCCTCTTGTCCATTTTCATCTGTTTGTTTGACTCTGGAGGAAAAAAACAAAAAAAGAAGAAGAAAAAAAAAAAGTCATTGCCACGGCCTCAACAGCAGCTGGGAAAAAACGGGGTGAAGGAATGAAATATTTCCAGTACTCCAGTGTATAAATCATAAAAGCTCAAGTGGGATACCTGCTTACTTCATCCTAGTGCATCAGAACCCACTTCTGGTGACTTCCCCACAGCTCTGACCTGTGTCTGAGAGCCCAGACATCAGCTGAGCACATGCTGGGATCTCAGGGACAGTCATGTGGGGAGGAGAATTGCTACTCGTCTTTTGAGGCTGCCAATACCTCTGGGTGCAGCATTATGGCTTGTTTGCTTACTGCTTATGAGATTTAGAATACTGGTGACAGTTACTGAGTTGTATGAATCACCTGAAACGCAATTGGGCTTTGGTAAAGGATAAAATCAAGCAGAAGTCCCTGCTTCAAAAGATGCACAGGGGCCCATAGCTAACCTGGTTAGATGTGTAGCACCCAAGGATATTTTAAGAGGAGAGGGGCTGAACTGGGGCCATGAACTAACTACCAGTTCTGCTGTCACAAGGAGCAAGGGTGGTAACTGCAGGGCAAACAGTCACACAGGGTGTGCTGTCATTAATTTTTTGTGCCTGTCTTTATCTATCATGCTATGCAGCAAAGCTGTGGACTTTTTGTGCAGAATACAAACTGGCAGAACTGTCTGGACACCCAGGTAACTTGGCACTCAAGTCTATTCACCTGAGACCAGGGCCAGTCTATTCACGTGGGACCAGGGCAGAATTTTCAGCAGTTCTCAATGAACCTCAAACCTAGAGTAAGAAAACAAATTATACTTGTGTATGCCATGTACACTTATCAACACTTCCTGTACTGTGTGCTCCACATGCTTCACCAAAACAAAATTGTCTCATTCTTCTGAGACACATTCTGTTGGAGACAATGAAAGGATGAGAAATACTTTCTGGAAGTTTACTCGGCTCTGTATTTTTTTACAGTAAATCTCCCATTGTTTCCTGTGACCTTGAGATTCTAAACAATTTATTGTCCAAACCTAAGTGCCCATGGATAGGTTTATAAATATTCTGGAGTTAAAATATGTAGGTTTTAAGCATTTACATAATTTAGTACTCCATTATTATTAATTGTTTTGATACTGACACGCCCATTAAATTGATGAGAACTCCTCAAAAATTTGTTTTGAGTGCCTCAGTAAAGTTTTCCCAGAATTTAAATGCATCTGCATTCAGAAACCTTGCCTGGTCTGCCTCTGTTTTTCATCATAGGAGACTGGAATATATTTAGCTTCAAGAAAAATTATTTAGTTAAAATGTAGTTTGAAAGCTCCCATGGCATTGGAGATTTTTTAGGAAATGTATTTTACAAATTAATGCTAAAGAATCTTCTTTTGCTTACATTTGTGTCTTGGGGTTTAGACAGGTGGGAATGTCTTTCATTCTGAAAAGAAATAACAACACACCTCTGGAAAGTGCTCTACTATCTATACATCTCCACTTCTATTTTGCACTAGGCACTTAAAGCATGTCTTCAAATTATAGATATGCAGGAGATCACAACTTACCTAGTGGAGTCTGATGATGAAGTGACACTTCCTGTGCATTTAAGGACTTTCAGAGGACTTAGCAGAAATGAGATAATCAATCTTGCTGCAACCCTTAAGTAGGTAGTTAATTGAAAAAAAAGATGCCTCTTTGGCCTCTGGAAGAAAGCTCTTGCAGGGCAGCACAATGTCACACAGGCCTGTGTCCTGGCAGCTACTTGCTTCAGTTAGCCTCTTGTCCAGGCGTGCTTCTTGATATGGATAAAATTTGGATAAAATATGTACATTCTTCAACCACAAACTCTGAAAACTACTCAGACATGTTGCTCATGCAGAGGATAACTGGCAGGTTTTTGGGTTTGGTTTGGGGTTTTTTTGAATGCAAAGAGGGTAGCTTCATTCTGGAACATGTTTAGTTTTTAAGTGACAAATGGTCTGTGAAAGCCTCAGAGGCAACTCAATATTAATGAAGCCAGGCAGCAGAAGTCCCCATTGTTGCTCATAGTGGTGAGCCAATGTAATTGGAACTATAAAAAGTGAAACAGAGTTAGAATTTCTTTAGGTAGAACCCCTAAAAAGTCATAAAAATAAAGCACCTTGCTTCTGCTCTTTCCAGCACCTCAAGAATAGACTGCCGTTCTCTCATTTGATTCTTCCACATATGTTTTATTTCCTAATGTCCTCTTCTTTCATTTTTTCATTTCCGCCTAAAAATTGTGTTAATATTTTGTAAAGGCTGATTTGCTGATTTCATTTTTGTCAGTTTTTGTTTGGTCACTTCTGAAGATACACAAAGGACTGCAGCAGTTCAGAGCATCACTGTATACCAGGACTCTTTACTTCAAGAAAAGAATGGAGGCAAAATTTTTAATCTAAGTCTACCCATCTAAATCTAACATTAATCCTCATTCTAAACTCTTCTTACGAGAATCATCTTACAGAAGTGTGCTCCCTTTAAAGTCGTCTCACTTTTCCTTGTGTACCAGAGGCATGCAAGGCAGGGCTCTTCATATCAGCAACACACTGTGAGCAGAGGCCTTGCCAGCTTAGTTCAGGTTTAATTTCTTTTCTCACAGCTTCCAGCCTTCCCATGGAAGTGTTTATTTTACAGATAGTCAGCTTGACCTACTAACTTTATAATAGAGAACTATTCCTATGTCTCAGTTTATCATAACACGGTTAAACAAGTACAGCACAAATCATTCTGAAAAAGTGAGGAGACAAATGTTTCAAGTCAAAAGTTTAATAAGAGGTGTCTTCAAGGAGAACCTTCTGTAATAGGGTGGGTATTCTTTCCCCTCAATGCTTCTGAAATACAGTATTTTCTTGTTTGTTCTCATGAAGAAGACTACTGTAATAAAAGTAAGAGTGAAGAACATGACATTTAAATGGTCTTTACAGTTAAGAAGGAAAAAGACAAAGATGGTGTATTGTGACCGTGGTCACAGGGGTTTTCAGGATGAGAGAGAGATGAGAATGTTGATTCCATGATCAGAAGGCTTGATTTATTATTTTATGATATATATATAACATTATAACTATACTAAAAAGAAATAGAAGGAAAAGTTCTCAGATGGCTAGCTAAGAATAGAATAGAGAAGAATGATAACAAAGGAGCTCTCTCCAACTCTGTCCGAGAGAGCTCAGTCCTTGATTGGCCATTAATTGTAAACATCCAAGATGCGCCAATCACAGGTACCCCTTTTGCATTCCACAGCAGCAGATAACCATTGTTTACATCTTGTTGCTGAGGCCACAGCTTCTTAGAAGAGAGAAAAATCCCAAGAAAGGATTTTTCACAAAAGATGTCTGCGACAGCATATGAAATTTTAAATGTCTCTATATTATATATGTTCCTCTGTTCAGTGTAGAGTCAAAAACATAAAATTATGTTCTTTGTCCGTGAAATACATGTATTTTCATACACCAAAGATTGAAAAATTGTTGCAGAAGAACTGAATATTTGACTTGTACTTGCACTTAAATGCTCAGCCTGTGTCAGTAGCAGAAAGTCTCTGCTGTAACACAGAAAAGCTATTGATAAACATTAAATGAACAGGACTCACCAAAATTTGCCTTAGATCAGAACCTCACACTGCTCAATCTCAAACTAGCATGCAAAGTCCTCATTTTCAGATTCAGAAAAACACAATGACTTGAATAATGAACTACAAGTCCTAAAATTTAGTATCTGTCTGATTTTGCCAGGGTACTTGAATTCAAATGCAATTGATCACCTTCTGAAGCAAAACCAGTGGAACAGGAAGTTAGCTGGAGCTGAAGCCATCAAGCTGCTGCTTCCACAACAGTAGCACAATCCTTTGTGCATTTCTGTGACTTCTGTGACACTGAGAGTGTGGGAATTCAGCGGAGTGGAAATGAAAGCCAGCAGTGTGAATTGCAATATGACAGCAGACTTACTGGTACGGCATTTGTCAAATAGCTTTAAGATGTTGGACTGCTAATTAGAAAAATATTGATTTCTCTCACATAGGAAGCAACATTTAGAAAATATTTTTCTTTCTTTATTACTATTTAAATCACGCAAAACCACTCTATACAACAACAGATTTAATTCAGTTTTGACCAAGTAAGAACAAAAAGAATGTAAGCATTTAAACTACTGCTAGATACCAATGAACCTTAAAAAATTCTACCAGGAAAAATAAATCACATGGTTGAGCAATTTTGGCTTTAAATTTGGGTGGGTGATAGAAAAAAATTATTATTATTTTGAATAACACATATTAATTATGCAAAATCCTGGCATACAATGGCCTCTGTAAGCAAAATCATACCTACATATCATTATGCTCAAATTTTTATTAACGGCAGAAGAAAAAGCATGCTATGTGTAATGCCAAGAATTTAAATTAAATCCAAATGGGAAAATAAACTATATAAGTAAATAGTGTTTATTAGCCCACTGAAGTCATCATGGAAAAAATAAGTACTTTGAAAGTAAAAGTATACTACCACAGAGCTGCTATATTTCATGCTTCTTAGTATCTGCTACTTCTGGTATTATGCACAGCCTTCCTGTGCCCCTTGGGTGACGAAGCTTTCAGAAATGAGGGGATCATGCAGCTCAGATATTTGGCCATGAAGAGTATGATCTTTTTCATTCCTCCTGTCTCATGTTGGGAGTCTTTTGAGTAATATTTCTGCGTTCTAACGTGTCATGCACCCTGCTTGCTCTTTACTGAGTTCATGGTGCCGCTGCATTTCCCTTCCACGGTCTATTTCACACAAACTGCAAGTTTTTTCTCCATTCTCTTTGTACCTCTGCAGGTGTTGCTTAGCTCCCAGTCTGCATTTCTCCAGCTGACCATTGGTGACTTGTAGATAGTGCAGGTGCGAAACCAACCCGCCTCTGTCCATCCCACGCATGCACTTCTCTACACCATCTCCTGTGCTCCACTTTCCAAGGTGCTCTCATGCCATGTCTTTTACAGACAGTATCTGGATAAAACTATTGGACCATAAAAAGGTAAGAAAAGATAAAGGAAATTAAGCATAACCACATGGTTTCAAAAATTTCTATTCTAGTTAAGCTGAGAAATTGCAGGCAGCTCAAGTAAGGCTTAGACAAAGTAAACTTGGAAAGCTGCTGTCCTGAGGCCTTGCAAACTCAATACTGCTGCTAGCACGGCAATACACTATGTGCTGGGTACCAGGGCTACCCTGCACCAGCTACAAAATCATGTATGTCTGCGGGTTTTCGGGGTCCTGGCTGCTGCCGGGAGCCCCGAACCTGGGGGGGTACGGGCGGACCCCTCCTCGCCGCGTCCCGCCGCCATCACACACGGCCCCGGATGACGAAATGTCGGCGCGACCGGGTACAAGGCAGGGCGCGGAGACTCCCGCGTTGTTCCAACACGCTTCATGTCGGGGAGTCTGAGGGCGCAGGCGGGAAAGGAGAGCGGGGCACACCGCAGCTGAAAGGTACCGAAGCCGGGGTGCGGAGCCCCGAACCCAATAAGGAAACAGGGAGAGGGTGTTCTTTAGGGAGAGAGCCAATGGAAAGGTGGGGAACAGGGAACTTTCTGGAACAGAGGGTGTCAGTTACATATGATTGACTGCTTCGTCCCAGGGTGTCCCAATCTCATAATCTTTGTCCCCTTCCCCTACATATGTCGTCTTCATTAGTATTGTGATTCCCGTTTGGGATATTACTCTTGGAAACACTTTGGAACTACTTCAGTTGGTTTTTTATGCGTCATGTCATTTCTATGGTGCCATATTTTCTCTCCTTGAAGGGTTTATGGTCCTAGTTCCTGACTTTTTAATGAGAAGCTGACAGCACGTTTCAGTCATTCCTACTCCAGGATGGGCCATCATCTCTCACCCTTCAAGTCACGGCACTTCATCTACCCCGAGTGTTACCCATTCTGGGATGTGGCAGTAGGTCAGGGAATATGAAAAGCAGGCTCCTCTGTGATGGGCTACACTGAAGGTTTGCTTTTGTTTTTAAGAAGAGCTGTTTGCTTACATTCATCTTGATGTGTTAAATTAATACAAGGGCCAATAAATGGTTAGTCGTGAAGAATGCAGTTAAGCATATTATTCAGAAGAAAGGAAAAAATGGGGCACACGGTTAGACATTAGATTATTTTGTATTACAATAATTTACAACGGCTTTACACCATTGCAACAATTTGTAACTGCTTTAATTTTCTCTCTCTGGTTCTCTCCTGATTTGTGTCTTCCATGGAGAGTTCAAACATACTCCTTTAGTGTAGAAGGTAGAGGTTCTAAGGACTTGTGCAAAAAATCCCCATGGTTTTGGAGGAAACTAATCTTTCAATTCATCACTTGAGTCCTTTTGATGTTGTTGTTTCTCTACTATCTACCTTCCATATTGCCGCAATAATAAATTAGATTCAGTAAAGTATGTGTAGAAACTAAATGTTGAATGGCCTTTTGTGTTTATGATTTGCTCTGTTATTGCATATACATGTCTAAATGTAGCTATTGGGAATAAAATACATAGCATCTTTTGACTAGGAACAGCTGATGGCAAATTCCCTCAGATAAGTTCATTCTCATGACCTAATAATTGGGAGTGGTTCTGTTCCATCTCTGCAAATATATAATAAGTATTTATGGTTCCTGTTGGATCCAGCCTAACAGTGACCTTAACCATTTGAGTCACCCAGTTTTTTCTCTCATGTTCATAGTTTCAGATCTCAGGGCCTCATCCTGGTGAGGATAAATGGATATGTGACTGAAAACCAGGTCATGTTGGAGACCTGAATGTATGGTGTAGTTCTAGTCTGAAAATTAACTTTGCAAACAAAATTTCAAAGGAAACCTTGCTTCTGGTAGCTCTACTAAAAGAAGCTAAGTGACAAGAGAAAGCTGTTGTCTCTGTGATGCTCAGCCAGTCTCTTCACATCAGTACTCTATTCTGGTTGTATAATTTTAGCACTGTCTTTACAAAAAAAGTGGCTTTTACCTGCCTGCATTGCAATTAACACCTAGCCTTTCTTGCAGATACAGTAAGCAGTGGTACTGTGCATGCATCTGAGAAGTGTATGTTTCCTAGAGCTGACAGCTAAAATTAAAAATGCCTATTTTATCATTTGATGTTAACAGGAATGATACAAAGTGCATTCAGAGAAGGATCTATTGTACAAAACAAAGCCTTTCTTCCAGTCACTCTGGAGAACACGGTGTGAGAACAGTGCTGTGGTTTAAATCATTAAAGGTAACTTCTTGCCAGGTGTTGCAAGATGTTGATAGCACATGATACTCTTCTCTTGCTGCTTCTTTCTCATGTATTGATTGGCTCTCTCCTGTAGGTGTGACAGACCAGGGTGCTTACCCTGTTTCCTCTCAGGACTTTGAAGAAACTACTACATTTGACAAATGACCAAAAAAAAAGGCATCTTAAAAGAATCAATTGAGAGACGTCAAAAGCAACTGGAAAATCTGCAGTCACAGGTGAGCTGTTACTTGAAGATTATCCAGCTTTTGTCTTTGAAAAGTTCTGCTGAACTCAGTCTGGATTTGAGAACTGAGCAGTGGATATTTTTTGTTTGTTTTCTGGGCTCCCTTCCCTCCCTATCTCCTGGGAAGAAAAGACTAAAAAACAGAGTGGTTAAAGAGATTGCGGGCCACAGGTGCTTGTCCTATGGCAGCTATGGGGTGCCATCATCTAGTTAAAGATTATTTGTTTGAACACATGTTTTGTAAAAAAAAAAATGCAAAAAATCTCTAAATCCATCTGTTTTCCACAAAAAATGTTCTCACTGTACAAACATTAAAACAATGATGCTACATTTAATATATTAATTTTTTTAAGTTTGCCTTAACTCAGTGTTTTTCACATGGGCATTAGGAATCTGCAATCAGCTCCTGTAACCTCTTACCTAACTACAGTGCAGATGCTTATAACTTGTGAAATAATTATACATTATTGCCAAACACCAAGTTTGCTGGGAATGAAACAGATGTTGACAAGTTTGAAGGATATAGATCTTCTTTTTCCTAAACCTGAAATACAGAAATCAGTGTTTGCTTTAAAGTAGCACAACGTTTAAGGAATTCAGGTTGTTTAAGGAAGAGGATATATTAGTAGTTTACAGCCAAGTTGTCTCCTAAATGCTGTTAAGGAATTGTTTTCCTTAGTCCCTGGAAGGAGTGGTCAAAAGTAGCTCAAACTCAAGTATGTCATTTAGGATGTTGAACCTAAGCCCAGCATATGGTTTCCAAGGAGAAATCTTGCATTAAGAACTGTTGCATTAGATCAAGGGGCAAATGTTTGCTATTCACAGGAATTTGTGTCACAAAACCGTACAGTTTAGTGCTTCTTCAGATGACAATGTTCTTGTTCTCAGAAACAAACTTCTGATAGTGTGAGCTAGGACATCTGCTTGTTTCTGCCATATTTAGGGAACAGAAAATTACTGCTTGGTCAAATTATCATTTTGTGATGCATAATAGCATTCTTTTAATCCTGATTTCTGAATCTGTCTTTTCTTGAGAGAAAAAGAGATCATAAGACTTTCCTTAAATATATTTGATGTCTAATTGCTGTCTTAACAGTTGAAATTTTCCTTATGGATTAGATATGCAGTTGCTGTTGCTTCATCAGATTTTCCATTAAAGTCACTTCGTTCAGGGAAGTTAGTTCTGTTTAGGATTTCACCACTGCACTCTGGGCAATATCTGTTTGGTTGATTAAGGATTTCTGACCACAGTTTATATAAGAATCAGATGCTTGGTCACATCTCAAGTCTTGCAAAAGTTGCCAGCCAGAAACATGCTCACATAAGGATGGTCAGTAGTTGTGTGGATTATCTTCGAATCTGTTTTTAATAGAAAAGCTGAAATCACTCCAGCTACAGGAAAGCACATTGACTCCAACTCTCATGTTGCTCTTTGCAAGGATGGTCATACTCTTCTCTTTTATTCCTTCAGCTCATCTGTATATTTCATAATTTTTCTGCTCTACTTAAGGGATTTACAAACAAGTTCCTCATTATCAAACACCACAGTTCCTACTTATATTTCTTTCTTCTCTAGAACAAATTACATCTTCCTATATAGTTGATACAGAGATCAGAAATTACCAATAAATTAAGTTACAAGTAAAATGATTTCAGAATTTCTCCTTTAGTTGGCCAAATGCACATGTCTTCTTAGCATTATTTCCCTAAAATTTCCTTTAGGAATGTTGCTTCTCACCAAGTTAACCAATGGGATTACTCTTGTCTTCATCTAGTTTTCTTTTTTTTTTTTTCCTGAAGCTTCTCTATTCCAGCATTGAGTATCTTTTCTTTTGTTGTGCATATCTTCTATATCTTGGTATTGAATTTCCTGGTAGTATAATCTCTATGTTCTATTTAGCTCAATGTTTTCAGTTCTTAGTTAATCCTGATTCATTTATGCCAAGTTGTTTTCTCTCCCAGAAGAATTATGAGACAAGGATTTGGTAAACTTAAGAGTTTAGAGAATGTAGAATATAGGAATGCACTGATGGTCCATAAATGAGGCAAATAAAGGTTTCATGAGTCACCATGCATTAGCTACCACAGAAATGCTGAAACTTTACTTTAAAATTCAATTTGATTCACTTGTGTTACTGCCTTACTGACTTTTTTTTCCCTTAGAACATCTCACATTTATCTAAACTATATAAACTATTGGCTTTTCAGTCTGAGGGCAGTCTCTAGCTCCCAGAACTCCCTCTCCAGAGGGTAGAAAGGGTAGAGGCATTGGAGCCACCTCTGCTGAACTGAAAGCTTCCTGCTATGAAGGTTTTCTTTTATTCCTTTAGGACAGCTTTTTTATTCCATATTCTATTGTACCTTCTTTGATTGAAATCCCTTGCCAATTGCTCTTGAAAAATCTAAATATAACTCCATCGTCTGAATTTGCCTTTATCTTAGTGGTAATACCTTGCAGTTAAGATAAATGTTTTTTTCACTGTACAAACGAATAGCACTTCAGTTGTGCATGGATCCAAAGGAATTTTGACAAATGTGTGCATTTTATCAAGGTGGCTTTATACTACCTCTTTATACCATAGTCTTTTCAAGTAAAACACCATTGCTTTCACCAGAGTTCCTTTTTCCAAATTCTCTCTCAAACTACAAAATCTTTTGAGGATTTCCAAATGAAGAGGGGTTAAGCTCTTTATTGCATGCTTCTTGAAATTAGGTCACTTACCAAAGAATAGTAAATTAATTCCAAAAATGTAGTGATAGCACAATGCAGAAAAGTAATGCATAATATATACTTTCCAAAAGGCAATGCTAACCTTTATTTTTAGGAAAGACAAAAGAAAATAAAAAATAGGCATTGTTACAGGTGCTTTAAGTGGTACTAATTTTTTTCCCAGAAAGGAAGTATAAATGCATTCATATATTTGAGAATTGGTGGGGTTTTTATGTATAAACATAGTTTAGCTATTTTCTAAAAAAGGAACAGAAATTTTATGTAAAAAATTTCAGCTGAAAGTAGCTGAAAGCTGTTCCAGCAGTATTACATATGGCTTGCCTTGTTCCTCTTCTCCTTTTAGAATTTTTTTTAGCATTTCTGGGAGCAGACTAGATGGTGAGAAGGGCCCTTGGGCTGAACCAGATCACAAATTTACCTGTAGGATTTTGGCCTCACACTTACAAAATTTATATATGCATTTATTCCATCAAGAAACTCCAAATATAATTTTATGCTGAGTGACCACTCTTACAAAGCCAGTATTCTTTGTGCAAAGAATATTATGGAAAAAATTTCTGCACATAACGTGGTTTTTATGTGTTGAAAATGTATGCAAAATAGCTCTTAGGAATCCCAAAGTGAGATATAATTTAGTGTTAAACTACCATGATCTATGAAAATTTAGCATGCAAACTGCTCATATTAAAACATATTTCTATTCCTGTTTTTCAAAGTAGTTTTATTTGATAAATTTTCATTCTGTTCATCCTGCAGTCTTCTGGAGAATCTACTTAACACCTCACCTCAAGACCTTTAAGAAGAAAAAATGAAGGGACATTTCATATTTTCATTTTGTAAGTTTCCTAAAAACAGAAAATACACAGTTCAGGTGGTAACACCCAGGAAATTGTACACCTGCAGTTTGTGTGTTTGCCCTGCATAGAGTAGGGAGAGGTGATTTGATATTACCAGAGCAGGCTGAATGATCTCTGAGACCTCCTTAGGTGTTCACAGCTGAAGTGACCTTTTTTTTCCACCTGCTTGTAAGGGTAGTTATGCATTTGGAAAGGGGGCTTTGCAGCTTATTTCTGTAGTTGTTTCTTTGTGCTGCTACATCAGGGGGCATGCTGAATCTGAGCATTAACTTAAAATGTCAGTAGCTAACCTTTTGAACAGTCATTCAGTAAGCCTTTACCATTTAATGACAGGCATATCTAATGAAGTGCCAAAATTTCACGCACCTTTTTCCTAGCGGGCTTTTCATTAGGACCACAAACAGCTTGCTCTTCGTTCTGCAGGCAGCAGAGCTCCAGGAACAAATGTGTTTCTTTGTTTGGTTTCATGCTTTCTAACAAGTACTTATGAAACAGTGCTAGAATAAAAATGAAAATACTCCATGAACACAGTCAGCTTTTGGCTTAACATAGTGCAAAATAGAAACTTGTCCCCAGAAAAGTCATGCTGTGTCTCACAGGGATAGTGTACCTCATTGGAAACCAATTTAGTGTTAGCAGGGAACTAGAAAAGGTCAAATTTTACACTTATTCACGAATTAGTCTGTAAAATCAAACAAGGATAATTCTTAAGCAGTCTAACCAAGCAGCAGTGGTGGAGGTCTCAGCATAGCTGGCCTCTTCCCTTCTCTGAGGGGCATGTGAATGCTCACAAAAGCAGGCACAAAACTAATTTTACTTGAGGGATCTGTTCTGTCATTTCTCTGCCCAGAGAATTGTAGGGGGAAAAGGGCCACGTGCAAAAAGTGGGTTCTAAAAGGTGCAGTAGTCAGGATAAAGACTTTGCATCTTCAAAGAAAACGAGATCACCTGGATGATAAGCATATTGTCTTTCCTTCTGGAACCATGAGGATCATCCCACACTCCTGAGATGCAGTATTGCAGTCTCTCATTCTCCACCTTACCTTTAGCTCTGCAAAGTGTTTCTTTTGTAACCAAGCAGGTTCAAATGTGCTTTCAGAAACACTGAAGATTGTGCAAATACTGTCAAAAGTGATTTGCCAGACCTACCTTGAAGGAAAATATTTGTTCTTTGTTTGTGAGCCCTGCTTGGTGGCTGGCACACACCTTGTGAGAGAGGTGTGCAGGTGAGAGCCACACAGGTGTCCCCCCAGGGCTGCCTCCTGGGCTCTGCTGAGCTGGGTTTGTGCAGCTCTTGAGCTGCTGGGCCACCGTGGTAGCAGTCACTAAAGCTCTGTGCACTAAACACCGGGAGATCACAGCAAGACAAGCCTCCAAAAGGCATTTGTCACAAAGCAGGGATGATGTAAGATGGCCCCACGTACTGGTTCTTGCCTGTTTTAGTTTCATTGAACAGTGAGTTTCTTGAAGAAGGAATTTTTCTCAGTATTTTTTTAAGGATTCTTTTAAAATAAAATAAAAACAACTAAAACAAACCCTGGGTTGAAAATGCTTTTGGAGTGTGTACAGTAATTGCTTTTGTGCTTTCTTTTCCAAGAACATGAGAAACCTCATTTCAAATTCTGAGGTAGTTTTAATAATTAAAGAACCACTGATTTTTCCCAAGGGATCATTTGTGTGCACAGGCTAGAGTGTCACTGAAACACAAGTTTTTCCTTTTATCATTTGACAGACAGAGGTACATGGAAGAGAAAGCACAGTCAAATAAAAATAAAAATTTAAAAAAAAATCTGTTCTGTTAAATACCACATAGGGAAGACCAAACAATCAGATCAAACAAAGGGCAGCCTATGGCACAGTTGCAGGAACTTCTGTACTCGTTAAGTGGTATTTGACTTTATAGGAAGAATTAATACATTTAATGTTGAGCTGGTTTGGTTAGGTTTTAATGCATAAATTATGACATTCCTTAGCACTTCAATGGATACTAACTTCCCTGGAACAATCTCCAAGTCCCCCAGAAATAGGTGTGTGCTGCTTTTGCTGTTGTTACATGCCTATTTTCATGTAACTTTCTATTGTTTCACATTTGCTGCACGTCTAAACACAAACGTAAGGTTAGCTCTAGCTGTTTTTATCATAGTGGTTGTTCAGGTAAGCATTAACATGGTAATATGTTAATGCTCAAGCATACAGAATTGGGTGTCTATTTAAAATTTTCTCTCCTAGGACCTTTACCCTGTATACTGATCTTAAAATTGTAAACATGGTGATTAAATTTTACCGTATCTCATTTCTCAGTGAAAAGTTTTCTTGTAATTATAGATACTGGCTATATGTTTTAACATCTTCATTTTGAAACCTGTTGGTAGTTCAGAGCAAGATATGGATTTTTTTTTTTTTTCTCCCATTGACAGAGGCTGTGTGAAATTCCAAATTCAGAAATACATGTTTGGTGTGTTAGCAAGTGCTTTGGAAAAGGGCATTCATTTGCTAAACCACAAATATTTCCACTCATCTTTTAGTTCACAAATGATGATGGAGCTCATCTTCTGTAATGGTAATTTTATTACAATGATTGGATCAACTCAGGATTAAAGCTTCTTAGATTTGTCAGTAACCTCTGCAGGTCATGCTTTTGACAAGGGTACCAGTTACATTGTTTATGGGAAGGTTTGATTCTATTTGTTTTTAACTAATTTTAACTAATTAGTTTTTAACTAATTTTATAGCTATTTTATATTAGAATAGCTCCATTTTAGAGATTGTTACTCATTGTACTTTGTTACCTTTTTTTATTCAGAACAAAAAATTAACTTTTCTTCAATTAGATTGTTCTCACATTCCCCCAAGCATCAAAAAGATAGAACCACTTTTATTTCACATGGCTGAAAACTCCACCCACACACACATCTTGAAAGATTAAAGACAGGGGAAGGGTATATGTGTGAACTAAGAAAATATCTTTGCCTTGAATAGAGACCAGGCCTCTCTTACTACAGATTTCATTCTTGAAGGAAAGGGATAAGAATGGTAATGTATATACAATTGGAAAAAAACGTGGTGTTACAGCTTCTATAATTCACCTTGCCCCACATTTCCGTGTTGTGCTAGAACAAATAGAATGTCAGAGAGTAGTAAATAAAGCTGTATGTTAATACAAATCTAAATTATAAGGAACAGCATGAGTAATGCTTTTAGTTAAACTGGCTGGGATAAAAATGTCTTGGTGCTGTCGGTCTTCATGCTTTAGGATGCACATTGATCACACAAAAATTTATCCCCTCCCAGCCCATTCTTCCTCCTTTCAGTGTAACTTTATTGAGTATGAGCATGACTGTTTGCATTCTGGTTTGTTTGTTTGTTTGCTTTTCCTCATTGTTGACTCCAGCTGAAGATTACATGAAATATTGGTTTAACCTGATAAAATAATGCCTGGTCATATGAGCAGCAAGTAGTAGAGAGGCATTTTGTGGCCACATGTGAACTGATTAGGTTTTCTGATTTCCTGAAAAAGAGGTGTGTCAGATTTGTCTTAACAAGATTAACCTATCATTAACCCAAGTGCTAGGAAAATGATAATGGCTTGCCAGCCAATAAGCTGTTAATAGAAAACTATTTTTTTCCTATAGCAGTTAATCAGTGAAAGCATCCAGTTTCACTCACATTTTTCTACAAAAACTGCAAGCAGGATGTTGCTCCTGAAAATGGTGCTTTAAAGAGATGCCTCTCTCCTGAAAGCTATCCCCTTAAACCAGAACTGTGAACTGGGATTTTTTAGCATGGAGTTATGTTCATTCATTTTTCAGAAATGTGATTTAAGATCTCCTCCATGCACCCCAGGCAGAGAAGTGCAAGTCACATGTGGAATGTCTTCTAACAATTTCAGAGCTTTTTCAAAAGGAAACTTATTCTGCAATGTGACACGGAGAAGGAGATATCTCAGAGATTGATTTCAGATTGTGAAGGCATTCAACATGCATGTTTTTAAGGTAAAAATACCTCCAGCCTAGCTTAGCTGCTATGCAATTTTGCAGGTACCTCTTCCCAATCTCAAGGAAATCACCCATTTTGTGAACCACGGATGCAGCTAAAATTGATGTGAAAAACAGTGGTCCAGAAATTATCTGTGTGAGGAATTTCTTTAAAATGCCAGAGCAGTTCTGTGGTAACAAATTGCTACAAAATTGAACACAGGGTTGATGCTAAACCTCCTGCTGCTTAAAGAAACATCTTTTAAACTGGTGTTTTATTGTGCTGTACTACCACTGCAGGTTGAAAGCATTTGTGCAAAAATATTAATTTATCATGGTTCTTGTAAACCATGACAAAAGGCTGTGCTGTGGCAGGAAAAGTAACATGGATGGACTTTCAATGTCTTAAAGCCATAATACTCTTAATATGGTGACCGAGCACTCTAAATCCCTGGCTTGGGATATCATTTGCCTTAATTACTTGTGGATCATCTGTCTTAAAGTGCTGACTTGTTCTTGAAAACATAAGGTTGGTGATGCAGTGAAAGTCAACTGACAAATCTGATATATAACTTCAATTAATATTTTCTTACGAGTAGTTACACAAATATAAACAACTTAGAAAAATGTAAAACCCTTTAAATAGCAGGTTTATCTTTTCATCTCTCTCTTTACCCTCCTTTCCAAATTAAAAAAAAAAGGTAAAAAAAAAAGAAAAAAGTATTGATATAGTATATGAGAGCGAAAGACATTTAATACATATTAACATATGTATTAATAACATATGTATTAATATGTATATTTAATACATATTAACTTTCAGAAATGGAAATTTTGGTAGCCAAAGGCCAATATCCAAAATTATGAAGAAATACCACAAAAGTAATTTTTTGAAAATACTTAGAATTGAATTTTCCAGAATCAAGAGGGCAAAGCATAAGAAGTTAAATCAGGTGAAGCTTAGATGGTATTAGCAGGTTATATTCATTGATTTGTTGTAGCATTGGGATTTTTAGAGCACAAGGAGTATAAAAAAACCCTAATGTCATTTTTTAATTGAACAAAAGAAATCTGCACCAATTTCCAGCAATTTTGGTAGAGAAAAAGAAGAACTTGCAAATCTAGGAGTAATAGCAGTATATATGGATAGCAGGTTTGCATTAGGAATTAGCAGTTAATTTAAGAGCAGAACATTCCTGAGTTGATTGAAAGCAAAATAAATCCATTAAGCTAAATGTCAGTAAAGCTCTGAGTGCTTATAGCACACAACTGTTTCTCATAAGGGATACAAAGTTTGGCACTGAGCAAGGCTCCAAGGCTGTGTTATACCTATTATCAGACCCTGGAATTAATCCGTTTTGGGGTGATATCACAGGAAGCTGTTTAGGTTGCAGTCCTTTTGGTCAAGATGAACCATTGTTGTGTTACTTTTATTTACATTTTGTTCTATGTTTTTCCTTCAATTGAATACTTGACTGTATGCAAACAAACTCATTTTTAAGAGGGAGCATGCATGATAGAATTGCAGCATAAATTAGTATCATCTGGCCCAATTCTTGCAGATCATACCAAATGTTACCAATTAAATTTCCCACCAGCTGTATCCTTTCTGCAATAGATGGCCTCTTCTCCCGATGTGGAAACAAAAGTGGAGTCTATATACAGCACTTGGTGCTGTGGAGAGCACAAAGACATCTTGAGGACACTTTTTTGTATTAGACTAATTGGTTTTTTTAATTGAGCAAGCATTCACCATAACACAAGTTTTACCCACCCTGCATCATTCAATCCTAATCTGTCTTTAATTCCTGCTTCAATACTATTCTGGTTGTCCTATAAATGATGAATAGCTATAAACTCACCCCAAATGGCTATGCTTTAAACATTAACTTCTCAAAATTACTGCATCATTCTCCCCAGGTATGCCATCCCCACAGTGCTTATATTTTGTGATGCCATGGGAGTTTCTTTTAGCCCTTTATCACTGCCTCAGTTTGTTACACCTCTTGCACTGTCATCTGCCATTCCTTGCCTGGTTCTCTGTACAGAGTCTTTCTCTCATTTTTATGTTTTAAGCCACGCAAACTCTGGCATTTTGGCATAATAAAATAAGGTAGTAATTTTTACTACTATTAAGCCCAGACTCTTTGTGAAAACTGGCCTGGGTTTTCTTAAGTTCGTGGATATCTGGCAATTTCACATGCACTGAGATCAGCCATTTAATCTGTCACATTGAATAATGTAGGATACCTTTGATGGATAGTTTGCAGAATATGTATTATTCCTGTTTCAGAACTAGCTGAAATGCCTGATAATCATTATACCATGCTTTACCTCATTTTTATGTGTTCAGATAGGTAACTTATTACTTTTAACACTTCTCAGCATGCCTGAGTGGTGACAGTAATAGCTTCAGCACTGCTTTCTATTTGTAGGAATGTGTTGTTAAGAACTGGAGTAAGTTACATCTGTCCTGATCCTTTCCTTCCTTGGAAAGCATGACATTGCTTCCTTTCCTCATCCCTTTAATCATCTGTTGGGCCTGGTTGGCAGTAGCTGCATCAACACACTCAGTGGCACAGCTAAGCCTTCTCAAAACTGGATTGAAAACTCACTGTGGCCACCAGAGAGAAACAAGAGCAGTAATTGCTCTTCCTCATGCTGGGCCCTTTTCATCCCCTGACAGCACCCTGCTCTTCAGGAGCTCCCAGTTTTCTTTTCTTTAATTCTGGGGGATTTGAGGTGAGTTTTGGTGTTGGATTTGGTTCTCTGTTGTTGTGTTTGGGGTTTTTTGGTGGGGGGCGGAGTGTTTTTTTGGTTGGGTTTTTGGGGTTTTTTTTTTGTTTGTTTGTTTGGTGGGGGTTTTTGTTTGTTCGTTTGTTTTGTTTTGTTTTTTTCTTTAAGCTAGAAGTTTGCCTGTCTTGTTTTGTGAACTAATAATTCTTGACTTTCCTTGACTTCTACACCGGACATCTAGCTCCATGATTAACTTTTGTAACCAGTCTGATTTCATTGTGTTGATAATCAACTTTCTCTTAGGGCAAAAGAAGTTTCAGTACTGTACAAAGACACCACATAAAACCAACTTTCTGGGGCATCTCTACTGATAAGCAGCAGTGCACATGGACAGAAAATAATCAATGCCAATTACGCTGAGAAAAAGAATCTGCTGTTCTCAGATGGTAACTCCTATCACCTTCATAATAAAGGCCTGCTACTAGCCCTGTTACAAATCCCTTTTCTTCTGAAATTTCTAACGGTTCTCTAAAATAAAGTTTTGTATAATAAACCTAATATCCAAGAGCAAGTGTGAAATTACCCACTCACTTTTGGGTAGGGAATTAAACAGGGCAGTTGAAGCAGTTCTGCGCTCTACAGAAATGTTGGGAAATTGCACGCCATAGGTATCTCAGATCAAACAGGGTTTTCAGTTTCTGTCTCCAATAGACAGCCTGCACTCCACTGACTGCTTTCCCTGCAAAACCAGTCATGTTTCTACTTCTTCCTTTTGGACTTTGCATGTCCAAGGGCAGAGTGAGCAAAGAGACTGACCTGGCACTGGGAGGTTCAAGCTGCTTCTGTCAGATTTCCACAGCAGCTGTGAACACCCTCATTAGTTCAACCACATCTCTTAGACGTCTCTATATCTGCTTATGATGTTATTTAGTAACCATCAGCAGACAGATATATTTAAGATAAGTCAGTCAAAGCACTTGCAAAATGTTTAATCTTTTTCACCAGATCTAGTAAAATGCTTTGTGTGTACTTATATATATGTATTTCTTTGTTCTATATTGTGGCCAGCAACTGGGTATCCACCTGCCTCTCTCTCATATCCTCACTATGTCCATCCTCCAGGAGCTCGAGGAAAGACTAGGAAGAGAAAAAGTGAGAAAAATTTGTGGTTCAAGATAAAGACAGTGTCATAGTCTGATTTATGATAACAATGAGCTGATGTTTGAAATGGTACTGATTGAAATGGGAAATAATGAATACACAAGTATTTATAGCTCAGCTCCACCATTTTAAACCCATTAACATCAGTGGACCTGCTTCTGATGAAAATGGAAGCAAAGGTGAAGTAGAATGCAGTTGCACTTGATGAACCAGTAGCATCTGACTTTTGTTAGCTACCACCTTGTTTTTAATCAAAAAGTAAGGTAGGTTTACACAAAGAAAACATGAATTTAATGTACATAGCATTTTATAAACTTGCTTCAAGAGGAGTCTGAAGACTTATTTTGGAATGAGGCTTTTCCTAGATTTGAGTGTTATTTTAATTAAGTCTTATGCATGGGACTTTGCCTTCTGTACCCACTGAAATTATTATTTTATTTTTTTAAAAATTTAAATCACAAGTGCAGTCAATTTTGAAAAACTAATAATAATTCTACAAGCCACATTTTTTCTGTAAATAAATGTCTTTTGATATAAATCATATCTATAGAATTCTTGTTTATTCTTATTCTTCTTCATTTGCTGGTAATTTATTTTATAAGTATTGGGTTAAGACAATAAATCTGACATTGTTGATGGAAAACAGCCTCAACTATTTTCAGAAAGAAGAGTTTAAAAGCAGTGATTAAACACCTATTTTCTAAACTTTTTTTGCAAAAAAAAAAAAAAAAAAAAAAGGTTATTTCTAAGACCCTGCTATGCACCTAGTGTATTAAAATCTAGGACTTGTCCAAGGCCTCAGATCCCTTAATCATGCTTAGTTTCAGTGGTACATTTTTAGCACATAGTTAGAACAATATAATTGCTACTTTATGCAGCTGCAAGAAGATGTAGCTGCTTAACTCCAGTGTAACAAACGCAACACGCAGTCTTTCAAGGCTTGGAGCAACATCTGCTCTCATAAATTTCCTATAATAAGTCTCCCTAGGCCAGACTGTTAGATGTCTGACCCTACTCTTGTCACAGTTGTTAAATGCAATGTAGCATTCAGCCAACTATCTTGTACTTTTTTGAAAATCCATCATCCGAGTGTAAAGACATGCAGACTGTGGCTGTGCAGAGGTAAGATAAATGGAAAAGGCACTTCAGTAACACTAATGTAGGTACTAAAATAGTATTATATCACAATGAGGTAGTATCTGGACAAATAATTTTCCTGTAGTACCTCAATTATTTATCTTTATGGTATTTTGAACTGCTGCAGTGTGCAGCATCAATTTCTTCACTTTACAGTACATATCAAAACTGGGAATTGTTGCTTTGAATTTTTTCATGCACTTCTTTTAAAGATCAGTGAAAGGAAGCCCACCAACATTTTCAATTAAGCTTATTTCTCAAATAATGTAATATTTCTGAAGATGGCAACAGTCAGAATATTAGGGTGGTACTGAAATACTAGATGTTTTAGTATAAAATATCCAGCACTTTTTAAAAATCCAAAATACAGAACACTAGGTGTTTTTTAAAAGTTTTTGTCTGTTTAACTTTATTTTTGTGCAAAGTGCCTATTCATGAATAGGCAATGATGAATTTTGTTAATTGTTTGATTTTGCATGTTTAAGTTAATTCATTTCTAAAGTTTCACTCCACTTCTTATTTGCCCTTTAGTAAAATTTACAACTCTAATTCACTTGTCTCCGTGCTAGAAAAGCACCTATCTCCTGCTGGATGAAAGAATACGTTGAAGGATGACTTCTGCTCATCCCTGACTGATACTGAACTCCTTTGAGCAAAACAAACTATTTAATCTACATTTATCCAGCTTGCACTGTGCGTTTTACACTCTACCCTGCACAGCTAGGCTGTCAAGGATTCCATGCTTTTCCAAGGAATATATACTCTTGTTCCCAAAACACAAGCAAACATTTAATACCTGAGCTATTTTCACCCCACTTCTTCCAAACTCTTCCAACCCTTTGTCTTCCAGAGAAGTATTAGTACCACCATCGTTTGGAATGGCTCAAACCTACTTGAACTTAGCAAGTTTTCTGTCAGCTCTTTACTTTCACTTGGTTGTTATGCCTAATTTTGTTCTGCCTGGCTGAAGTGGCTGGGATAGTCTTCCCTTGCTCCCTGCTTTCTGGACCAAGCGTGCTTTAGGATCGTGCTGCAGGGTCAGAGAAAACCAGAGTTCCCCAACACAGAGCCCTGGGAAGAGTATTCTCAGCCCAATGGAGGTTTCACCCAAATCCAGAGCCCTGACTCAAAAATAAGGACAGCATGGTCTCCCTGATTTCAAGTTTTATTTGACACCAACTGTGGTAGCTGTAGCGTGTCAACAGCTAAGCCATAAGAGCTGCTGAGGAAGAGAACCTCTAACTGTTGTGTTGTGTTGGTTTGTTCCGTTCCCCCTCTGTGTTAAAATGGTTCTGCCCTGGTTCTCCCTCCCCTCCCAGTTACTGCCAGTCACCCCAGTTGTTATCACAACCATTGTATCCATTTTAAACCCCTCCCCGATTTCCCCGGTACCCCAGTGTATCCCTCCTTCTACCCCGCCCCGGTGCCCTGCCAGTCACTCCCTGCCACTGCCTTTTTCTCCAGAAGCTTCTTTCTGGAGCTCGGAGCGATTGGTTCAGCGGCCGGGGCCTGGACTTGCCCCAAAGGGAGAGTGCTCTTATATTCCTGTCTTCTGCGGCCTGCTTTGGGCCTCGTCTGCATCCGCCATAGCGCTGGGTGTTCGCCTGAGGCGCTGCCCCGAAGCCCGGCTATCGGGCTAGTGCTGCCAGCGGTTGCTGGCCGGCTAGCCTGGGTGATTCTCTAAAACCGAACTGCTGCATCTAACTTCAAGTTCTTCTTCTCTTTGCTTATTTAGTGTACTCAGGAAGTCTGCACCATACAGAAGCTGGTGCCATGACAGCATTCATGGGATGTTGGGGTCCTCCTTGTGCATGTCTAGGAGGACACTGGGAACGCCAGTCTCTCATCCAAGACAAGCTTGCTTGCCTATGCAAATGTTTTAGAAATCCTGTTGTGCTCACCCTGTGTACAGATTGTTTTCAATAATTTTCCAGTCTGTCTGAGGGCCTTGTGGGCAAATTTGAGCACTGTGAAAAATACCCAGAACATACTAAACCTCTGACCAAGTTTCTACCGGTCTAGGACATGTGCCCTCCAATTTTACTCTAACCAGAAATTCTCAGGCACTCAGTGATCACTCTCTGATTTTGTAATGCTATGCTTGGGTCAGAGTTAGTTTTGAGGGCTTGGCTGTTGTTTGTTTCTAAAGGAGCAGTGCTGTTCATCCGTGTGAGCAGTGATTTTAATAAGGAAGGGAGCTGAAAGATTCCTCCCTTCGCACGCTGAATTCCTATTTTACAACATTATATAACTCTAATCCCTGTTTCAGCGCTTCAGCAGGATGAAAGTGGCAGGTATTTGGCACTTCTCCTGTCACTATCTCTATAGTGTAATGGTGGATTTAGCAGGGTGAAGTGAGGATTTTCATCTCTTACTGCCTCTTACGTATGTCTGTGAAGCCAGTAATAGTCATCCCTCCTGTGGGTATTCAGTTCAGGACTGGTGTTGAAGGGACGAAAGACTGTTCCTTCTTCTGGACAGTGAGTTGAATAAGCTACAAGTAGTTTGTCCTTGGATGAGGGAGGAAATATTTGGTTTAGTGCTGAACTCAGCGCTCGGGAAATTGTGTAAATTTAATATGTAAGTTTTTGGCATATGTTGCATTTCTACCAGATTTGGTGGAGGAATGAGGATTTGATAGTATAGCTTTGAAACATTGCACTTACAATTTAAAATGGGTGCATTGTGGCAGCAGTGCTATTTAAATTGTCTTTGTCACTCTCTTTCAGTTTTTACTGCATTTTTAATTTGGCTTGTGATGCACTACATGTTTTACATAGGCATAAATACCAAATTGACTCGCTTGGCAGATTTGTCTCATAAGACGGTCTGGTCTGTAGTAAAAAGCCAAGTGTTAAGTTAGGTTCTGAGGACAGAAGCAGTAAGAGTTTTAGATATATTCAGCCCATTTACTCTTTGAAAAAAAGGAGCAGTATACTAATTTCTTATTTAAAGATTATCAGCTTGTGAAATAAAAAAGTGGAGACATGAAAAAGTTTTAAATGTAGTAATCAGTAAAATAGTCACATTTCTGTTCCAGTGAATATAGCTGCTGTGGCCAGCTATTTCATTAAGATTGTTAATATAATGACTCTTAAGTTATTTTCTGAGGAAGAAAAACAGTTTCTTAATTAGAAAAAATGTTGAAGTCACTCAAAAACATCTTAGTAATTTTGACAGAGGAAAAACTGCTGTGTTTTGTTTTGTTATTCAGTAAATGCAGTTTATAGAAAAGTGAACGCACGCTGCAATTGAACTGTCAGATTCTCTGTCATGTATTAAGCAGATTCTTCAAATGTGTGTTACAAGCATGATACAGCAGCCTTATCATTATTACGTGCCTGAAACTGAGAAGATGCCCAATAAAATTGCCAGAAACAGCAGTGGTTCCCTAAGGTGACTTTTCTGCCAATAGGGGAAAATGTACTAAACCAAGCCTTTCAACACAATTCTGTGGGAAGAAACAACAACCTTTAGGCCAGAAGCAAAGGCATCTGAAGGGCTACCAGTGTCAGACTCGTTGCAGGTAACACTAGGTTTGCACAAAGCTGATTTCCCCTGCTCTCGGAGTGCAGTGGCATATTAATTCAGTGTGTAAGGCAAGGTCTCACACAAGCTTGCAGTACGGTTTCTAGGTGTGTTTAGCCTCTATCTGTCATTTTGGTTGTACTTCATTTATTGAAATGACATCGACTGCTTTGCATCCCTCTTAAGGCATTCAGTAATTCAATCAGAGTTATTAGGCAATGCAGATTAGCCAACATGAGTATTCTGTCTGAAGGAAGTTCCTCCTTCACCCCTTTTCTCTGCTGTTACTCCTGCTCTCCTTGCTGAATTCACAACTACTCTGCAAGCAGAGCCTTGCATAAATACACCCTAAAATGTCCAGAGGGAGCTGCTGCAGCCCTGCAGCAGAAGGCAGCTCTTCAGCACCCCTTCCAAAGATGGAGACAGAGCTGTGGGAGGGGACCTCGTCCCCAAGATGACAAGTGACTAAGTCACATGTCAGATCTGCACACACTCTGGCACCAGCACGGTTTTACTGCAGCTCAAATCTCTTTCTGTGCTGCAGCTTCTTATCTGAAATAAAGGGATTGTTTTTTAAAACATGGGCTCTTTCCATCATTGAAGTAAAATTAAAGTAAAAAAGCTTTTTGCACTACCGGCACTGTATGGAAGACACATTGATGGTGTCGGATAGTACAGATCCAGTGTGAAGACACATGGCATAGCAAAAAGAGTTGGCCTGCTGTCCATTTCTTTAATTTTAATCACAGCAAATTATACACTATAGTGCCCAGATGGTTTGGTTTCACTTTATACAGCTGGTTGAAAAAAACCCAGAATTAATTATCATAAAATTGAGAAGTTTTCAGCTACTTAAAAGTGTACTAAATTAGAAACTGCCCATTAAGAACATTTTCTGCTACATCTTCTGGTGAAATGGTGTGCACTGAAGTCTTGTAAGCACTTTGTATGCATGATTTTAATCTTTCTCCATAAAAGCCCTGACCAAGTTAAAAGAAGTTAAAGCCTTGTGGAATTAAAAGCATTGGTTTCATTTGTTGCACAGTTTGTTTCCCTCCACTGTATGAGAGCATAGCTGCATTATAAAGTTCTTGGTAAGATGCTCTGACTGAGTGACCATGACATGGCTTTCCTGGCCTTGGTGCTTTGGAAATTGTCATCACTGATGTGTATTTGCTTTTATTGTCATTGAACTTTTCAGAGATCTGCTGTTGGTTTTTTCCAAACATAGAGAGAGAGAGAACTGTTAACAGAACAGTTTTCCTGTACACCTGGAGAGGATCTTACATATATGTTTACAGTCTGGGAACCAACAGCTACTTGATTGTATTCACTGAGAATGCAGAGCTCCTCTTTCATGGGAAACCATGGTGACCCTGACTGTGGCATTGTCACAATTTTTCCAGAGAGTTCTGTAAGGGAAGCGAGTGGTTTCTCCTGTCTTTCCATGCAGACAGGGTCTGTTTTTGTCCCCATCCTCAGCTGCACTGACATTGTGGCTGAGGCAATGTACAGGGTGCTGGGGGCCTGCAGAGTGGCCTTGGTGAGGAGGGCTGGGGATGCCCCTTGCTGAGCATAGCCTGTTGCAGCTCATTCCTTGCAGGCTGACCACAAGGCACAGCTGAACCCTGCAGCCACAATGGCAGTGCCATGTGAGAAAGGGCCAAATGCTGCACAGGGAGTGAGGAGAGAGGGGAGGGTGTGAAAAACAGTCCTGCACACACCAAAGTCAGAAGAGGAGATGTTCTAGGGGTCCAAGCAGAGATTCTTCCTGCAGGCATCCACACTGCAGCCCATGGAAAGAACCGCATGGTGGCAGGTGGACATGCCCTGAAGGAGCCATGGTCCATGGAAAACCCATGCTGGAACAGGTTGATCCTGAAGAGCTGTAGCCTGTGGGAAGGAGCCACCCTGCAGGAAAGGAAAAGAATGCAGAGGAAGGAAAGGCAAAGAGGAGCTGTTATGGACTTACCACAGTCCCCATTCCCTGCACTACTTGGAAGGAGGGAGTAGAGGCGTCAGGAATGAGAGAGTGAAGTTGAGCATGTCAAAAAGAGGGACTTTGGGGAAGGTTTAGTTTTGTCTTTCTTTCTCTGTTTGGTACTTTATTTTAATGGAGCAGAAACTAAATTAATTTTCTCCAAGTCAGGTCTGTTTTCCTCATGAGAGTAATTGGTAAGCAAACTCCCTCTCTTTAACTTGACCCTTGAGCTTTTTCATTTTCTTTTCTCCCTTGTCCTGCTGAGTAGGTGGAGTGAGAGCAGTTGGGTGGCATCTGTCATCTGGCCACAGACAGCCCACCACAATCACAGCAGAAATTGTTGCACTTGAGGAGTCACTCTGGCTAAGTACAGCTACTCAGCTGGATTATTTTTACCACTCCAAGTTACATGTGCTTAGTTGTCATGTTTTGCCTCTGTGGACAAATTGCCACCCAGTTGTTTATTCAACTGTGCAGATGGACAATGAACTCAGAAGACAGCACTGCAACACCATTCAGAGAAGCTGCAGCTCACTCTGTTCCCATTAATAAATCGCTTTCCTGCAACTTCTGCAAACTGCTAATTCAATTTAGAATTAAAAGCTTTCAAATACCTTTAAGGTGAAAAGTAAAGATCAGATATTTGCATGCAAAGTTTGAACTGCTTCCCCATCAAGGACCCAGGAATTTTTTTTCAGAGACCTTTATTCCAGTACTGCAGACTCACTATTTTTAACTTCTCCAAGGTCATCTTTAAGGCATAAGAGGACAAATCAACTATCGTTATTCACCTGCTGATGATAAAGAGTTAATTTGCTCAGCTAGGGTTTCTAAACCCTCCTGAATCTAATTACTGTTCTCCCTCTATTAGTTCAGTTGTTTCTTCTTTACAAATTTTTTTTATTCCTTTTATACATACATAATACCTTGTGAATGTAAATTCTAATTATTTTTCTTTCTAAATAAGGTTCCTCCCAAACAATTAAAATCATGCTATGTCCAGGTAAAAAAAAATTCTTTAGAGACATGCTACTGAATGGATGTTACAATGCTTTGTGGATGCTCTTTCCAAGAAAAAGAGCATGATTTTATTTGTAGTCTTGAATTTATTAACAAAACTATGTTTAATACTTCAGGGAGGTTTCTTGAATTATGTGAAGTAGACAAACAGGTCAAGCCTAATTCAGAAAA
Organism: Ammospiza caudacuta; assembly: GCF_027887145.1. Lineage (NCBI taxonomy): Eukaryota > Metazoa > Chordata > Aves > Passeriformes > Passerellidae > Ammospiza > Ammospiza caudacuta. The sequence goes on along the minus strand of NC_080594.1, from coordinate 19,829,512 downwards.
CCTGAGCATGGCTTTAGCTTTCAGTTATTGTTGCAAAATACTTTGGCAGTCAAAACTAGCAAAAGAGTAATGAAGACAGAATTTATTTCACTTAACTGGTTTTTGTGATTCTTTTTTTCTTATTTGGGGGGAGGGTGAATACATTAATTTCTTTGCTAACAGCCTGGAAAATTGGTTTCAAACTCATTAATGCAAAGCAAGGACTAATTTTCAGTAACTCTTCACACTGAGAGGAATTGCTCTAAGAGGTGTATCTTCTGTTTTAGACAAATCATATCAACATGGTGGTTTTTAAGAACTGTGATAGAAGAAAAACTAAAGGGTCTATTAAAGGGTCTATTAAAGGGTCTGTTAAAGGGTCTTAGTTTAACAGTTGAGGGGAACCTACCTAGTTTCATAAACAGAATATGAAATGCCCACTTCTTAAGTTAAAAAGTACATTTCTTTCCATGAAATTAAACTTTCAGACAGCTTCAGAACCCCAATCTGGTTTTCTCCCCGCCCCTTAGTTTCTTTTCAAATTGTGATTGCAAGTTTGAGCCAAATTTTTCACAGCTTAGAGTTCAAGTGATTTGCTCTTAATAGTGAATGCTGATATTATTACCTGTTCCATGATGATAAAAACACTTTAAAAATGAAAAAAATAAGTCTGTAATAGATCAGCAAAAATGTCTGGAAACAATGATCTTTGTGTTCTAAATGCTAACAGATTTCCTTGCCTTTATTTTAATTGCACGTGCTGATTAAGCACATTAGGCACATGCAGTCCTCCTCTGAATACACTGGAGTTGTGCCTTCTTACTCATGGAGCCCAGCTTCTCAGTGAAAATTCTCTAATGTGTGTTTTTATCAGTTTCTCAGACTAAAACACAAAGCAATACTCTTTGTCAATACTCAGTTAAAAGAACACTCGAATAAATGTTTTGCCTGCTGGTATTTTTTCATATCTTAAAGCTTGTCAAGAATTGCAGCAGCCAGGAACTACCTTGAGATTGCTGTGGCAGCATGAGACAACTTTAGAGCACAGTCAGAGCTGCATAGCACAGTAGTGGTGAAATTCCTCTTGAGGAACATAAGCTATAAAAGATTGACAGACCTTCATGCATCTCTTTTTTTAAATTCAATTCCATGCTGATTTTATTTTTTGTGCATTTCCTCTCAGGATGTAATATCAAATGCTAATAGTAAGATAAAAATATATTATTTTCCTTTTTGTTCTTTTTGTCCTATCCCATTATTATACTTCGCTCTCAACTCTTCGGGGTCCTTCTGACAGAAAAATACAGGACTAACAAAAGTTACCAGGTTCTTTCAGTCTGAACTCACTAATGTAAAAAATTGGCATCATGACTGGCAAAATGTTTTGGGTATGGTGCAAAATAAGTTACTGGAATCACACAAGTCCATTCTACATCAGTTGCTGCTGAGCAGGCATGAACCACGGAAGGACCTTACAGGCCACTCCTTGCATGTGCTCTGTTGGGGATTGTTAACCATGCTGAGTTACCTGCTTGTCATTCTCTACATGCTGAAGAATATTTATAGGAGTTCTCAGTAGTTCTCACTAGACATATATTTTAAAGGGACTTTTGGGTTGCCTATATTCCAGATATAAAACAAAATGCTCTGTTTAGATTTAAAAGATCTCATACTGTTTAAAAATGAAAGAGAAAAATTCTATCCATCACCACATCCACAAAGCAGACTCTGCTTGCAAACTGCAGCAAAGCTGTGAACTGCCAACATAGCTTTTCAAGGAAAACTTAATAGTCTGAGGGGAAAGATGGCAGAATTACTGAGGTCCCTTCACAGGGTAAATTACATTAAATTACATCTAATTTTCAAATATTTCTTGTTATTTAACAAAAGAAGCAAAATGTGGCTGATTCTGGACTTCCAGAGTTAGTAGCATGTTTGATTATAAGCACAGATGCACACAGATATCCATCTCTGGGTTTTTCATAGGGAGGCATCTCCTGCTGCACTGGATTTGAACATGCTCGTGTTTCCCACTGAGTCCATGAGGTTTATGAGAGAATCTGGTGCTTTGTGTGCCATGAATTCCTCTGCCTCTTCACCTTGCACTAATTTTGCCACTTAGATAATCCCAGACTCTATCCCAGGGAGGGACTGACAGATTATACGCAAATTGCTATTAAGTCAAATTGTAATGTATTAAATGTCAGAATTCATTTAAAGGTGGTACAGGCATGTTATATATGTTCTTCAAATTGAGTTTATATAATCACTTACCAAATACTATTTGTTAAATTGTTTAATTAATTCCTTTTGGTGAATTTTAAGATATTTATTTCCTTCTGAAGAAGAAAAGTTTTTGTATCCTATCTCTTTTTTTCTACTTAGGTAGAGGAAAGGGGATGGTTGCCTTTTTTTTTTTCTTTTTTTTTTTAATACAGAGTGGTGTGTGTTGTGTAAGAGTCTCAGAAAGATTATGCTGTCACCTTAATACTTTGTAAAGGGCTTTAGTAGCATTAGAATATTACTTAAGTAACCTTAACAATAATTCAGAACCAACTTACAAAACCAATTTTAAAAGGCATCTGATGAAGTTTGAGAACCACAAGAAATTATTATTAATTATAAAAAGAGAAGAGGAAGAATTAAAGTTTAATTGCCATCTAGTCATCTCAGAGTAGGCTATCACAACAATTTGTTCTCTTACTAGTTGATATCCGTAGAACCTTGCTGTCCCTTTATGCTTCATGACTTTGATAGCAGACAGATTTCTGCATAAGTAGTTTTGTCATGTAAGAAAATACATACAGGACCTGAAACAGTAACAAGGCATACAGCTTTATTATTGTGTATTCAGACTTGTGTATTTTCACATACAAGCACACTATGAAGCTTACAAGCAAATTAAATCAGAAAATGTCCTAATAAAGAAGCATTAAACCTGTGTGAAAAAATTATAGGAAGATGCAAAGAGAAGCTGTAGAGAAAATATAATTTACATTAATGCTTTTATGGTAAATATGCAATTTGCAAATAAACCTGTTTATTTACAAATAAACCTGGGTACAATGCAGGTTTGCCTGGATTGTACCCAGATACCCATCTAAGACATATTTCAGAACACCATAATTTTTCCAAAATGATTGATCTTTAGTCAGTCAGTCAGTCTGACCACCAGCTGGATAAAGGTAAGCCAATTAAACACTCTCTGGGTCATGTCTGGTACAAAAATAGCCACACTTCCCTAGACAGGTCTAAGATACTCAGGTCAGCTCTCCTGTGTCTGCTCTCCTGTCTCTGGCAAAAGCCCGGAGACATGCCAAGGGGAAAGGCACCCTCAGTCACCCTCTCTGCTTCCAGCAGCCTATGGCCACTCATTCAATGAAGAGATTCAACAAATGAGTTAAATGGGCTTTTCCTGCCTGAAATTAGCTGGGTTTTTTAAACTTGTATTTCCTTTTAGCCCCCATACCACCTTGTGCTAATCAGTTCTAAATTATAATTGCACTAACATTCTTCTTTCTTTTTTTTTTCTTTTTTTTTTTTTTAAGAAATAGAATTCTTTCTCAAATTGTTTTGCAGGAATGTTTGAAAGAATTCCAGAAAGGCTGCCTTGAGGTTAAAGGAAAATAAGATTTTCATTTCAGGGACCTGTGGGTTTTATGTCTACAGATGAGATCATTGCCTGTCACTGTAGTAAGGGGATCAGATAAAACTTTTAAATGGTGCTGTCTTCCTACATATGTATCCTTCCTATATATCTTTAAGTCCAAATGTTTTATTCCTGTGGCTTGCAGAGACTGATGGTGCTAATATATAGCAATGAGAGAGACTTAGTGTGAATTTTGCTTTGGGGAAAAGCTGGGGTCAGAGTTTAGTCTCTTGAAGCTTCTCCCTATAATAGACCTGGATTTCTGTGTACTGATATTGTTGTTCTCATCATCTGCAATTCTTAAGTGTCAAATGCTTCATTTAACTTTCCCCTATATTTTATAGCATCGTTCATAGAAACTTGAAATTTCCTAGATACAGCCTATCACACCCTTAAGGCTTTTTACTTCACAACCTGTGTTAGTAGCCTTGAGTCCTCATCATCACATATGAAGGTCTAAGTGCCGTCTGGAACAGGGCTAGGAGGTTCCAGGTGACATTTCCAGGTGGTTCTTGACAATCATATTCAGAGGCAAATGAGCACATGCCTATTTGAAAGAGACGCTGCTCAATAGGCAATGGTTTTCCATGTGTGTAACCATTAATACTGGATTTAAGTAATTGGAACTAAATTTTGTTTTTTACTGTAATCATAAGTTCAGTTTTTTCTTTTCAGGCCTCACATTTCTGTCAGAATTTAATATTTTTTTTTTTTCATTCTTTCTTGAAGTGCCTTGCATTCAGCCCTTTGATAGGTGTTGCTTTTCTTTTCCATCTGCTTTTCCTCCCTTTTGTATTGCATTGCTTGCAGATCTACAAAGAGATTCCCTACCTCTACATTCTCCCTCGTTCCACTTCTGGGCTTTTGTTGGAGGATAGTACACATGAAAAAATGTACTCCCCAGCTAACATGGATGTGGACATGCAATAGGTCTGAGAAAATTGGGCTTTAAATAGAGAAGTAACTTTTCCTCAGAGTGAAAGTGAGGATATTAAATGGCTAAAAAGAACAGTGTTGCCAGCATAGCCCTTCTAATCTGTGTGCACTTCATCACTATAATCCCTCAGTAAAGCTATTCTAGCAGGAACGTGGCCAAGAACTCCTTGAAAAGCAGCTTCTTCTCCTACTTGCACTTAATTCTGGCTTCCATGTTTCCATTTTAGTCTGGTTCATTGCACTGCTTCTTGAAGTCTTCTCATGTTTTCTTTTAATTATTTTAAATAATGAGCTTTGCTGATAAGCATGTAACACTTGTTCATATGCTTATTTTTTCAAACATTCCACATTAAAATTTTATGGGTTTTTTCAGATTCATCAAATAGATAATTTAATATATCTTGATGATTATCATAAAGAGTTTTTTAAATAAAATGTAGATTTTTCTGACATTTTTACCTTGTCATCCAGAAGGTTAATAACAACAGAGTTCAGAGAGTCTTCCATGCCATCTGAAGGAAATATTTTTTGCACATTTTCAAGGACTGAGGTAGCTTATTTTTTAATATTCCCATTTATGCTGTTGCTTTTTTCAGAAGAAAGTTTGAAAATGAATATGTACAAAATAATTGTCTATGGCTTCTGAAACCTGTGGTTCAAAGCTTTGATTTTTTTTTTCCTTTGAACACTGCTGTTATTTTAGGAGGGCAGGGGAGCAGGGCAAAAGAATATTGAGTAACATTTGAGTGTTTTAAAACTTCCTTTTTCATTGAACAAGAAATTTGGTAGATATATACTTGGAAAATTCTGTTTTGGCATTTCCAGTTCCTAACTATTGAAAATTTAAATTTTATGAAAAACAATAAAAGACTGAAGATTGCTATTTTAAGCTACCTTTGTTTTACTTGCTGTTCTTTGTTATTTAGATTATAAAGTATTAATATTTAGATTATTAATTTAGATTATTGTTATAATACGGCATTCTTTGCCTGCTAGGGATATTTTGAAGTGACATATTTCTAAATACCACTTCACGTGTTTCAGATTCCGGTTTTATTCAGTATTTCATAAAGAAAATCCCTGCTGCTTCTCAGTATTGAAGGTCTTGATCTTATAACTGACAGGATGTTAGTGGGCAGCTATTTTTGCTCTGGGGAGACTATTAAAAGTGATGCAAGGAATGAGCAGAGATTAGGAAAAAAATCACATTTTAATAATAACTACAGTATATGTCTCTGTTGAAGTCTTCCAGGCATCCATGTGCACTTTTTTCTCCCTCCTCAGCAGCATTGCCCTGACTAGCTGCAGACTCTGGCTTATGCAACGTAGGAGCAAATTTGTGCTGAAAGTCTGTTCCAGCAACAGCCCAGCTTGTTGCCCTTTTACACTGAAGGCTGGTACCTGTTTCTGAAAAATATTTTGCAGTTCTGGTCTTACATGAGTAGAACATCACAGCTCTTTATTTGCCTAAAAATACTGGAAGACCACACGAACCTGCATGCCGTGGCCCAGTTCCTTATGTATCAGAGGCAGCCTGCCCAGCTGGCTCTGCCACCAGTGCACACCCCATGGAGGCACCCCCACAATGCTCATCACTCCTGGCACCTGAAAACCAGCACTCAGGATATGTCCAGCAGTAGCATTCTGCTCCTTCGCTGTCTTGAGACCAAATTTGTCTCTCCTGACTGGTGACGCTGCTTTTGCAGCTGAGCAGGCAGGAGCCTTGGCCAGAGGAAGATTGATCTCATGCAGCTGCACAGCGCTTGAGGGCCATGGGACTGTGCCCTGCTCTCCAGAGCAAAGCTGCTCGAGTGTGCTCAGTGCTCAGGTGAGACATCACTGCAGGGCCACTGGTGAGACCACCACCTGGGCAGCAGCCTTAGGTGTAACAGCTGTATTTTTACATTCCACCAGTTTAGTTTAAAACTACTGTATGCCATAGTATCTGCTGTAGGGCTTAAATGCTGTAAACCTGTACATTGCTATGTACTGCAATACAGCACAGCCGTTATGACACTACAGGTTTCCACAAACAATTTTGAAGCAGCAGAAGCAGCAGTCCTGCACCCCCCATACTGCTGGCCACCCTTTTCCACCTTCACTTTTTCTGTTCTCTTGTAAAACCCACTATTGTGACACCAGGCAATGCAAAAATGTAGGGAATGTTTTCTAAAGCTAACTATATTTATTGGTATTCAATCTTATTGCAAGCTTTTCCATGGATCTGTTCTAAGACTTGTCCCCAAGTGCAACCACAAACTCTTGTGCTGGCCTAAGGGAAGGGAAAGGATGGGACTGAAAGACCAATGGCAGTGGGGAAGCAATTTTCAAGACAACATTGGCTTACAGGAGACTCAGCTGCTAGTAAAACTCCTGTCTAAAGACAACAAGTTTTTTGTGCTTAGTGTACAGCTACTTTCAGTTTTTTCAGGTTATCCAAGTCAAATTGTGTTGCAGTTTTGACCTGTAAGGTAAGATTTGGATCACCATATGTACAGAAATAATAAAAATGAAAAGTCAGCTGCACAAAATGTATACAAGCTCCAAGGCAGCTGCACAAAATGCATACAAGTATTAAAATGGTTCTAAGTTTTTGTTAAAACTTTATAAATTGTAAAAATGAAGGTTTAGAAACTACCCTCAAAGTTCCTGCATGTTGCTTTTTCAATATTCATCCAGTATAAACACCTTTAGCACCACAGATGCCAGTACAAGATGAGAACTGGTATAATCAGTTCATCTGAGGCTCTGCAGACTGACTGTGCACAAAGACTCTAATTAGCTGCTAAAACCACAGGGTACTAAAACCGGGTGCCAGTAATCTTTCTAGGGTGCTATATTTACTTAGTCTATCTTGGTAGTGATCTGTAAGAGGTTTAAAGTAGCTCTCAAAGGCAGAGTTGGTGTTTGAATGATCATTGTTGGGAAGGAAGAATCAACATTTGGATGAATTAATACTGAAAAAGATTACCTGGTATGTTTGATGCAATGGGTGCTGCTGGATCAGCAGATGACATTAATGCTATGGAAATTCATCACTGGTACACAAAGTTTATGAAGGAATGCCCATCTGGACAGCTTTGCCTGCATGAATTTAAACATGTCCTAGATCTACATGGACTTACTCCTGAAGCTAACAACTATGTTGAACAAGTATTTCACACATTTGACATGAATAAGGTAAGAATTCATTCTTGACTTCTGGGCTTTATTGTGGCTGTATCATTTGATGCACTCAGAGACGTGTCTCAGGGAGCTGCACACTCCCTGCTCATAGGTAATAGAAGCAATTCGATAGAAAACTCCAAGCAGACAACCAAGAATGGCTGGCAGACAATGTTGAATGCTTTGTTCCCAGTACATTTAGCTAATTTGAAAGTTTCATACAGTCATTCTAATACATGCTAATGGTTTCTCATCTTTGAAAACCAGATTTTTATCGTTATTTTCGGTGTGCATTAATAATTGAATCTTTTATTTATATAGCTGCTTGAAAAATCTTTCTAAGGCAGTGAGTGTTCAGCTGGATCCATAGGTATTAATGTTTTCAGTTTATGCAACACAGACACAACAAGATTCCTTCTGTCGCGGGATTCATTCTGAACACCTTCTGTGGCCTAATTCGGTATCAGTCAATCCCCCTTTTCCAAAGGCACATCTGTTTAGTTTTGATCCATCATCCCAGTTTTAATGCTTGACATCGTAGGTCCTGCTAAGGATCTGTCCAGCAGCTGTCAGATGCATTGCTGTCTTATGTTATTCCATGGCAGCCTTCATACAGGTTCCTCCTGGCCACGAGACTCACCCAGAGTTATTTTCCCCTTAAGCCACAGTAACACTTTCTACCAAATGTGACAAAAGGAGTGAAGAGTCATCTGTAATCCCTGAAGGAGTCACAGAAATTAGGTTTAGGCTGAATTGTCAATAATACAAACTAAGCTTTCAGCTAATAGAACATACCGCCCCATCTTGGTATAAAAAAAATATTAAAAAAAAATAAAGCATTAATGTTCTCTACCCACATTTTTTATCTCAATGAGTTCAGAGATACAGAATTACGTCATTAATTATACTTGTTTCAGAAAATGCTGAGAGTATAAGGTACCTCGTGTGTTTTTACATGCAACAGTGCCTCTATTACACGGTTTTCTTGTGTGTCCATACACATCTCCACTCGCAATTCAGCTTGCTTTTTTGGAATTATGTAATTCTTTCTTCCATAATCCTCAAGGACTCTTCCTATAAAATGAAGGGTCTTCCCACTGCCAATTACCAGATGGTTAAACATACTGAAATTTGATTAAGTAGTATCACCTACCTCAATAAATGTGCTAATTACAGATGATGAGCAAACTTCCAGTTTTCCTGACTGGCAGAAATTGTTAATTTGCTGTGCCCTTTTGAATTAAAAAAAATAAAATTTTGATGCATTAAGTTTTCCAGAAAAGCTTTATGAATGCTAACGTTCCTGGACAGCACACATGGACGGTGTCTGAGCTCACCTAAGAGCTTTTCCAGTTTAGGTTGTTTGAGCATTTCCAGTTTGTTTAAGCATTAATGTTTAAGCATTTTTGCACTGCAAAAACCCCTTGACACTTCAGTGATCTTGAAAAGTGTGGGGAACTTTGGGTGTTGGGGATTTTGGCGTTTTATTTTATTTTATTTGGCGTTTTATTTTATTTTATGGGGGAACATCTTTTTGGTGGTGTTGGTATTTTAGAAGTTCCCACATGCCTTTCTCCCACTACAACTAGCTTATTACCCATGGAGCAGTTTGCTCAAGTCATCTGAGGAATATTAAGATGTATGCCTTAAACTTCTCAGGTTATATACAGAGTAGTTAGACTCCTGCTACCAATCAATCTCTCATCCCTTTCTCTGATATCCCCAGAATTTTTTAATCAATCGTATATTTCCAGCAAATTTCAAAGAGTAGGCATTTCAGTTAATCATTTCCTAATGTTTTCATAAAATTTGGCAGCTGGGTAGCAGGGACACACCCAGAATGAATGCCTCATTCGTGCAGAATTAAGCTTTTATTCATTGTTTAAGGCAACAGTTGGCTGACAAAATGATCAGGCACTTGTTTTCTTTTGCCTAGAGAAAATACAGGATGGACCTGGGGTACCAGCGTTTGGTGTTTTAGGAGACAAAAAACATAGTTTGTATGGGTCAAGTCTTTTGTTTTGCTATTCCCAGAAGGGTTTTTTTTAATTAATATACCATGTTAGACAGAAAAAGATGCTTCCATTTTTTATCAGTTTGGAACTCTTCCCCCCATTTTAATGAAATTTAACAATGATTTGGCCTTTAGGGCTTCATAAAATCCGCTGTAAAACTCCTTTTGCTAGGCTTAAAACCTCATTATTTAATAATGTGCTCCCACTAAATATCTGATGTTCATTTCCTGTTCTGCAAGATGCTGTAACAGTCCTCTACTAGCTACTACTGATCTGAGGAATAGATTTTATTGTGTGCTTTCTTAATTGAGCTGTTGCTCAGCTGCAGCAATAGGACCAGACAAAGTTATTTAGAAGACAGAACAGGAATGGCACATTTAGAATTGTCAGTTAAATAAGATTGTACAGTCTATATCCATTTGGAGATGGAAATAAGATGAAGAATGGGGCTTCCATTCCCAGAAAAACGTCTGGCAAGTTTTAATCCCTGCCCAATCTATTTGTATAATTTAGTAGTTGGAAAGGCTTAAACACTTAGGAAAATGAATCAAGTGAACCAGAATATTTTATTAGAATGTTTTATGTTCTTCCTTTAAATACTAATTAAAAGGTCTATTTTTTATTAAATGGCAAGAGTATACCTACATTATTCAGATACAACACATAGTATCTAGAAAAGCTGTAGCTCAGTTTTATTCTTCTCTTGCCTTGAATACAGTCTTGTGAAAGCCTCATTGAAAACCGTGTGGCAAACGAGAACCAGGATCTCTCAAACAACGTGCCAGGATTTCATGAGTTTCTTCTTTGGCATTTACACTGCATCTGTTTAGTTAGACATGATGTGTATATTTATCTGCTGGAATTTATGTTTTCTGTGAAGTCATTCTGTGGGGCTTCAGGCTGCCTTAGGGGACTGCTTCACATAACAAGCAGAATGAGCTCTGCTCATACCAGCTTGCCCAGAGAAATGCATGTGTGAGTTCCAAGGGTTGGCATGGCTTTCTCAGTAACAGTATCCTCAGTATTTTTGGTCATTCCGACTGCATCAACATTTCTAAAGAGAGCATGGCTCAGGCAGAGTACAATGGAAAGAATTTGTCTTCTGGATTCTGGTCTTAATGCAGAAGTCCAGCTCAAGACTCCTTTCCATGCTTAGCACAGACAAAGAATCTTCAAGATGACTCAGCTCTTTCCAAGTTAGATGAACCAAGTCTCTCTGCCCTGCCTCATACATCAAGGGGAAAACAACTTACCTGAGTCAGTGGGAACTAAGTCTTGCTTAACAGATTATTTTTTTAATTACTTTATTAAAAAATCCTACATGTAAATCAAGGTTCCGAAGTGGCATAACACGTACAGATGTAAAAAGCCATAATGCCATTTTATTTTGACATTGAAAATTGCACCATTAGTTTTCTTTTGCTTTCTTCACCCTGTCCCCTCCAAACAAACACACTCTGCCCTGAATTCTGCGTATTAATTTTCTCTCATCAAGGATCAATTTTTCTCTGCTGCCATGGTGGTAAAAATCACTGTCAGATCTGTGACATTAGTGGATGAGGAAAAGAATTTGAGATGAAATTTCTTGCAGCATGCATGCATTTAGATTTGAGGAAGTGAGATTCCAAGCAAACAACAAACTTATGTGCAGGCAAGCTTCTCCCTGAACCTGAAATTGCTGAAGATGACTCTGTCAGCTTCCAGTTTCTATGATAACAAAAGTGCTATGCTTTAAATATTCAAATTTCTATCACTTAATTAACTGAAAACCCATCACTAAGCCTGTGAACAGAACATGTGTGTTAAGTGGATTATACAAATGAAGTAATATGATTACTTTTTAGTGTCTCTCCATGCCCTTGCTGTTTCAGAATTATATACATAAAGACATGTTGCTAGTTGTTTTTAACCTTAGGATTATATTAGGAAAACTACTTATACCATGCTTGGTTTAGATGGGATGTTAAATCAAAGCATGTACTTTTAATTGGACAGCCATGAAGAATCTGTTTTCTGTAATAAGTTCCCTTCCCAAATTTCACTAGCTTTGATTTATACCCTTTCTTCAGGTACTATCATGTGAGCTTCACCTATGTTTGTATTTAAATAACCTGATGTTTTCTGTGAGACATTTCTGTGAGATCTGAACATTTTTTCCCGATGCTAATGATGGTGTATTGTCTATTTCAAATCTAGCAAGAGTACCAAGACTGCAAACCTGACACAAGCTCTTATACAACATAAGCATAAATGTTTTGTCTTCAAGAGAGTCCCTGCAGAAGCACCTGAGAACATGCCAAGGTCACTCCAGACAAAGATAAGGACTCACCTATTGACAAGCTCTTAAAAAATCTCCTAAACGAGTTTGTTTCCTTGTAGGTGGGGATGGATAAGAGCCTTAAAACCCTCAGGTTTTCCCCTTTCACTACTGGTAGGTTGTGTGAATATTTTTGTCTTCACGCTCCTTTTTCAAAATTATTTTTCCTACTATTTCTAAAGTAAATTCTGTTCAGAGCTGCATTTTCAGACAGTTACAATGAACTTTTTCTGGTTTTCTTCTTTATTTTATCATTACATTTTTATTCTTATTTGGAAAGCTTGTAAAAGACTTATGCAGCTGTTTTACTTCCCTATTCACCTCTTATAAAAAACAGCTTTTAAAGCTAGGTGGTGGAAGGAAGGCAGACTCCAATTTTTGCGTAGATCAGAAAGATTTTTTTACTTCAAGAAGATAAATGGAAAGAATTTATAAGTGCAGTCAAAAAAAACCCAGGAATAAACAGGAATAAGTAGATAACAGCTTTTGAGGGGAGGGAAGAAACAAGTGAAATGTAAAAAAAAGTAAAATTTACAAAATCAAGGCGCAAGTATAAAGAGATTGGGAATAAATGTTCAGGGAGTGGAAGGAGGAAATAGTGCCTCACCCCTTCTTTGTACATTAATTGAAACCCTTGTGGAACTGAAATGCCAGCTAGGGAGAAAAAGTGTTGAAAAGATTGCTAAAATCTTAACCAGAGATTCATTCTCCATCAGAAGGAGGCTGATAGCTGGACGGAAACAACACGCAGGAATAAATGTGGTTGTTAGCTCCCTGCAGTGAGAGAGGGCTGGCAGTGGCAGCCTCAGGCTCCAGCCCCTGGAGGTGTCTCTCCACAGAGCCTCTCCGGTGTCCCAGAAAAGCGCTGGAACAGGGATTACTGAGCCCAGAAATGCCAGGGCGCTCTTCAGCAAGAACACGAGCGCTTGTCTTGCGAGCCCGGGCCACTAGGAGATGCCAGTGGCTCAGCATCTGCTCACTGCGGGAAGAAGCTTCAGGCAGCAGGAAGGAAAACGTCCCCAGTCAAAACAACGGCCCCTAATTAGGGAATACAGCCTCGTCTTTGAATTAGATGTTTGCTGATGACTCTGTTGGCTTGGCTTTCCTTTTTCCAAAATGCTTAACTCAGGGGATTCTATTGCTATAAAGAAAAAATTTAAATATAAAATTCAAATTTCTTGCATATAGCCATGCTGTGTAGGCAGAGGAAAACAGGAAACCAGGATTTAGAGTTGTTTAAGGATCTATATGTAGCATTATTAACTGGAAAAATCCAATTTGTCTAAGTTGAAAGCCTTCACAACAACAGCCTGTGGCATCAAAACATTGTTGAGGGTGAGAGTGTGTTTGAATCTATTACCATTAACATGAAGATTTCTGGAGATCTCCCGTCTATTTCATCAGCATGGAAAAGTTCCATGATTTTTTTCTTCTTAGTTGTCCCAGCTGGAGCCAGGACATTTCATTGGCCTCTCAGATTTTCCCTGGATGTGAGGACTCTTCGCTTAATTTCTTATAAGACCAATGAAAAGCAGCAGGTTAGCAATAGCAGGCATTGTTAGACCCACTTGCAGATCCCTGGAAAGAATTCTTTACAAGTGAGTTTAGGAAAACCAATGAATTCACAATAGCTATTAAAAGAAAGTGTTCCTGACTTATTCTCCTGACAAAGGAGGATGCACCTCTTCGGCAGCTAGAAACTTTGATGAAAATAACAGCTTCAGCAGTGGGTCTTCATTGTAACTTATGAACTAAAAAATGGAAAATGTAAAATTGGGATCTCAGAGCACTTCCCATAATCATTGAAACCAAAGCAACGGCACTACAAATGCTTCTGTGGAAAGAGTAAGACTTGTTATTTCATTATACTCGGTTGGCTGGTTATTTATAGGTACAGGCACACTGTAGCATGTGTGGCTAACAACACCCACAAAATTATGTCTGTAACTGGTTTAATGACCAAAAAAACCCTCTTAGACTGGGCTCTGCACAACTAAGATAAGCACAGTTGACTTTCTCATCATCAAGATATGTTTCACTGAGCTATAATCCTAATCTCCATGTCAGCAATAATGAAGCAGTACTACAAAAAGAAATCAGATCTAATAGGCTCTTACAGATGTATTGCTTTAATGGTCACTGCCTTCTTTATCAGTTTTAAAGCTATACAAAAACTCAAGGAGTTAATTGTTTGTGCAACTATGGTAGGAAGCATACAAGTAATGTGGCTATGAACTAGCAAAGTTGGGCCAGTGCATGACCAGTGTTCTCAATGAGAGAATAATTCAGCAATTGTGTGTCCCACAATGGTGCCAGGGTTTAAACGCCACAGAAAGCAGCAATGACCTCTCTTTTCCCCATCCCCACTCTCAAGTCTGTAAGAATTTGTGAGTCCTCTTACCTCAGGCTAGGGGGTTGTGTCCTACTAGAAATTTGTCTCATTGGGGCAAAATCTTTCTGGTTTATAAAGGAGAGAAGTACAGCCCTTAAAAGCAAGCTACATTCTGATGAAGATAAAAAAGGTCAGCTTGGTCATCCTCCTTGTATCATGCATAGAAGAAACACAGAAGAAGCTTTTAGAAGCTAAACACTGATTCAAATTGTAAGAAAACTGTAGAGTTTCTTCTCCATAGGGAGAAGATGGTGATGGCTGGGTCCTAATAGTTTGGGTCTTAAAAATCAAAAAAAGCAAACAATGAAAAAAGAAAAAACCCTTGACAGTGAAAGCCTTCAGAGGTAAATTTTCTGACTAGGATAGGTCATTTCAGCTCTTCTGGGAGGATAGCCTTCTCTTCCAAAATTTTATGTCTTGTCCATTTGGGCTGTCTAGGTAGTCTCTGAAAACACCTCAACAAGATCTGCTTGAGCTGGCAGGTTGGTTGCATCTACCTTAAGAGACATAAAGGGACTCTGAAGTTGGCTACAGATGATGAGTGGACACATGCCTATGGGGAGCTGGAAGGTACTAGAGGGACATGGCAGGATAGGGGGAAGAAAACCTGCCTACTGCCAAGGTATCGCTGTTTTCACAATACCCAAGAGAAAGAGAAGGTCATCTTTATTATTTTAGTTTTCTGCTTTTTTTATATTTCAAGTTAGTTCTTGATCACCCTGATGGGAAGTCTTGTTTTGTTGTTGGTAGGAAAAATTAATCCACAAACATCAGAGGCTTGTGTCCAAAAAGGAGACAGAGGAGTCCTTTTACTTTATTCAAATAAAGGCAGAAGTCATGGGGCATTCCCCTGGGGTCTCTCAAATTTTTGAAGGATGCAGCCTCACTTTTTATGCTAATTTCTCAGCCACATTTCCCTTTTCTCTTTCCCATTGGCTGAAGTACTTGAGAGGCTCAGACTTCCCAAAAGACCTGATACCGAAGATTTCTCTCTAACGTATAACCCTCCCTTTTAATTTTTAATTCTTATGGAATTTAGGGGGTTTCCCCATTGTTTCTTTCATCTTTCAATGTCCAATTTAATTTATCAGCAACCCTAAAGTTTATTTGTAAAAGCAAGTATCTTTTTCCATTCATCAATCAGTGGAATCCTTCCTACTGTTTCTTTTATCTCCCAGTGCTAGTTTTACCTACCAGCAGACCCACAGCTTATTTGTAAAGACAAATCTGCCATTTCTCTCATTGTGATGTGGGTTTTTATTTTTAAAGGCTCAACCTCTTATTTTCAACCTTTGTCAAAAAACTGCCTTTTCTCACTTGTAAAGAAATCTAAATTACATGATCCCTTCTAAAACTAAGAACTTGTAAACCATTTTCAGAGCAGAACTAAGGAATCTGATCTTTTTTTCTCATGGTTCCCTACAGAGACAGTTTTGCTTTACCTCCATTGTGCATTTTCTGTGTGCCCATGTTGTTGCATTGATTGTCCTTGAACCAAAAATCTTTATTATGGAACTAGCATTTTCAGTGTAAG
The DNA here is from genome assembly GCF_027887145.1 of Ammospiza caudacuta. Classification (NCBI taxonomy): domain Eukaryota; kingdom Metazoa; phylum Chordata; class Aves; order Passeriformes; family Passerellidae; genus Ammospiza; species Ammospiza caudacuta. Next base: position 19,813,525 of record NC_080594.1, on the reverse strand, counting down.
TGTGTAGTCCCACTTTTGTCTGTTTATATGTTTTTTTTATTCCCAGGATATTGTGCAGGTTTCAGAAAGGTTCTAGGCATCTCAATAGATTCTGTAATTTGATCTTCACCTTTAAGAATCAGCTTTGTTTGGTACAGACAGCTCATCAGGAATTGTTTCACTGTGTTTTCTATACACAAAGTAGTCTCTACACCCATTGTTTCAGCATTCCTTGATATGTCTTTGCTATATTAATTTATTCTGTTTGGCTCCACATTGTTATCAGTTTTCTATTTTTATTTATAAATAGAAATGCTCCAATGCCCTTGGCTTCTGGAACAGATGATTTCTATAGAATTTCTACTGTCTCAGCACATGCTTTGTCTGTAGCTCATTAAGTGCCGTCAGACTATGCAGAGGGTTATAAATTTTCATCTTTTTGTGCCCCATAAAACTCACCTTTCTTTTTATGTCAAATGTTATATCTACCAAATTATACCGTTCTAGTCCCCTGCTAGAGGTGAGGGATGCTGTGAGACTGAACTGTAAATCAGATTATTTTTTACCCAGGCATTTTTGCTGTCTTTACATGTGTTTTAGTTATTCCTATTAAGCTAAAGGGATTCTGTAAAAAGGTATTATTTTAAAAGCATTCCAACCTTGACTTAGCATTCTCTTGTAAGTCTTTTGCCAGACTAACACAAAGTTGGACTTCTAAGGCCTTTCTTTAAGGCAGTGCAGCAGTTTCTCATGTGCCTCAATCACTGTGGGCACACTTCCCCAAGACTTGCTATTTGGAAGCAACAAACAGAAGTAATGTATGATTTTTTCAGGAGGAGAAGAGAGGAGGAAGGGTAGAGGGATCAGTATGTGTGAGCAACTCCCAAGTTTCCTGTGCCTAGAATGAAATCCAGTGACCAGCGTCTGTACAAGATCATGTGAAGATATGGAAGGGAACTGTTATTGCCCAGGAGAAAGAGGAAAAAGAGGAAGGATGACTAGCACTGGGTTACTTATTGATGGATACTTCTTATTTTCAGCCTGCTTGTCTTGTTCCTGACACTCTGTTGTCTTGGTTTCATCTGGGATAGAGTTAATTTTCTTCCTAGTATCTGGTACAATACTGTATTTTTGATTTAGTAGGAGTAATATTGATAACACACTGATGCTTTGGTTGTTGTTGTGTAGTGTTTATCCTAAGTCAAGGACTTTTCAGTGTCTCATGCTCTGCCATTGAGGAGGTGCATAAGAAGCTGGGAGGGATCACAGCCAAGACAGCTGACCCAAACTGGCCAAAGTTTGGGTGATACTCCATACCATGGAATGTCATGCTAAATATATAAACCAAGGGGAGCTGGGAAGGGCCAATTGCTGCTCAGGGATGGACTGGGCATCTCTTAGAGGTTGGTGAGTAATGTAGTGTACACCACTGGTTTGTCTTGGGTTTTATTCCTCTCCTGCATTATTATTATTATTATTAGTTACTATATTATTTTATTTCAATTAATAAACTATTCCTATCTAAACTTACTAGTTCTACCAGGTTTTTTCCTACTCTTCTCTCCATCCCACCAGGGGCAGGGTGGGGTGAGAGTGAGAGCACAGCTTCCTACAGTACTCAGTTGCCACTTGAGGTTAACACACAATACCTGTCTTTGCTGTTTGACACAATCACTGGTCATTTCTTTAAGAGCAGGGCAGGATGGCTGAAGAAGAAAGTTCAGAATTGTCATCAGACTGTCCATCCCCAAGAGGTTGGTCTGCTTTCCTTTCACCTCCCTTGTCCTTGCATCCCCTTCATTCACTCTCAGTGTTGTATCCAGCACACACCTGCAGATGAAATGCCTACCCAGGATGTGTATTCCCATTCTCTCTTACTCACTGGGATCACACAGCAGGTCCGGGGCTGGGATGTGGTCTCTGCAGGAAAGGCAACACACTGACTATCCACTTTGCTCTATGTTCTTTGCCTATTGAACCAGTTTGGGCTAAAGTGATAGCAATGTCTGTGTCTTTCTGTTTGGTCTTCAGAGGTTCATTGGCGCCTGAGAAGTGTCCAAGGTTTCTCACTCAAATGCCATATTTTGAAGTATATGATAATAAACTTGTTGATGTCCTTGTGGAGAGAGCTGAAGCACAGACCATTAGGAGTGTGGGAGTCCTTCTCAAAAACTGACCTGATCCTGTAATATTGATTGTTCTCTGACTGAATTCCGACTGGAGGATGGTTGCCCTTTTTCATGGGCATTCACCACCTCACTGTGGACTGTGCTCTTAAACTCCCCTGATTATAAATGAAAAGGATGAGTGGCAGTGTCTTGTTTCTGTATCACTAACATCCTATATATTTACATCGTTATTTATACTCCTCATTTCTTTGTCCTATAGTAACACCCCTGAGCTGCTCATCTCCTTGTGTAAAAGCTAATCAGTACAGAAGTATTACTGATACCTAACCCCTTCCCTGAGCCTATGGAGGAAGAAGGAATTCAGCTCCTTAAAGCTGTAAAATGAAAAGCAGGACTACAGCACTGAGCAAGAGCAAACCTATTATTAATTTTCTTACCAGACTAAGTTGATTCCTGTTAAGGAAGATACTGAAAAACATTCCTCTTCCACTCAAATTCTGTTACAAGGCTGCTGACCAAAACCATGTCTGGAAACCCATGCTGAGAGGGAAGAAATAGGATATGATTTGCACACAAATACAAGATCCCACACAGCATATTTATGATAAAAGGTACATCAAGGAGGAATCCAAAGGGCTCAATTTTTAGAAAGGCTTAATCCACTTACAGCAAAGAGGATGTAATTACAGGTATTGCTGTTTGCACTCTCAACTTTTCCATCCTTATTTGCAGCTAAAATTACAGATATTCCTTACAACTATTCCAGAATTAGACTCTTGTGTTGTTAATGGTTTGCACATAATTCAAAATCAATCACTTTTATAATATCCTCTTTATTTTTTTAATAACAGGCATGTTTGTAGTCAGTGGAAGCATGGTGAACTATAATTTGACCATGGTACTCTTTGCCACAATTTGAAATCCCATCTATTTTAGACTTGGGCATTAAAGGTAATCTCATGAGTGGAGATAGGCACTACATAAAAATAGAAACTTATGCTGTAAGATGTTTAACGTAGCCATTTAAAAGCCATATTAACCTGAGCTGTGGTCATGAGCAAGACTTTGAACCTGGGAGATACAAATGTGAACAGACAAAAAGGGATACTCCCTGTGTAACAACATGGGCGCCCAAGAATCTGTACCAGATCCCCCTGCACAGATGCACCATTATTACAGCAAATTTATGAGAGAATGTCCATCTGGGCTGCTTAGTCTGCATGAATTCAAGAAACTTTTGGATCTTCAAGGGCTGGATCCACAGGGAGACCTATACATTAAACGAGTGTTTGATATCTTTGATCTGAACCAGGTAAACCTTCTTTTCTTTTTGTTTTTTTGGGTTTTTTTTTTTTTTTTTAATCTCATACTATTGCTTTGTTTGTGAGTTGTAGTCTGCAGGCTCTTTTTTGTGCTATCCTCCCAAAACTGCTCTTGTGGACAGGTTTGCCATTAAGGTGCACTAGAAGAGAAAAAGCGAGACTGTGCTTTGAGGGTTTGGATTAGGACTTCGTTAGTACTTTCTGGGGACGCTTAAAAAATTTCAGGAAACCATTCTTAAAAAGAGAGGTAATTTCCAGATCACTGGAAATTACAAATACAAATTATTTTTGTATTTATTGCTTATCCTGTGCTTGTATATAAGCATATGAAAACACTGATGTGCTCAAAGTTAATAAGTTCTTACAACAATGTTAGACAAGGGAGAAATATGGTCTGCACATAACTGAAGTGCAGTGTATATAAATAGATTTAAATGGATTTTCTCAGAGTACTATATTGAATGTGTGGCAGAGGTGAAAACAACTCAGATGAGGAGTTCACACTCAATGTTTGGTCTTGTGACTACAAGAGGTTCTGAAGAGGTTCAGAAGTTTCTCCAGGCTATACTGCTAATTTACCCTCTTTTCTGCTGCAATAACTTCTTATGATTGCAATCAGCTCTATGCAATGTAGCTGGCTCCCAGACAGACAAGGTAAATTTTCCTTAGTAGTACGGACAAGGCTGAAGACACGGTCATCTGGTACTTCTGTGTAGCACCCCTTTCTGGGTCTGTCTTGAGCATTGCCTCATGTTTGTAAGGTCCTGGAGCTGGCCACCTTGAGCCCTCCACTCATTGTGATGCTGAGTGGCCTGGGGCACATGCTCTGCAGTACTGTGAAACCTTCATATTTGTTGAGATGTCTAGATTAATGTAAAAGTGAGGAGAGTGGAATCAAAGCAGGTTAGAGAAAGAGCACTTGCTCACCCTTTGCTGTCGCAGTGGCCAAAGACACCTAAAATAGGAATAATCTGCTAATTGCTGCTACTCTGTTTGGTGTTACACAGTTGTGTCACTCTTGCACAGGCTGTCATCCTTTGTACACAAAGTTGTTAAATAAACTGCCAGACACTAAAACAACTGCTTTTATGAGAAGTAGAGGGAGGACAGATGCTTGGGGGGACGTAACACGCATTTTAAATGTAGACAGGAGGTATGTATGGTGTCAAAAACAGAGGCATGAAAACTGCACCAGGACTGACAGCTGGAGAACACACTGCATTTTGAGCACGGCAGGATCACTGTCCTGAAAGATCTCAGCTGCCTCATCTGTGTCACTGAACTCCCTCTTTTACTGCCAACTTTCTTGCTACAGCTTTCTGAACTTTTGTCTTCATCCTTGTCTTCCTCAGATGTGCCATGATCAATATGGGCTAAAGAATGGGGTAATGACCAGAGTAATGACCAGGAATTCAGTCTCGCAGGAAAACTAGTTCATCACCCATCCTGTTGCTGACCATCACACCCTTCAGGAGCACATCCCTGGGGGACTGTGGGGTATGGCTGTATAGTCATCACAGGAGAAAGCATTCCCCCCTGTTGTCTTCTCCCTTGTCTGTATTTTGTAATTCTTGGGGTCACATATACCAGACCACTGAGGGGTGTCCTGTTTGATTACACAAATGGGGTAGGTTGGAATGCAGTCCCTTCACCAGAGAAGGTCATGTGTGTCCAGATGGTGTCTTAGCGTAGCACCTCTACCAGTCCCTACAGATATTCTTTCTTTTCAGGTGTTTCATAACTAGTTTTACTAAAAATTTCAGCTTTCCACATAATGTGGAGTTGTAGAGCAAGGACATCCCAACCTGTAGATCAGTCTCCAAGCAAAAAGAAAAATGAGGAAATAAACCCCCAGAAAACAGAGTAGAGAAATAGGTATTAAACAGTAAAGCAGCTGGGAATCAAGCTAAAGTGCAACAAAGCTCAGAAATCTATGCTGATCTATAGCCCGTGAGTATTTGTAAAGGTATGTTAGATATTGAGAGGATCCACCTTGCTAGGGAAGGATGTCAGGCAAACGAAACTAAAACTGGCATATTTGAGATCAACAGATATTTTTATTCAGAAAAAAATGAAAAGGAGCAATTTAAGATGCAAGATTTATATCCTGTGCTCATGGCAATTTTTTACAGAGCTTTACAGATTTGCTGTATTTTAATTTCTATTCAGTATAATGATTGTATTACTTTTCTTTTTCTAGCATTATTAAAAGCACTCTGTTTTCATAAATTTGTTATTTATTACCGTGATGAATCACCACTAGGTTTAAGGAATACTTTTAGAAACAAGAAGCATCGATCAAATGCTTTTCAAATACACAGCCGTGAGGTTTTTTATGTGATCAAGCTGAGAAAAATGTGGCAACAGCCAGCTTCTTAGGGCAGGAAGAAAGGAATGTTGTATGTTGTTGATGAGGTAAAATAAGAGGATCTCTTTATTCCGTATACTTGCTTTTTGTCCTATAAGCTTTCTACAGATTTTTCTCTGCCCCAGGATTTTTGGCAAAAATGTAGGATTTCATCCTGAAAAGTTTTTAGTTAAGTATAGATGCGTGAAGAGCGGTCAATGGGTGGCTGACTGGGGGTATCACAATGTGGGCTCTGAAATGGCAGCTATTATTGTACAAAAATAAGGGGTCTGTGACATTATGTCAGAACATTTAGGCACTGTGCTATATTAAACAGATGAGAATCATTCATCTTCAAGACACAGAAGTTATTGGATGTAAGTGCATGATGCACAAATTCAGAAACAATTTGGTCATTTCTGCCTGCATTCAGTTCCTTCGGTACTTTAACGGCTTCTGTGGTGTTAAGATCAAAATTTTCCTTCCTTTTCTGCCACATTCTGTCAGCGATGGAGAGAGACGGGGAGACTGACTTGGTGACCAGAATTCTGACGGTGATCAGAGTTCGATTTTATTGTGGGATACAAAAGCTTATATACCATTTCAGGGAGACTAGAAATGTGTACTACAGTGATTGATTTAAAATCACATTACACAAATGTATGCATATAACAACATCTCTTGCTTGCAGAGTTTAATGAGATTTTCTTTCTCTGGTAAACCTGTCAGATTGAATCTTCTTGCGATCTAGGTCTAATTTTCAAAGTTCTTTTTGCTTTTGCCAAAGCACCGTTATCAAATCTCTTGTGTTAACCAGGTCCAAAATCCATAATCTGTCTTGTGTCTCCTAACATCCCAATAACATTCTTTTCTGGTTTTTGCTTCCTAATCAAGGGGTCACTTTCCCAGTGACTGGCGGAGTATACAAAACTTCTTGATAGAAATTATGTCCTTTGTCTTAAAAGTATTCTTCATACAAAAGGGCTGTTATAAATAGGTGGTTGGCAAACTTGAACCTCCTCCCATGCTTCCCCCAGCTTTTATAGACTTTTTATAGATATATGACCTGATTTTTTTCCTGCTCTAACCATGGTTTAATAGTGGACTTTTACAGTTTAAAATTGTTATGACTTCTATTGCTGAAGATTATAAAAATCATATAGTTTAGGGACTAGTTTACAGTTGATCTAAATATAGAGAAACCCAATATGGAAAACTTGAGTCATTTACTGCAGTCTTCTCAGCATAAAATGTATTTTTCACATGTAGGCTTCCGTTTTCTCAAAATAGGAATCTGCTCAGAAAGCTCTGCTAAAGAGTTAGTCCTGTGATTAATCTACAATTCCAATTATAGCAGCCTAATGCCTCGAGTTAATCTGAGGATATCCATGTCTGAAGGTATTTAACATAGATCAAGGTGGTAAAAAACACTCTTGAAAGATGCATAGATTTTCTCCTCTGTGTTTCATGTGTGCCAGTTTAAAACTGCTAGCATGTAAGGTGTGGCATACTGTAGGATGTAGCTACAGTAGTGAATTTCACCTTCTCATCAGCTTTGCTGCTTCCAGCTGAAGCCTGTTACAGACACACTTCACTCTCTTAGGATTTCCAGCAAAAACCCTACATTTCCAGTAAACTCAAAATAGTTTAAAAGGAATAACAGCAGCATGGTAAGATTTTTTTGACAATTTATGATAGATTGAAAGCCCATTCAAAACTCATTACATTCAAGTCATCCATATAAATACCAACAGGAATAGTTGCAAGCCAAATCTTATAATTCTCTGCTTTTCTCTAGGTTAGAGATAAAAAAGTAGCTCAGCTCCTCACTCACAGAAATTAATGGCCAGTGGACAAATGACAGGGAAGGGGACATCTTCACAGAGTAATTTAATGCCACGTGGAAGATTGTGGTCTCCTCTGGTCTCAGCAGCAGGCAAATCATTTCATGCCAATGAGGCAATGGTGCTGTGGCTGTTTGGCTTCTTGGGCTCAGTTATATCCCCTGCTAATTTGTGTACAGGTGCACCTGTGAGCTACAGGCACACCTGTGAGGTACAGGCACACCTGTGAGGTACAGGCACACCTGTGAGGTACAGGCACACCTGTGAGATTCAGGCACACCTGTGAGGTACAGGCACACCCATGAGGCACAGGTAAATCTGTGAGGTACAGGCACACCTGTGAGGTACAGGCACACCCATGAGGTACAGGCACACCTGTGAGATTCAGGTACACCTGTGAGATGCAAGTACACCCATGAGGTACAGGTAAATCTGTGAGGTACAGGCACACCTGTGAGGTGCAGGCACACCCATGAGGTACAGGTAAATCTGTGAGGTACAGGCACACCTGTGAGGTACAGGCACACCCATGAGATGCAGGTACACCTGTGAGATGCAGGTACATGCGTGAGGTGCAGGTACAGCTATCAGCACTGTCTTTGTGACTCTGGCTCACCAGAGTGCCCCTGCTCAATGCATAAAGGCCATTTCCAGGCGGGGCCTCTCCCTGTGCGAGGTTAGTGGCAAAGGCTGTGTCTGAAAACCTTTCTTCTCAAGAACATATTAAATAAGCACTAGTGTGTCTCTTGTGCAGACCACCAGTGGTTTCAGAAATAAATGACCCTATGCACCAGGAACACACGTATCTTTTTAATTTTTTAAAAAATATATCTATAGATTTTTAGGCGGGGAATATCATGTGACAGTTTTTTCTGGCCTTCATCACCCTTTGTGGAATGCTCTGCTTATAATTACATATACAAACAAGCAAACAAATAAATATGCTAATGAAGTTTGAAAGCTGTTCTTCATCATTCTTAACAGCATTGAAAAATAAAGGTGCTGAACATCCAGAACTGTAATTGCAAAATTCACTTTCCTTGAGATTCTCACAAGGAGTGCAGATGGTAGCATTTCAGCAAACATTTTGTTTGATGACTCATACATTAATACTTGTAAGCATTATTTATATAATGACATTGGCAGGATAATAAGCGTTAGGTTTATCTTTTGCCACCGCTTTCCAATGAAAACTTTAAAAAATAATTTGTTTATTAAAATACAAGTGCAACCAAATTAATTTTTTTAAGTATTTCCTTTCTTAGATGTGAAGAGTCCCTTCTTAGAGAAAAATTATCTCAGTCTTCTTTGCCCTTAAGCTATTTGTAATACAAAAAGGATAAATCTGCAAGCACATACAAACACATTTAATTCTTCCTACTTTTTTTCCTTCCCTTGTGTGTCTGTCCACTCATAACTGGCAGTCCTAGTTCATGAATCATAATGATGAATTTTAGAGAGGAAACAGTAATGTTCACCTAAAATATCTCAGTAGTTGCCAAGTATACTGATGTATATTTGGTTTTCAGTGAGAATATATTTCAGTGCTATTATATCCATCAAAATGATGTTTCACTGATGTTAAAGGAGAAAACATATAGAAAAATAATGTGTGGTGTATCCATAATACATTGCAAGTGTTATTTGCTCTTAGGCAGAAATAAGGACAAATTCTACAGTCAGCACTGCTACTATGCAACACTTATTCTGAAATATCTTCTTTCTTTAAATCAGAAACCCAGATCACTGCCATTCATTTCCCATTAGCTTGCAGATAGGTTTTGCCACTGCTAAAAATAAAAATTGAACACTGGTGATTGATTGATTGATTGATTGATTGAGTTCTTATGACCTCTGAAGGACAAAATTTGCATAGCCATTTGACAAGTGAAGCAATGGACTGAAAATGGGATGCTGCTGTTGTAGTTCTCTTACTGCTTCTTTTGGCATTATTGAAACTAGCTACAGGAATAAGTGTATGTTGCTTTGTAAGAAAATTGGATTTTAAAAGGTAGAATTACTGTGATGAGTAAAGAAGATTAATAGATATGTGGCACTAAGGTAAAATTATACAAGTTCAAGGACTTTCTGTTAAACTTTATAAAGCATTGGACAGACCACGTCAGAGAACACTATTTTCTGCTACTTCTTATGCAGAGATAAAGTTGGTATATGGACAAAAACGGACACTCCACAGCAGTTTTAGAAATCTTTAGATAAGGAACCACCAGCTGATGTCAATCCTTAATCATTTTTCTACTTTGTGTTTTTCATTTAAAATGTAAAGTAGTTCTCTGATAGAGTTCATCTGACATCATTATGCAGATTAGAATTATAAAAAAATATTTTAAAGTGAATCCATTTAAAATATAGAGAAGAAGGATGTTTGATGTAGAACAGATAATAAGAAATGCAAAAATATCTTACTTCAATAGAACTTGGTTGTGTGTAGGGATGACTACATAGCAATGTAAACTAAATCTCAAGTTAAATCCTTTTTTTCCTTTTCTCCTTTTTTTTTTCCTGAATCATACCTGTTTCCCTTCACTTCTTATACTTTGAACAAAGCTAAGAAGTGTTGGGAGGCACACCACCTTTCCTTTTTTTCTCATCCTAGCTCCTTCCCCACTGTCCTGATGTGTCTTTATAATTCAAATTATCATGTAGACTTTTCAGCATCTGATTTTGTGTTCTGGATATAAATAGATGTTATCTTCCTTTGGTTATAGGGACATGAATGTGGTTAGCGAAGTACAACATCTTTAGTATTGTAATAGAAGGAAATGAGAGTCATTTGGCCATGAAATTCTCTATTAAAGCAGTGGTTGCACCTCATATTCCATGAAAAGCATACAAATGTCCACAGAAAGGTGTCATAATTTTCAGGGGTCTTTTGCTGCTTATTGTAATTTAGTCTTCATTTGACTTCCAGCTGTTTTTTTCCTTCCACTTTTTCCACCTTGAGAATTGTGAGAGAGAGAAGAATGTTATTTTCCTCTAGTCTAGAGATTCTAGTGAAGATAATATTTTGTTTAAGACTGCAGGGCCAAACTGAGCAATTGTTACCGAGCATGATGTGTCAGCTGCTTTCCACATGATCACAGAAAGTATGAAGAGCTCTTAAAGGATTAAAAATGTGGGTGCTAGAGAGCAGTGCTTCAAAAACTACCAGGAACCTAAATATTAAGCATTTCCACTTCTTGTGGGATTAACTACAATGGCTCAGGATAACTTTGCTAACTGTCCTTTCCTGGAAAATACAATTTTCAGTTGGGCTTCCCTTCCCAGACTGTCTTGCTCTGCTGTGTGCTCAGAACAGCAATGGCTGTTGTGGAATGGCAGCTGTGATATGAACTGTCATATCTTAGCCCCTTTGCTACATCCTTACATGTTCGCAGGCATTACCAGAACTGACACAACAAAATTGGCCGCAATAGTTAACAGAAAGTAAGGATGATAATCAAAGAAACATTTTCCTAAACTTTCCTGAACTACTTTCCTCTTTTGTGTCATGAGTCTCTGAATAATTGAGCAAACATAAGTTCAGCAACACACATATCTTTAGGGATGTTTTCAGCCTGAAATTACTCCTTGGACCCTTTTCTTATCCTACTCTAACCAACCAGCTTAGGTAAATCAACAAAGTTGCAGCAGAAACACCTGCATGACACTATGGGGCCAATAACCATATAAACTGATATTATATTGAGGCAGGGTGCTTTATGTTATTCCTTTTCCATGGTTCTTGTATTGGCCCAGCACTTCCACTTTGCCCAGAGAAGTCTAATTCTTGCTTTTTCTGATTTTGAAGATCATGTCACTGTCATAAATGTTTCCACAACAAGAAAACCCTAGAAAGCATATTTTTCTTTTATGACAGTCATTGCTATCACATTGTAGTCAGCAATAAAAGCCTGTATGTGAAAAACTTAATCAGCTGCTAAACCAAGGGCTAGAAGAAAATAAGACTCTAGGTATGTCTTAGACAGAAAGAATTCTTCTGTCAGAAGTAACAAAAATCTACAGCTTTTACTTCCTCATATATTTGGACTTCTTGAAGGTGACATGTAAAAATCCTCTTCCCATTAGTTTCAGACACAATCCAACAAAAGCAACTAAGCCAAATAATTTGCTTTTCCTTAATTTGGAGTAACGTTGCATAAAATTATCTCAAATGTAAAGTAACTAGCTTGATCACTGAAAATTAGGAAGTTAAATTATGCTTTGCTGTGTTCAAAGCATTATAGTTACCTAATTTTTTCTCAGTAAGCTTAAGTGCCTTTGAAAGGTGCAGTGCCCTGATAAAAAAATTCCACGTTCTATGAATATTTCACCAATTTCCAAATACTACTTTATTTATTTACAGACTATACTAAAGAATGCCTGTATTCTCCTTCTAAACTGTCTCCCAAAATTTTTACATTCAATTTTATATATTGGTTCCCAAAAAAAGCATTCTGTAATATTATAAATACTTCACACAGTTATTGGTGCAATTTCATAATCTTAAGTTTGTTTTCTATTGGTTTGTCGCGGGGCACACTGCTGTGATAGTACAAACTTATGCTAGAATAATTTGTCATTACCAGCTAAAAGTCTACATCATTAAATCATCATTTACTTAATGCAAGTACAGTTGAGTTCTTGACTGAAGGATTTAACATCATGAGTTTTAAGTTATGAGCTAAAAGTTTTAGACCAGAGGTAACTCCCCAGTAGTGACACAGCACCATCCAGCATGGGAGACCAATTCTTTACATGGGACATTAAACAAATGCCTGTCTCCGATCTCTCTACAGCACTGCAGAATTCAGTGGCCTTCTTTGTTCTGTTCTTGGTTTATTGGGGTTTTTTTCCATTTCCAAAAGAGTAATCTGAGTTTCCAATAAATGTTTCTCTTTAAAATCTAAATTTTAAAATATTCAAGTAGGTAAGTGTTACAGATTAATAGTCCATTGACTTTTCCTTGCATCATACAGCCTTGATTTGTAACTGGTTTGGATTAGGTTAGGGTTTTTTTTGAAATATTCATTTAAGTGAAAACAAATTAGCATGTATTCTGCAGCTGTCATTGAGTTTAAGAAGCATTTGGAGCATGCCATCATCAGGTAACACTGTAATTTTGTCATGTTATGTGAATAGGCAATGGAGATTGATTTTGGACAATTAATCATAATTATTTTTAAGCATTACTTTAGAAATTATTATGAAGATAAAAGGGAAATTAATTTTAATGGGAAACTGTTCAGGAAAGTGCTTCTATTATTCAGAGAAATTTTAAGATTTCTTTTAAGGCATAATTGTCTTTTTTTTCTATTTATTTATACATTAATTAAGAATAAACCAGTTATTATAGTAACAGTCTACTATTATAATACAAATAGTTTAGACAATGATAGTATATGCATGTAACTTTTAGGAGCTTTCATACATCCCTTGAGATTCACAGAGCATTATATAGAATCACCCAAATCTGCCTAATAGAACATCTTTGCCACTAGAAAACATGTATGTCTTCAATGTACTTTTGTTGGGGGTTAGGATTTTTCCTTTTGTTTCTTTCTCTTATGGAATTTTGTCCCATCTGTTGGTAAGAGACAGACTAACGACTGGTACCTTGTAGGTGTAGAAGAAGGAATTACAAGTGACCTTGCCCCTGATAACTCACAATTGTACTAATTACCAAAAGAAGAAGAACAGTCACAGCTGTGACTAATAAAGTGTGATAAAAGGGGTGGGCTCCTCTGATTAGGTCGAAGTATAGAGGAAGAAGACCTTGAGAAGGTAGAGGTGCTCTGAAGAAGTAGTAATGATCCAGAGAGACACAATGAAGAATGAAATAGGGAAGAGAGTTGCTACTGCAAAATATTTGCTATGAGTTTAGTCTGGGTCTCATAGAGCTGCAGCCTGCAGTCATAACTGAGCTAGGTAAAAGCCTGTAGTCAGAGGTAGCAAGGAAACACTTGCAGTCATGTTCCAGCAGGATATAGCCCGCAGTCAGCCAGAAAAGCCAACAGCAGGAACTTGCTGTAGTCAGAGTCAGGATGGCTAAGCAGTAAAGAAGAATAAACTGGGACCCTTTTCACACTGTTAAATGAGAGTCTGTGTCTTGGCTCATTTCTACCCCTAATGAAAGGTCTGCTGTTAACAGAGAGACAGGAGAAATGGCCAAGGTGGAGGAATTCATGGAAGGGATGGACAGCATGGCAAGGTCAGGTGCACAAGGCAAATGTCGTGGGCCCTGGAAGAGCTAGGCCCATCTCAACACAGCATCTTCATTGCAACAATTAATGCCATGGACAACCAAGAGGCAGTGGGTTCCACTGCCAACAGGCTCAGGTGTTAGAGAGTATGGTCAATGGCCCAATGCAGGCTCATGTCTCTGCTTTGATTTCGGACCCTAAAGGCATTAGGGAGGTGAGGAAGAACAGCGTGGTACCAGTGCGAGTCACAGTCCCCAATATCAGAGCCTGATGTGCCCCAGCTAGCGAGAGGGAGTACTCCCAATGAGCTGAGCTGTGGTTCTTCCTGTGTGACCACGGGGAAGACGTGGGAAGGTGGGATGGGAAACCCACTTCTGTCCTGGCAGCAGGGGTGCGTGAATTCGAAGAGGAAAAACACTTACTGACAGAGTTCTACTAAAGTGAAGGCAGCCTCAGTCTCCCGTGACCAAGCTTCCAGGTATAAGGGAAGGGAGGATGATCTGTTGGATCCCCTTGGAAGTACCTCTATCATGTATGCCCAGGAAGAAAATAATAACCAGGGTAAGAGGGGCCCTGCCTCTATCCAGGGAGCAGCATGGGAAAACTGGATCCTCTGGATGGTGTGGATCTGATGGTCTGGCACATCAGAACCACAAAACTACAATGCCTTAGTTGATAGTGGTGTGCACTGTACCCTGATACCATCGGGACATGTGGGGGCAGAACCTGTTTCCATTGCCGGGGTGACGGGGGGATCACAGCAATTGATCCTGTTGGAAGCCAAGGTGAACCTGACTGGGAAAGAGTGGAAGAAACATCCTATTGTGACTGGCCCAGAGGCCCCGTGTATTCTGGGCATAGACTTCCTCCAGAATGGCTATTACAGAGACCCAAAGGGACTCAGATGGGCTTTTGGCATAGCTGCTGTAGAGGCAGAGAACATTAAGCAGTTGAACACTTTGCCTGGACTATCAGAGAATCCTCCTGCAGATGGACTTCTGAAGGTGGAGGAAAAATTAGTACCAGCTGCCACCTTGACAGTGCACACTGCTGTCAGTACCAGATGAATTGAGATGCTGTGATTCCCATCCCCAAAATGATCCGTGAGCTGGAGAGCCAAGGGGTGGTCAGCAAAACCCACTCACCCTTCAACAGCCCCACTTGGCCTGTGCACAAGTCTGACAGAGAATGGAGATTGACTGTGGACTATCGTGGCTTTAATGAAGTGCCTCCACCGCTGAGTGCTGCTGTGCATGCTGGTACTCCAGTATGAGCTGGAGTCCAAGGCAGCGAAGTGGTACGCCACTATAGACATTGATGACACGTTTTTCTCCATTCCTCTGACAACAGAATGCAGGCCTCAGTTGGCTTTCACCTGGAGGGGAGTGCAGTACACCTGGAACCGACTGCCCCAGGGGTAGAAACACAGTCCTACCTTCTGCCATGGACTGATCCAGAGCACACTGGAAAAGGCTTAGGCTCTTGTACATCTGCAATACATCAATGACATCATTGTGTGGGGGAACACGGCAGTGGACGTACTTGAGAAAGGAGAAAGGATCATCCAGATTCTGCTAGAAGCCAGCTTTGCCACCAAAAAGAATAAAGTTAAATGACCTGCTCAAGAGATCCAGTTTCTGGGAGTGAAGTGGCGAACTGGATGGCATCAGATTCTCACCAATATCATCAATAAGATCACCCCAATGTCTCTGCCGACCACCAAAAAGGAAATACAAGCTTGCCTAGGCGCCATAGGCTTTTGAAGAATGCACATTCCTGAGTACAGTCAGATCGTGGGCCCTCTCTACCTGGTCACCCTCAAGAAGAACACTTTCCACTGGGGCCCCAAGCAGCAACAGGCTTTTGCCCAGATCAAGCAGGAGATCGCTCATGCGGTAGCCCTTGGCCCAATCAGGATGAGACCAGAGGTGAAGAACGTGCTCTACTCTGCAGCTGGGAACAGTGACTTGTCCTGGAGCCTTTGGCAGAAGGTGCCTGGGGAGATTCAGCCCACTGGGATTTTGGAGTCGAAGGTACAGAGGGTCTGAAGCCAGCACTGCTGTGATAATACAAACTTCTGCTGTAATAATTTGTCATTACCAACTAAAAGCCTTAATTATCATAAAATCATCACTTGCTTAATGCAAGTACAGTTGAATTCTTGACTGTAGGATTTAACATTATGAGTTTTGAGTTATGGTCTAATTTTAGACCACGTGAGGAAGATGTGACTGTGCTGGCGCCACAGCGCCCCCTGCAACTGTGGGGGAATCATTGCACCTGCCCTGCCCAGCTGGGAGCCAGCAGCGCCCCTGCCGGCTGTGGGCATCACTACACTGAAGGGGAAAGTGCCTGGGGCCGAGAGATGGCTGCGCCTGCGATTCTGGCTCTGTTTGTTGTTGTTTGCCTTGTTATACACACTAGTAAAGAACTGTTATTCCTTTTCCCACACCTCTGCCTGAAAGCTCCTTAATTTCAAAGTTATAATAATTAGGAGGGAAGGGCATCATATTTCCTCCCACTTTCCTTGGGAGACATCTTTCTTTCAAACCAAGACAACTTTTTCTGGAGGTTTTTGAATTTGTCAAACAGGAAAGATCTGCTAGGATTATCAGCAAGGAATTTCCTGGAAAATGTATTAAGATGTCACAGCTGCATTTTTCAGTTTTTTTCCTGTCTTGCCTACTGCTTTAATTTGGAAAAGATGTTCCTAAAAGCACAGGCAAAGGCTCAAAATTAGGAGTGCAGAGAGCTAAACCCCAGCATCCAGGAGAGAATGGCAGAGGGCTAGGTCTTTACAGTATAGCCTTCCTGGGCAGAGGCCCCAGCCTGGTGACTTCCTTGTCTTCTCCAGTAATCTTAAAAGAAAATTGTTTGTGATGGCAAGGAGTTAGGGGGTAGTTGTTAATTTTAAAGAAATGCAATTGTTTGTCATCTTAACATTTTGGATTTCACCAGGCTTTACCAGGGTAGCCTGCAATTCTGAGAGCCAGGACATATAGCTGGCTCTGTATTTCCAATTCCTCCAATGCAAATGTCCTGGTAATTTTTAAGTCCCCAAACCTTGGAGGTGCTCTTCATCTGGGCAAAGCAGAACCTTGTGTAATGGCCTGGTCAATACAGCTTCATCCCTTTACATAATCATGAGAGTGCACTGATTACAAAACCGCTTAACAATCTGCAGCTCCTAATTCCCTGCTTTGTTCTTCATCCTTATTTAATAATGTTTGCTTGCTGAGGTCTCCCCCGTCCCATGACAAATGCCAGCTCTGTTTACTTACAAAACTTGTGAGTCTGGCCAAGCCCAAACTGCAATATCAGATCCTAGGGAAGTATCAAAGTAACAGAGTTACAAGTAGCTTTTTATTTCTTCAATAATTGCAGCTGCAACCTCTTAGGAACTGATGAAAGTACTCAGAAGCAAAAACAAACTGAGGATGGTTGGACTCAATGGTCTTTGTGGTCTTTTCCAACCAACACGATTCTGTAATTCTGTGATTTCATGAAACGGGGGAAGAAGAAATGGAGTGAAATGAATCTCCTTTAGGTTTCTGAGGTCAGAGAAAGCAGTGCTACATTTGTAATTGGACCCAGAAAGAAAGAAAGAAGCACATTGGATTAGCTATAAATTTCACAGTTATTCTGAGCTGTTTGACCCATGCCTCCTCCCTCTCCCTTAAGAGGTTTAAGGACTATTCTAAAAGACAGGCGGTTGGGAAAGAAGGTGGCTTAATGACCTAAGCCCTAGGTTTGAAATACCTGCACCATTTATGTTTGCACACTTATTAATCCTGATAAACCATTTGAGCTATTCTCCTGCTGTCAGATTGAGTTTAGAGATTTTTAAGGAACAAATTTTGGAAACAAGTTACTGCTTATGGTGTATAAACTCTTGGTGGAGCCCACGGTGGTTCAAGTAAAATGATAAGCTCACTCACCATATGGTTTTCAGGGACAGAAATTGTCCCTTTCCACAAGCCTGGCCACAGCATGAGGTATGAGATGGCTGACTATCCCTGTAGGGGATCCCTGTCACCGCTAGAAAATCACTCTCAGGGAAGAGCCAGGCAGCCAAAACACCACGTCCAGATCACTCTGGCCCAGCCCTGGATAACCGTGCTGTTTCAGGTCAGCTGTGTATTCATAGCTGACAAGTCAATTATTTTTAATCTCTACTACAGTTTGGAGTCCTAAGAGTTTTTTAGGGATCTGTGAAGATTAGCAGTGCTGTTCTGGAAGCCAATAATGCCCTCCTACAGCTCCAGGGCTGGAGTATTAATGTCCCTTGTATAATGTGGCAGTCCCGCCCTGCCCAGCTTTGCCCCCGGGGACACACATCTGTGTCCTCACCAAATAATGGTGAGCAGCCTCCAGTAAAGGTTCAACTGACAGCCTGAAGCAAAAATCTCTCATAAAAGGACGAAATTAAATTCCTTTTTCCTCAGGAGATCCAGTAGCTAATGAAAAACTGAAATGGGCTCTGGGCCTTAGGCACTCACAAATGATAGTGCCCTGAGGACCAATTTCATACATTCTACTTGCTTTTTTGGAGCCTCTTTCTCTCTTTGTTGTGTGAATCAATCTGTTGCAAGAGGCTTAAAAAGTCACTCATCAGCAAAAGCAAAACAAGTTACAAAAGCACAGTATCAAAGGGCACAAACACATGCATGACCCGAAAGTGTCCTTAAACTTCTAGTTCAGCCAGTCAAACTGCTAAAAGACTAAAAATAGGTCTACATATTTATTAAGCCTACTATGTATAGAAATACTGGAGACTTTGAGGCATGTAAAAGAAGTTCTGAACCCATTCTTTTAGTATGTCTCCATCCCACTCCTCAGAACTATATGAGGAGAGTTCTGTTCCTCTATTTCACGCCACACGCAGAAGGGTAAAATGGGTAAAAAATGGGTAAAAAGGGTAAAATGACTCCACGTGCCCCTTCCTGTTCATTTGTTCATTTGGGCAGGGGAGGGTGCAGGACTGCACCATCCCTACAGGTGCCCCTGGCAATGTGCTGCAGGCAAGGAAGGCAGAGCCAGCACCATGCAGACATGGAAAAGAAACCTTCACACACCCAAATTTGTCTTGTATCCTAACCTGATGAATAAGCAGGTTTCACCAGCATTAATTCAATTTAATAAAAAACATTACAAATATTTGACAATTACAGAGTTAAACACCACAAGTAAATAATTTGTAACTTCCACCACTGGTAATCAGCTCTGCTTATTATGATGTTGGGCATTATTTAAAATTTTATTTTATTATTCTTACAGTAGCTGTTTGTTTGTAAATTAATGACTTCCTAACAGGCAACAGATACATTGCTGTGCATGCTGCAGAGAGGTATTTTACAGAGCCCAGAGACACATAAGGACCTACCTAGATACTTGTATTGAGATTGATTATAGAACAGCAGATGGGTAAATCAGCGCAGCAGTATTCTTTTAATAACATCATAACGCATTTATTGCATTATTTGTTGTATTCACAGAACCACAGAATGATCTTCTTAGGTTACTGTTATGATGTTTTTCACTGTTTAATGTAGTATTTTGAGATGCTACAGTAAAAAGTGCAATATTTCTCTTTATCTCAGAAAGTTCTGTATATATGTGCAACAAGATCACTGTAGCCTTCTTTATCCCATAAATGTTTTCTTTTTTACCTACAATGTATGTTTTTTGGTGTAGAAAGGAAAACATTACATTTCTCATAAATGCTTTTATGAAATGCTTCTGGTTCCACATCAAGTAGACAAACATGTCTAAATCTTCTCATTATTTTTATTCCTGAGAAATAGAAAAGGGCTGCTCGCTACCATGTCACCAGTAGTGTTCCCATGACTGCAGAAAGTGGCAAGGGCTTTCCTGACAACTACAGTTTCTCCCAGGTGTTTTTCAGAGGTGGGAGTTTTTTCATCCTGGCCTCCAGTCCCTTCCTATTTGGGACAGGCCATATAATCTACCAGATCAGAATTACATACCCAAACACATTAGACTGGTTATTACACTGTCCAGATTCCTGATGTTTTGTCAGAGCAACAATAGTGACACCAAGATGCAGAAAGAAAGCAAACAAAATTATATTTTCCAAAATCCCAAGTGAAATGTAAGGGAGTAAGAAGAAAATTAATCGGCTCATGGATATCCAGCAATCCTTAAATGAATCTGTAGTTGCAATAAGCAGTATGAAATGCAATAAAAAAGCAGCAACGTAAAATGCATTTAGCCACATTCTTATAGATATATCAAATCAGATTATGGAAATGCAATCAGCAAAATACATTTTGACCTCCAGTAAAATACTTTATGAAATCCTTCTTGAAATAATACTTGCAAAATAGAAATTAAAGCCAGTGTGCCAAAAAGAAGATTAAGTTTGTAGTGCATGATGTGACATTCTTGGTTAAGCATCTGCTTTTAACACTGGGCCTAATTTTGTTTGAAAATTATATGTAGTTACTGTCAAATTTTATTTCATCTTAAACAGTGGTTGAATGGTGTCTTTGCTGCATTTGCTTGTGATTGGAATTACAGTAAAACAAGCAACTACTAGAGATCCTGCAGAGGGTCTGTGAGGCAATGGTCAGTCTGCACGGCTTATGCACTCACCATTTCTGCATGAAGGCTGAGTCCAGTGTGTTTGAATACATTGAATTTATCTCTTAGGTGCCACTTTGCTGATCAGCCTTGCACAGAAATCGAAACAAACACTACAAGGGTCTCCCAGGAGCTCTGACCCTTATCAGTTTCATGAGGGCACAAATGTGAGGAATCTAAGAGGAGAATGAAGAAAAGAAAAAAAAAAGAGGATGGACTCCTATTTCAAAAAATGTATCCAATCTTTGAGAACTTACATTCACTTCCACAATCAATTGTGTAGATGTGTGGGGATGCTGTTAGGAAAATTAATCCACAAACATCAGAGGTTTATGTCCAAAAAGGAGACAGAGGAATCCTTTTACTTTATTCAAATAAAGGGAGAGGCCATGGGGCATTCCCCTGGGGTCTCTCAAATTTTTGAAGGATGTAGCCTCGCTTTTTATCCTAATATCCAGCCACATTTCTCTTTTCTCTTTCCCATTGGCTGAGGTACTTGAGAGGCTCAGATTTCCCAAAACACCTGATACCAAAGATTTCTCTCTAATGTATAACCCTCCCTTTTAATTTTTAATTCTTATGGAATTTAGGGGTTTTTCTTCCCCATTGTTTCTTTCATCTTTCAATGTCCAGTTTAATTTATCAGCAACCCTAAAGTTTGTTTGTAAAAGAAAATATCTTTTTTCATTCTTCAATCAGTGGAATCCTTCCCACTGTTTCTTTTACCTCCGAGTGCTAGTTTTACCTACCAGCAGACCCACAGCTTGTTTGTAAAGACAAATCTGCCATTCCTCTCAATGGTTTAGGCATTTTGGTTTGTTTTCAATGGAAGGTTGATCAGAAGAGCTCTCAATTTTAGTATATTCTAGCCCTTATAAATTCCTGTTTGCTGTCATTCTTTGCACGCTCACATGTTCAGTTCTTTGTCACAAAAATATACTGATAGGAGGTCTTCAAAAGACATGTAAGGTGTGGCACTTAGGGACACAGTATGTGATGTACTCGGTAGCTGTGCATTAACTGTTGGACCTAGTGACCTTGAGGGTCTTCTCCAACCTAAATTACTTTAGGGTTCTGATTTTGGCAATGAGTTGCAGTGCATCCTTACCAATTTTCTTTTCCTGCAGTACAATATTGAGGGACTGATTAATGCTGGACTGATTAATGCCTGTAAACCTCAACTGGCAAGATGTCTGTTGATATATGGCAATAAAACTAAGTAACATCCTAAACCTACTGAATACTCATCCAACCTTCTCTTTTCACTCAAAGGCCATCTGAAACTGACAAGTCTTTCCAAGGTTTTCTGAGCAATTGGATTCTGACCAATTGGATTTTGATCACAAGACTAAATTTACCAGTTGTTAATTCTTTTTGTATGCACATGAGAAACAGTTGGAGCAAGTAGGATCCAAATTCAGCGACTGCTTCTTCCATCCTAACCACATCTAGACACATTCTGTGTCCACAGAAACAGAAGAACCTGACTATGGAGGCCTGTCCTTGACAGGCTTCTATCAGAAGCTTGAGCAAAGCAGTTAGAAAATGATTCTGAAGTCAATCTGAAATGCTGTCTCCCTATGAATATCCCCAATCCTCAATATTTAGAGTTTGGTTTATGCCTTGAAGGCTTTGTAAAATATTTATCAGAGTGACTTGATTTTTATTTGGATAAACCACAGTACTTAGGGTTCATCCCAGAGTATTGGTTACAATTTTAAAACACTTATTACGTGATCCCTGAGATGAACAGCACCTGGAACAGCACTGGAAATCATACATAGTTCTGCAGTATAGATGTAAACAACTCCACTCCAGATATCTCATTAGTACCAAACCAGATATCCCAAACTCGTCTTTTCCACATGTCAGATTGTCACAAAACTGTTTCTTTTCCTTTTAAAAACTGTCAATAACAATTGCTCAAACTGTCAATAACAATTGCTCAGAAGAGATTTGCCCCTCACCTCCACAACACCCGGATTTCAGGGGAGAACAAAACTGTCCTTCCTATAATACCTCTTCCTATAGCTCTTCCAGTTGAGCGCATCCTTTTATCCTTTTCTGATACCACAGAAAATTTCTATATTAAGATGCTTCATAAATCAATATGTAGGGACTTTGATGATCTGTTCCTGTACAATTGCCAGAAAGAACAGAAAACCAGTGTTATTAAATAGATGTGGTTTTTTCTCTCCCTCTCTCTCTTAGGACGGATTTATAGACTTCTTGGAGTTCATAGCTGCAATAAATTTGGTTATACGAGGGAAAATTGACCAAAAATTGAAATGGTATTTCAAGCTATATGATGCTGATGGAAATGGATGCATTGACAAAAAAGAGCTATTAAGCATATTCAGGGTAAGTGAGTTATGACCAATAGCAAGAGCATTTGATACAGTGTGTTGCCCTGAAACAGTGGTTCATCATGTGCTGTAAATGGATTGTCAGTACTTTATCTAATGTTTTATGGTTGTAAAACCAGAATTAACAGTGGCTACTAGTGACACTCCTAACATTAGTTTCTTCCTTATTGAACACATCTAAGTAGCTTTTTACTTTAAACCATAGTTCTACAGATAAAGTACTTACTGAAAGTGAAATGTTGTAGAAACAGTAGAGACATTACTGTGATAAAGTGTACTATAAGGCAGGGCAAGACAGTAGCAGCATAATGAAGAAAACAGATGGTTACAAGTATATGTGCCAGTCTATTGTGGAAAACTGGCTTCTCAAACTGATCTTGCAGCAAGAAAAGAAAAAAAAAGATGTCAATAAAACATTACTATATTTTAATTTTTTGAAAGGCTTTTAGATTTGTTTACTACAAACACCATTACCTCCATTTCAAAACTAAATAATGGAAATATAATTTTACTATTAAATCGCGCAGTGATATTTGGATAAAAATACTTCCAAAATTTTCCAGAAAATGGGTCCACTTCAAACCCATAAAACCAAAGAAGTACAATTCTTTCTTTAAAATTATCTTCATAGTTTTCAACTTGCTCTGATGAAATAACATTATCCTCTTCATTAGCTGCTGTCATCCAAAAGGTATGTTAAGGCTCCTTACAAATATATATGGCTCAATACTGTGCCCTAAATGTACAGGACTCACTACAGATCAAAGTTTTGCTGCAGGGAGCATCGAAGCTAAATAGAGTTTTAATGCCATAACAAACAAGGAATGTACTTTTCCTGGATTCTGCATTACTGCTGGTGCCAAGCCAGTCGCTGTTAGAGACTTTAAATAGCTGCTGCCAAAACTGAAAGGAGCTGGAGCCAGATGGAGCTACCAGGTCAAACAAATAAAGCTGATCACCTAAAGGGCAGCTTTCTAAAGATAGAAGTAGAGGCTGAATCTTCCAGATTTCTCCTTTGAGACTAATGAAATCTTTCTTTCACAAATATTCTCCAATAATTTTCACCCACAGCCAGTGTGCCAACAGTGTTTTGTCTGGGGCTTTATCCAAAGTGAGAATTAAAAATAAAATCCTTCCAATGTAAAGAATATTTTTTTTAACTTACCTGATTTTAAAACCAGTGTATACTTTTGTGTGTTTCCATCTCTTTTGCAGTATAAGAACTTTAACTTAAACCTGCTTAAATCATTGACCCAGACTAGATTAAAAATGGAGGGCCCAAAAAGAAAAAAAGAACAAACAGGCTCACAGCCATTAAGGGGTGACCAGCTTATAATAAGCATCAGTAAACAAGGGCTTGTCCAAAGAGATGTGTAATATCTGAGACATTAATTTAGAAATACAGAAGTGCTATTAAAATGAAATCTCTCTCTACAGCTATGCAAACTATGGACCAACATACCACTACCAAACTCCTTCCAGATAACCATGCACCCCTTCAGTGCCCAGTATTTACTATTTAAGGGGCTTCTGTGGTAGTCAGTGACAAAAACACTTCAGGAACCACTGCTTTACTCTTGGCACTGCAATAAACTTAACTGTGAAACGGATATAACTTTCTACTTAAGACTGCGGGTCAGACATACAAAACACCAAAAGTACCTAAAGTACGAATTAGTAATAGAAACAAGTTTATGTAACTATGTATGTAAAATTATTGCTGCTTTTTGAAACAAACAGGAAGTTGGGACATTTGGAGGGGGCATTTTAATGATTTTATTTGGTCAAGAATTCTAGATCAGTGAATAGATTAATAGATTGTTTTAAAATATGAGGTCTAATATACTTGGAAAGAGACACCAAAAGAAGCAAGTGGCATATACAGTGACTTATCTTACACAACACAGTTCACCTCAAGATAATTCAAGTGCAGAAAAAAAAATTCTATAGTGTACCCATTATATAATGTATATGCATGTTTATATATATGCACATATTTTCCCAGTCAATGGGACACAATTTTGCAAAAACATACATTTATACCTTTACTCCAAATATTGAGTCTTTTTGCCACAAAAAAACCCCAAAAAAACCAAACCAAAACAAAACAAAAAAACCCACCAAACAAACAAACTAAAGTAAAAAAAGTAGAGGGGTTTCTTTTGGTTTTCTTCATTTCTCTGGAGGACAAGTTAACTGCCAACTTCAGGATGGCCGGTCTGACTTTATTTGTGATTACTAAATTAAACACGTCTTAATAGAAAAATTACTTAGGCTTTCTCTGCATGTGCTTTCAGATGGGGAAAACAATACTGCATTTAAATCACACAGACCAAAGGGCACTCTCTGAAGGCATGGAACTCTCTAGGGCCAGATAAAAATGCTGATGTAGAATTGAAAGTGAATTACCGAGCAGAGGTGCCACAGGGTTCTTCAGACCTTCAGAAATATGCAAATCAGTGTGTAATCTCTAGGCTGTGTTATGTTAATTAAATTTCCAGTCCTTATTACTGACGATTCACTTGAAGTAACTGTTTATTTAGTGATTTTTGAAAGGGTTTGTGAACTAAAGAGTTGCACTTCAAGTACTGCTTCTGACAGTGTATTGTTTCACAACTTGATGGGAAAAACTCTGAAAGAACTTTCTGTGTTTCTGCCCTCAGGCAAT
Organism: Ammospiza caudacuta; assembly: GCF_027887145.1. Lineage (NCBI taxonomy): Eukaryota > Metazoa > Chordata > Aves > Passeriformes > Passerellidae > Ammospiza > Ammospiza caudacuta. Next base: position 19,788,064 of record NC_080594.1, on the reverse strand, counting down.
CCAGGCTATTAATGGCTACACCAACATGAGTGCTGAAGAGTTCACAAACATGATATTTCAGAAGATAGATGTGAACAATGACGGTAAGAATCTAGGTTTTGTTGGCATTGGCAGGGACTCTTCTGCAAGAAGGGATTTGAACATGCAGCTGAAGGATGACTGGTTTAGATAACTGAAAGCCTGAATCTGCTCTTCTTTGCCCTTATTTTACTTCAGTTTCACAGTGAAGTCAACTGAGAAAGGAATTACATGCAGTAATTACATGTAGTAAAAACAGCTCCTGCACTGTTCATCCAAAACGCCGGTTCTCAGGTGCATAGCAAAATGAAAATGTGATTGGCAGTGGGGGAGTAATATATTTGTGTTGGCATAATCTATTTTAAATTCTTTAAAAAAAAACAAATAGGATGAATAGTTTTACATGTTCTAGCATGTTCTAAAGACTGGTGAGCATATTGGATGTTCCTTGAAGGCTGACTGTCAATGCATGCTAAGATACATGCTCCTGGTTTTTTCTCAAGATACTAAATTAAGCCAATTGGTCTTGCATTTGGAAACTATGATTTCATTTCACTTCTTCAGAGTTGTTTCTAATTGAAAATTTATTACAAATGAATGTCCTCCCTCATACTTCTAATCATGAAGATAATCCTTCCACTGGCAACTATGTTTTACAGCAATTGGTGCAATCATTGGTAAATTTGGAACATTAGGAAAGCTAAAAAGAGCAAAGTCAGGTCACAGACAGGAATTTTGGGCAGTTTGGCAGAGAGGGGCATTTTTATGGTCTTACTTAGTGTATTGAAGTTACTAATTTTTAAAGAGTTGTTTGAAATACATAATCAGAGTATAAACAGTGGTCTTGTGATGCATGTGGAGGATGCCTTAGTGGAGGATTTTTTTGACTCACCTCCTTGGCCCACTCTTTGGTGAAGACAAATTATGAAAGGAGTGAAAATAACACAGTCAAAATCTAACCCAAATTCTATGATTATTCACTGCTTCGATCATAAGTTTACTGGCAAGTAGTAGTTGTATCTGAGCTAGACCATCATTAGTGTCATCCATTTTAGCAAGGAAAATCCATAACATACTGAGGATTATCTTCATAGTGGTTCCATTTCAAACAGTTTTCCATAGTTTCTTAGTTTTTAAATTGCTGGAAAGCAACAGGACTAGGTCCACCTGAAGAATAGGCCAAGTTTTACCAAATTTAGCTTCAACTATGCTACTTCCTGTAGCTTATTTAAAAAAAGTGCAAATAGACAAATAAATTGCAAAGTCCTTCCTTACATTAATATACAATAAATAATCCCATGGGTTGTAAGGAACAAATCTTAAAACCCATCTCCTGTTGGTTTTGCAATTTATTTTCATTATCTCACAGAAATCTGAGGCCCATCACAGCAGAAGTGAGTCTGGGCCTGCCAGTGTAACCTCATCTGGCAACTGCAGTGCAGTCTGTATGTCTGCTATTGGCACATCAAAATGCACAGCTTGGGATCAGGAGGAGGGAATCCAAGACAAACTGACCTGAATAAGCAGAAAAATGGGGCAGCATGTCCCCATGATGAGTCCAGGAACCCCATGCACCCAAAGACCTGAGTCAAAGGCAATACAGAGTGAAGAGAGGGGAACTAAGAGGAGCATCTGGGATAGGAGGAGAGTTCAGAGGAAGCGAGTGGATTAGTGACAAAGCAGGATGATGCATGCAAGTGCACAGAGATGGCTTGTTCTGAGTCTGCTTGTGGAATGATTATATAGGCTGTGGTTGAAAAAAGAAGAACAAACTTCCTCAGGGCTCTGCATGCCAGCTCTTGGAGAGGGTCTTAGTACTTTCATTGAAGCCTAACAACCAGGACTTCTGTCAAATGAGGACTTTCCTCTTTATATGAGCCTTTCACCAGTGTAGCAAGGACATATGTGACTAAACAGAAAGCAAACTTTACTCACTATTGCTCGAAAGTGTTTTTCACATTTTTTAAATGCTGATAGTTTTTCTTTCTCATGTCAGATGATGTTTCCAAGGATGCCATGGACAAAAAAAAAGACATAAAAAACCAAACAAACAAGCAAAACCCAAACCCACAAAAAACAAAACAAAACAAACAAAAAACCAAACCAAACAAACAACAAAAAAAACAAACAAAAAAACCCCCCAAACCTACAGGGACTTCTTAAACCTGAAAACAGCCAAAAGTCAGCACACTAAGCATTCACCAGACATACACATGACTGAAACTGCTGCTCCCTGGGGCCTTAACTCATCCAGCTATTTTCCTCTTCGCCTGGCCCTTGTCATTTCTAATTTTACAGAGAAATCATTCATTGTTGTGAATTTAACAAGAAACTTTAAACCATTCTCAGAGGAAACAATCTGGCTCTTCTTGTTAAACCAAGATTTATTTCTCCTCTTAAGGTAAAACAGTATCACTGGAATAACCCCTAGACAGAGAACTATGGACATGTCTGTGTACTATGCAAATAGACACATGCCTAGAACTGTTGTTGACAGGGAAAAGAGCAGGAAAAGAGGAGGAATATTAAACAATATCCCTACTCTTCAATAAAAGAGATTTTATTGTTGTCTTGAAGCTTCGAAGTTATTAGCTGATTTTGACATGACCCCAAAAAAAATCACACTCTAAATGGCCATTTCAGTTCCTTGAAAGAATTTATATATCAAACAACTTTGCTGATTTTTTTTCCCTACATCTGACAATGGTTCTAAATAATCCTAGTAGTCAACACGGGGACTATGACCACTAATCCTTAGCAAATCACACCCTAATCTCTTTTAAAATCAGCTCTAATATAAATTCCAGTTAGCTCAGTGAGAAGTGGCCAGTACATCCAAATTCAGCCCTGATACAGGCTTCATTAGAGCTCCTTTACACACATTTATGTGCACTTACAATTATTTCAGACTTCAGTGAAAGCTATGTTTGACCTGTTTTAACAGAAAAACAAGTCAGTGAGGATCTGACTGATGCAAAGTGAGAAATCATTAGCAAATACTCTACCTGCATTTGCCTATCAGCAGCTTTCATAAGGGATTCAATCGGGCGTGAATGGTCTTTTGTTCACTAGAGAGATTGCTGGGTTTCTCAGCTTCTAAAGACTATCTGACTTTCTTTTAGGGGAACTGACTTTAGAAGAGTTTATCAATGGTGTGGAAAAAGACGAGGACCTAATGGAATTAATTACGAAAAGTTTTGACCTTTCCAACGTACTCAAAGTCATACAGAACGGCAGGAGAAACAGCGTCTGAAGGATCCAGTCATGGAGGTGGTCTCTGTCTCATAATTTCAAGGAAGATGATATTTGCTATATTAAGAGAGGCTGATGTTGTCAAAGCCTGCCCAGGCAATACTGAGCAGCCTTCTCCAGGAGCAACAATTTTCAGTCTTTCTATATCTCATTTTATTTTCTTTATTCTTTCCCTTGCTAATGACTGTGGCAGCCACAGGAAAAAAAAAAAAAAAAAAACTGAAAAAACCCCAACAACTTATGCCTGAATATAATAGAAAAGATATTTGATGCAGTAAAATTCTCTGTGATATAGATCTCTATGAACATGTTGTGGTCAAAACCTGGCTGGCTAGCTGCTCACTCACTCCACTCTAGTGGGATGGAAGAGCAGAAGTGAGATAACTTGTGGGCTGAGATAAAGACAGTTTAAAATGGAAAGGAAATACGAGCAGGCAAAGCAAAGCAAGGAATTCATTCAGCATTTCCCGCAGGCAGGAAGATGTTCAAACATCTCCATGGAAAGCACGGATCCATCAAGCATAAGGGTGACTTGAGAAGACAAATGCTGTCACTTTGAACATCCTCTCCCTTCCTTCTTCTCACCCAGCTTTACATGCAGAACATGACTCCACACAGTGTGGGACATCCCTGTGGCCGTTTGGGTCCTGGCTGTGTCCCCTCGCAGCTCCTTGGCACCCCCACAGCCCACTCAGAGGCAGAAAAGGACTTGTCACTCTGCAAGTGCTTCTCAGCAGTAATGAAAACATCTTTGTGTTATCAATATAGTTTTGGTCACAAATCCAAAACACTGTCTCCTACCAGGAACTATGAAGAAAATTACCACTATCCGAACTGAAAACAGCACGATCTCTTCTGTTCAGACTAATCGATAAAATAATGGAAATTATGTAAACTGCATCTTTTCTAAGAGACACAAAGTTAATAATTTTTTTCTTTTAATAATGTGTTCTTTAACCTACTATCTAAAGTGTGGGCACAAACTTTTAGGTAGGACTGTGTTCTATCCAGATTAATTAAGAACAAAGCCTGCTTTGTATTAACCTAACATTTGCTCTAATCAGTACTCACAATTGGATTAAGTTCTCTGGTAAACACTTCAGCTAGCTTAATATTCCCAAGATGTGTATCCTCCTTAACATGCTCTCTACTACTCTTGATTTTATTACATTTGTTAATTAAAATAATGTGGTATTTTGATGTCTTTTCCAGGACTCAGCCACTGTTCTTTTAAATTAACCTTTTATAAAAATGTTGGAATTAAATTTTGTTGTCTTTGTAAAGCAAAATTAGAAGTTCAAAGAGTAGCAAAACTCAAATCATTTTGTAAGCACTCCCAGAGATTTGTGTCCTTTGATTTTATGTCCTCCCTTTGCAAAAAAATTGTTTTTACTGGGCTCTTTGCCAGGGCTGTATGAAACAAAAGGTAAGAGATATAGGGTCACTTGTACTTCTGCAAAACAGACAGCCTTTCCCTGACTAATTTAGGTATCTTTGCCCTTCCAAATACCTCGGTGAAAGCTTTTAGCAATGGAGTCTTTCTGAGATTTCTACCTCCTGTCAAACTGGCTTGCAATTGTCTCTGAAGGTGGTAGCCAGGATTGCAGGGAAGGCGTCTGCAGGTGGCATGATCACATATTCTTCATTTTTTTCGGAAAGCAGGCTCAAAGCACAACCTTACTTTGTAAATAACAAGACTAATTCTATGAACTGTAATGGAATGGCATGAAATGTGTGCAAAGGGAAAACTATAGCTCTTTCTGGTTCTGTCTGGTTCTCAAGTCTGTAACAAGTTTTATCAAATTACTATATTATATCATAGGACTAAGTTCTCCTTGAGTGACAATGCCCTGCAGGAATTACACTAATATTAATTACTGTTAAAAACATCAGAATTAAGCAAAATAATTTGTGGAAGGATTGGTGCAAGTTGAACAAAACAGTTATTAAGACTTCAATATGAAAGAGTTTTTCTTCAAAATTCACTTCAAATCCATGTCCAGTTGCACATGAAATGTACTACTCCATCATCTACAGTTATTATCCCAGGTTCTGGTTGATCAATGGAATATAGAAAGAATATGCAACATGAAACACTTGACATTACAAACAATTCCGACATTATATATCTGACATTTGAATCTTTTACATCCTTAATAAAAAAAAAAATTTATGAGATTGCTGGTGTTTTGAATTTTACGTTTTTGTATTTATTCGTCTTTTACACATACATGTGTCACTGTCAGCTTTCTCATATCCAGACTTCAGAAAATCACTGTTTTTAGTCTGATGCTTTTGTATTTAAAACCTATGAGGGTCTTTCAGAATTGGCTTTACAATATTTAAAATAAGTGGTACGATCTAAGAAGCTTGGGCGTATGGAAACAGCTGTATTTGAGATTTTTTTTGTTTTAAACTAATGAAGTGATAGACTTGCCAAAATAGCTACTGTGAAAAACGCTAATCACTTGGTTTTAAAATTTTAAAACTTTAACAGTAATAAAATGGTTATCAAAATAGTAATACAATTAGAGTAATAATAATTTGGGCAATTTGAATTAGGACAATATGAGACAATAAAAACAAAGAATTATGGACTCAGGGTACCTTTTTCTGGGCAGCACAAGCCCAAAAAAGGACACCTGTTAACAAAGGATTAACCCTTAAAAACAACAGCCTGTTGCGTATCCATACATCTCACAGATGATGCATAAATTCCATTCAAACACAGGATTCTGTCTGGTCATCATCAGCTTCTTCCTCTGAATCCTAATGGCGTCGTCCTGACTGTGCGAGGCTGGAGAAAGTTATTTTCTCCTGATAATGGAGCAACAAATTCTCTCTCTCTGAAAGATTTAGGTGTCCTGTGACTGCTGTCTCAGTGTGAGTCCTTTCTTTACAAAAAAAGTATCCTACATAGTATAATTTCTATTTTAACATTTTGTTATAACCTAAAACTATATTTACCACACTACTTAAGAGAATACAGCATTACTTTCTAACACAACACATATTCATTTTAATATTTGCAAAAAGCCAATCATAAAATACGCATTTTTCACATAATCTATATACACTGACTCTTTTTTTATAAGTGAATTTTTTAAAGAGTATTTCCAGTTAAATTTGCCTAATTTTTCTGCACAACTGTAATTATATGAAGTGAATTACCAATTCTGGGAGAGTTCTGTTTGCATTATAAAACAATGTATGTAAGGAAATTCTTGGTCATATTTTTCTAGATTAAATTAGGAAGGTGTAGCTGAAATGCTCATTTCCTACACTAATTTGAAATCATTTAGCAGAAACCTGTGTAATTAAGATGCAAGTCTAGGTGTATTTTAATGTAAACACTGTGTCGCATCATTTCAAAAATTATTTGTCTACATTAACTCCACATGTTGGCAACTATACATAAGATTCTACACAAATTTTTTTTCTAAGTTGATTAACATACATTTCTTTGGACAAGTTAAACACAATTCAATCTCAAGCAGCTGTTTGAGATAAATGCATTATGGCCATAACTTCTATCTAAACTTGTCAGTTGCCCATCAAGTGTATCAGTAAAATCAGGTAACACATGGAAAACCTGTCAAGTGTGACCCCTCCTCCCAAAATATTGTCCTGAAACAACATGAAGCTGCAATCATTTTGGAGGCAATTTGTAGTCACAAAGGTATACTGTAAATTGACCTGACCATCAGAATGCCTGATTGAATTGCTGGTTGAATGGACAGCAGAAAAGGAAAAAGAAAGCCCAGTGTTAGTGCATGTTATACACACACCTTAGCAAACACTTCTGTGGGTCAGGGCATTGCTGCCCTGATGATCCTGAGGGTCCTTGTGTTGCCAGGCTTGCATGGGTCTTTCAGGGTGAAGAGAGAGACGAGAATGTTGACTCCATGATCAGAAGGCTTGATTTATTATTTTAGGATATAAGTTACATGAAGACTATACTAAAAGGAATAGAAAGAAAAGTCTCAGAAGCTGCTAAGCTAAGAATAGAAAAAGAATGAATAAACAAATGAGCTCTCTCTGATTCTGTCCCAGAGAGAGCTTGTCTTTGATTGGCCCTTAATTGTAAACATGCAACATGGGCCAATCACAGCTGCACCTGTTGCATTCCACAGCAGCAGATAACCAGTGTTTACATTCTTTCTCTAGGACCTCAGCTTCCCAGAACGGGGAAAAATGCTAAAGAAAGGATTTTTCACAAAGGATGTCTGTGACAGTGCTTGAGCCCGCAAGGGCTTTTGCTTAGAAGCCCTGCATGAGAGAAAAGGTTCTTCACCCAGAGGGTGACTGGTCACTGGAACAGGCTCCCTAGGGCAGTGGTCACAGCCCCAAGGCTGCCAGGGCTCAAGAAGCATTTGGACAATGCTCTTAGGCACAGGGTGTGACTCCTGGGGGTGGTGCTGTGCAGGGTCAGGAGCTGGACTTCATACTTGGATGGACCTGAAAAGTGACATCTCCTGCTTAGGCCCGCACTGATTTTTGCCTTACAGCAGCCATGTGACAGAAGAGTCTGCCATTAAAGGTAACTTAGTTACTCTAAAGTGTTGCTGTATCACTGCTTAATTTTTGTTTCCACCTCCTCTGCAGTAGAATCATAGAAGTGTTTGGGTTGAAAGGAACATTAAAGATCACCTAGTTCCAAATCCCCTGCCATAGGCAGGGAACCTTCCACTGGACCAGTTTACTCAGAGCCTCATCCAGCCTGATCTTGGACACCTCCAAGGACAGGTAGTCCACAACCTGCAAGACAATTCAAGACACCTTGCTAGGCAGTTTTTACTGTGCTTAAAAGCAACACTGTATTGAAACAATAACTTTTGAGTTCCAAAGAACCATCTGGCTCCAGTTTGAAATTAAGGCCTGAATTTTTTGTCACATTTCAAGCTTCACTGTTTACAGAAACTCATGTCCTGTGCAGAGTACCGGAGACGCTGGGAGAGAGGACTGGGTGGAGTCATAGAACAACCAAAAATCATAAAGGAAAAGAAAGGGGAAGAAACCTTAAAAGGGAAAGGAGGTAGCAAAGATCAGGCCTCACCAAAGGAATATCATGATGTGACAACCTCTGTCCCTAAGGACATATTCTAAAGGTAAGTCTAAATGTCAGAGTAGGGAAAAGAGGAAAAGGAAGAAGAGACTGAGTCTATGGAGGGGCACATTCATGTTCTGTACCTCAGACAATACCTGACAACAAGTGCACAACAAAAAGAGAAATATATGGTACTTAATCTGAGGGGTCTGTCTGAAATTTGGCTTTCCTTGCTGCCCTAATAGAACCAAAATCTTTTCCAACAATGCACTGAAGGTAAAGCTCAAAAGAGATGAGACATGTTAGCCTGTCATCTCTTTATCATCTCCTGTGCAAAGGTACAAACATAAATAGTCTATTGAAATTTTCTAGCATTCAGAAAAAAATCAGATTAGCACTGTTACAAATAGAGAATCTGAAATAGTGATAATCTGCCCAGCAGTTTCTTCTGCACTGGTACTGCACCTGATTTCTCCAGTACCAAGGGAACTGACCACTCAAAATGTCTTCTGTTTATTCACTGAGAATGTTCAACAGCTCAATAAAATAAAGGCACTTTCATTGTTTCACTCTAGATTACTTTCATTAGCTGTGCAAGTTAGTAAGGTAGCAACTGATATGTTGGCATGGAGAGTTTTCCATGGTGTGGAAAACTGCTGTTTATTTAGGAAACACAGTAAATTCTTCCTCACAAGTTCCTTCTGAATAGCATTTGGTAGCTGAGTGTAAGCAACTGACATAAAGAAAAATGGTAGTATTTTAGATCTCCTATCCCATGAACCATCTAGTCACTTGCATATACATAGATATTACAGATGTCTTAAATTTCACTCAAATTAAAAAAAAAAACTCAAAAGTACACTCAGAATGATAAATGAATATGAAATTGTAGTCCATTTGTGGTCCCATATAAGTCAATGATGCCATTGATTGCAAACCAGAACAGAATTTTTTCACTAACATCTAAATATATCAAATCCTTGATTTATTCAGACTCTTATTAACCTTTTGTGTAGCACTCATTAAACTTTTATTAACCTTTTATGTATTTCAGTGGGTTACTGGTGAAGGATGTAGGGAAGGAATGAAAGAAGTATTTTGAAAACATTTTTTAAAACAGGTGATGTATTAAAATCATGGTAATTTTCCTTTTAAAGGCCAATGACATATTCATTAAAAGGGATGACAGTTTTGAGGGTATCAAAAGACACTAAACTCCCATCAGGCTTCAGGGACGGCTTTTCATCTTACCATCCATTTACATGCCCCTTCCATCTTTGTTCCCAAAGCAATAAAAAGTATGTGGGTTATTTTCTTTTTTCCTTTTACACTTGCAGCATACCCCCAGCACTTAGCTTTACGGGTTCTGGACAATATTGGAAGAGTTTGCACCTTTTCTTCTATTTTTTATTTAAATTACAAATATTTGACAAATTGCTTCTATCATGGAAGATTTCAAACCCCTCCAATTTAAAATACAGATTACTATTAAAAAGCTGCTAACAAAAGGAATAGTTGAACATTGCAATTAAATATGTTTTTATTGTTCTTATTATACTAAGGGTGCTCATATCAAAAGAGAAACTTTTTTCCCTTGTCCTCATTTTTTTTCTAATTAGGTCAGTCTTCCCTTTCATATGCTGTTCACCAGCTCAGCCTCTAATGGCCATGTCAGTTAGCAATCAGATTCTAGGAAAAAATATAATAATTTAGTCATTTTCTAAGTCATGAAAAAATACACAAAAATACACAAAAAAATCCAACATGATTTTTAACAATCAGTCCATTTTTTTCATTATTTAAGATGGTGAGATTGCCAAGTACACAAATTAGGAACCGCTTTTTCTTAGATCATCAGTGGAAAGAGGAAGTTCTTGTAGTGGTAGGTCAGCACATGAGACCCACCATCTTAAGAAGCTTAATTATAAAGAAAAGACAAGCAAAATAAATGCAGTCTTGCTCCCCAAAAAGGGTAGCTCCCAGAAACGTGTTCTGTCTGCCAGGGTTAGTAAATGCCTCTGGAGAACACAATTATAAATCTTAATTTGCTATTTTCTGGTGGTTTTGATTGTTGTAGAAAGCACATTTGTTCCCAGTCAGATTCACGATGTGTTCTGCTGTCCCCTTCACAGCCTCCTCTTTAGACAAGCGCCAAATGCTGCCACACCCTTGGAGAGAAAGCAGATGTGCACAATAGGCAAGAACCAGTTGCCAGGACTAAAGGGAAGTGCTAATCAATGGTCTTAAAACAGACAAAAGGAGGATGGAGCTGCAAGAAATTACCTTCCCGCAGGTATAAAACTTAGGGGGGCAACATTCCAACAAATCACAGAATCACACAATCATGGAATGGCTTGTATTGGAAGGGACCTCAAAGATCATCTGCTTACAGCCCCTCACCATGTGCAGGGATGCCTCCCACCAGACCAGGTTGTACATAGCCCCACCCAACCTGGCCTTGAAAACTTCCAGGGACAGGATGTTCACAGCTTCTCTGGACATTCCAGAGTCTCACCACCCTCACAGAAAAGAATTTCTTCCTAATATCCAATCTAAACCTGCCCTCTTTCAGTGTGAAGCTGTTCCCCCTTGTGCTGTCACTACCTGCCCTTGTGAAAAATCTCCCTCGATCTTTCTCGTAGGCACCCTTCGGGTAGCAGAAGGCTGCAATTAAGTCATCTCAAAGCCTTCTCTTCTCTAGGCTGAACAATCCCAATTCCCTCAGCCTTTCCCCTGGAAGACAGGATCCATCCCTTTAATGATCTTGGTGACTCTCCTCTGAACTCACTGATTGTATCTTTTTTCCTGTTCTCTGTTTTGGTCTGCTTGTTGCTGAGGTGGGGTTTTTCCTGCTGCAAATCCTTTCTGCTTTCTTCTACTTGTCCAAAGAACTACTGCAAGATCAAGGGAGAGGGAAACAAACCCTGAGAACAAGCAAGAGAGGACAGATAAAAATGGCTTTTTGGCATCTGGGGAGTAGCTTTGTGATAGAGAAAACTTTTTACTTACATATGTGCTACTCATGCTGCTTGGTTTAATTTCTTTCATTTCTGCTTTGCATTAACATTCAAGGCACACTGAGAAGAAGAATCTTCCTTTTTACTGAAGAGATATAATCAAGCATCCTTTCCTATATATCTCAAACGGAGACATCTGGAAATGAGAGCCATGGTGCAAGGAGGCCTTGTGACACTACTCCCGTGACAAGGCTCTACTAATCACTGAGAAACATTTCACATGTTGTGGTAATTTGCAATAAAAACTGCCACAGATGGTGTTAGTTAATTTCTGTGAAGTTTGTGGGATTAGTATTTGGCTACAAGTCTGTCTTCACATATCATATCTGTGATACTGAACAGAGCGCAGAGATGGAGGAGCCCAAATAAGCAAAATTTTTCTTAAAGGAGATTTTGTTGAGACTCAGTAGCACTACAACCTCCACAATAATCTGGGGACCAGATACAGTGAACTGTATAAATCCAGTTCTAACTTCCCCTCTATAAATAATCCCACTATATATCTGTAAATTATTCCTGATTGGCTGTTGTTTCTCCACACAGTGGTAATCCATGTAATCCTTTAAACACACAGGCAAAGGGTACAAAGCCTTCACTAGCATCTTGTTAAAGCAGCAGGATAAACAGACACGCAGCTCAGAGTTACACAGTACGCACTAGGGGGGCTGCATGATGGGAAGGACCACGGTGTAACAGTGTAGACTGGAAACATGTCCTCAAATGGGCATTTCCAAGCACAGGTTCTATTAGGAACCTGTACTGGCTTGTGTAGAGGGTGTACAGCTGGAGCTAGGGGAGCTGTACTATGAATCCATAAGTGTGAGATGCAGGATTAGATAAGTGAATGTAGGCAAGGTGCCTCAGGACACCACAGCTCTGCAGAACCCTGTGCTCTGGACTTACTACTTTGACTATTTCCTTCCCAATAAACCATAAGAATTAGTTTACATCTTGTTGTTGGTTTTGTGTTGCTCATTGTTTGTTTTTTTTTTTCTCAAGTAGGAAGATGCTATTCCTTCTTCTTGCCTTGAGAAAAGAGCCTACATTCATCCACACTGTGTGCATCTGTTGATGGTTCAAGATTTTCAAGGCTTTCCCTGTTCCTCTTGACCTTGCTCCTAATTCTATCTACCTGCACCCAAGCTACCCCAAAAAATGCATCACACATTTTTATTTGCTACCTAGCACTTGCTTCCAGGTCTTTTATCCCTTATGTTTTTTTTACACTCCAATTTTTCAGCCACCTTCACATAGACACTATCTTAATTTTAAAGTATTCTTCCTGTATGACATTTCCTTCCACTTCCTTGAAGAGATCTCACAGAAGGCAACTGAAGGGTGGGGGCAGAAAGAGAAAGGAGAGAAATTCAGAACTCCAGGCACCTATGCAACTGTCCTTTGCATCTCAGAAGTGACAGGCCAGACAAAGAAATCTGAAGTCTATGACATGTTTAACTTCTCATTTTGCAGTTCACAGTCATCAGGAGTCAGAGAACCAAGACAATCAGGACACATCTTGATGCCCACCGACCCTTTAGCCATAAATTCCTACAAGCTTGGCAAAGGGGGGAAGGCTTCACACCCTTTTTTCAGTAGGATATAAGTCAATTTTACAACCCATAGGTGTACAGACCACGTAACTCTGACTTATCCTGCTATACAAAAATACCTGAGAACACTGCAGCATGTTTGAGGACTTCCTGGTGTGTAGAGAAGGTGCCCATGCCCTGTGTAACCCTACTATCCTTGTTAATGCTTCAGTCTCGGTTATTTGGAAACCACTGAGATACCTCTGCCCTGGCTACATTCACATCTCCCTTTGCAGGACAGATCCAGCAACAACTGAATTCCATAAAGACTGCCACAGATGTAAGAGAAGCTGAGGATTGCTTCTTGAAAGGGGAAGGGAAATAGTAGCTCAGACATAGCTCTTATTTTGTTTTTGTTCTCCACAGCAGTGAGCTTAGCTTAGAAAAGTCTAAGTCTTCACAACCAGAGCCCAGAAAGACAATTTCCTGTCTTCTCCTGGCAAACACTTCTGCTCTTTAACCCCATAGAGCCTCTATAATCAGACACTACCACAGCACTTGTGCCATTCTGAACATGACCGTTCACTCCCTGAACACAGTAGTTCGTTCAGCCAACTGTAAATGTTTATGAGCAGCTTTCTAATTAAGACATAGACACATCCTTATAATGAAACCAATCTTTTCTAGCTGAGGAATCATTGGAGTTTCATATGATTTGAGGGACAATGAGACAGAGTAAAAATCCCCCAGAGTAGAAATCCATTTTGATTTTGGAGAAAGGTACATCTTTAAGCTGCAAGGCTGAGGCTAAAGGGAAAATTGCATCAATGGAGGACAAAGATAAGGGCGGGGAGAGACAGGGGAGACAGGGAGAGATAAAGAGAGACAGAAACTGCTGTTAAAAGAAAGTCAGCTTGACCTAGGAATTCTTTCTGATAAAGAAGAACTAGGGGCAAATGTCATGGGAAATTCGTAAAAATGAATATATATGAACCTATGGTGAAACTGTATGCATATGTATTTGAGAGGGAGATAAAAAGGGACCAGGAGTTCCCAGAGGGACGCATGCCTTTTTTGAGGACAGCAATCTCCGCATGCGTCCAGCACTGTAATAAACGTACTGGCTTTACAACTTTCACAAAGTTGTGGAGTACTTTTTCTTTTCTCCACAAAACAACCAGGCATATGTTGTTCAATCATGAAGACCAAATATTTATTCTGATCACTTCAAAAGTATCTTGTGGGCTAACACTGGCTTTCCCAGCCATTGTTAGACAATTGCAAATGAGAAACATTCACAGCTTGTACACTTGGTGCAGAAAGCAGTGTATAAATCTCAGCTAAATCACTTGCAACGAGTAATTCCACCATTCAGTACAGATGCTAAGCATTGGAAGCTTACAGAACATTATGGAAATGTATCTTCCATCCTCAGGAGATGGGAGAATTTTAGTTCCTGGCACTGAATGCATGCTTCAACAAGAATATGATTAAACTTTTATAACTGCTCAATGTTTTCTTGGCACAATCAATATTCTTTTCAATAAGCCCTTAGCCTGTTCTGGAAACACAGCCAATATTTGTTGTTCAGTAAATGGGGTTTTATTATTCATTCCCATTGATCTGAGCAACAGAATGACATTGATCACAATGAGTACCGTGTTCAAATATTTTAAAACAATTTAATCGGCTCATGCAGGAGGTTAGGTAGCAGTGATGATTACAGCACATCTTTTAGTGGTCTCTGTTACAGATGAATGTGTTGCAGAATGAGCCGTTTGTCGGGGATGAGCCATTTGTCAGGTGCAGGGAAAACTCGGGGCTCAATATGAGACATCAGCAAGTTCTGTTTATTGAAGAGAGCATCAGACACTTATACAGCAAGTAATAAGCTCATGATTATTCTGTAATTTGCACCGTCCATTGGCCACACCACAACATCAGCTCTTCTCCATTTCCTAGGGGTTACATCTCTCTTTTCTCATGTCTCCCTATTTGTTATCATACTACAGCTAAGCCCAAGGACACACTATCTTGCAAGTGCAAGACTTAGAATTAGCCACAGCCTTGTACTTTTCCAATCTCTAGTCAGCTAAAATCCCAACATGAATGTGCTTTTATATTACCTTCAATGTACCCAACTGCAATCATCCACTTGTGCAAGCTGGCAGGAATGAATGGGGTCACACGCAGCAGTTGCTTCCTTTCCTTCAAAGGCAGATTGAAAGGGACACCACAAGTAGCTGTGCATGCCTCGGGAGGACCAGTATCCAGGGGGGAGATCCTGACCCTTCCAAACTGAAGTGTGTGGGAGCACCTAGGGGAATTGGCTATGATTAGTTAAATGTTAATACTGTCAAAAAGGGGGATGCTAGACCAGAATTTAGGGTGCACTTACAGCCTGTTCACCGATGTGCCAACAGCATGTGCACAACCCTGGGCAAATCACCTCACTCTGTGCCTCGGGTTTTCTTTCTAGCAAGGCAAGGTTAATAATTTTTGCCATGTTTTGTGAACTAGTTTGATACCTATGCAAGAAAAGCATGATGTGACTGTTGAGTTGTGGCATTTGTTCAGCACATTGGTGACACTCAGTTCTTTGCCAACCCAAGCAGGAGCTAGAGAGCTACTTCTACAAAATGCCTGAGAGAGTGAAGAGTTTGGAGCAAAAGTCAATCCAGACAGTTTCAACAGATGCTGAAAACTGAGAACAGTGGTGAGTAGTAAAAGGGACAAGAATCACTCGTTCCTTTTCAAGGAAATTTTCATCCTTTGCTTCAATGTGTAGTATATGGTAGTGATAATTCATGCTATTAATGTATGGTTTAAAGTATTGTAAAATCCAAACCATGTCTTTTTGACTACCCTGGCCAGGAGCAGCTGTCTTATTCAGATACAACTAGCTCCCAGACGCGTGTTAAGATAAATATCAATACTTTTAACATAAGAATAGAAGCTTCCTGGTCAATGATCCCTAGTTTCCCGAGTTATCGGGGACCCAAAAGCGATTATCGCCCTGCCGATTGCATCTGTCGAGATAACCAACAGTGCCACCCTGATACATCTGAACACACGGCTTCTCCAGAGTGGATTGACACCAATGGCGCACCTGGACGAGGCTTTTGTCCACCTCTGCACATGGAAAGCAACAGCGATGCATGTGAAGAGACAAGAAGAAAATTCGGTCATCTTTGCCTCGGGCAGAATAAACTGCATAAAACCTCACTGCGTGGAGCCGTGAGCGTGAACGGGGGAGACTCTGACACTCGAGGTCAGATCCGTGTTCACCCGGCGCCGATCCCGGGCTCGACGCTGTCTCTTTGGCTGTGGTGGTTTCGAAGACCAAACTTCGGTCTCGCAGACAAATTAATAAATCTTCGCTAAATTTTTGATAATTTTGGCTCATGATTTGATTATTTATAACAAATGGTAATACAATTCTATTAGATCAGATTTCTGTGCTTTGTACCCTGAGTTAAATGATTAAATGATTACTTTTGTTCTCTCTTCTGTATTCCCACATGTGATGGAAAAAGGATTGACCATTTCTTGGTGATTGTTGTCCTAATAATTGCTTATTCCTCTATCCACAGACAGAGTTGTTGAACTTGGGACCTGTCTTTATAAATGAGCTGGCAGTCAAACATATTTCAGTGATCAGAAGGCTTCAGAAATAACCAGATTACACAGTAAAAATAACCTGCTGTAGGTTGAATCCTGCAGAAGCCAAGCATCCACATGCATCCCAGGACAGAGGAGAAAACGGGAAGAGAAAATGTAAGAAAACAGAGAAATCAAAGTAAAGACACCTGAGTAAGTGACAGAAGGGGGAAAGCATCCCTCTTTGAGAACTAAGTGAGGACTTAGTGATGCAAAAGAGTCCTATGAGAACTAAGTGATGCAAAACCAATGACTCATTATTTCCCATAAGAGGAGTCTCCAAGTAATGGCCAACCTGAAAAAAAAAAACAAAAAACAAAAAACAAACAAAAAAACCACCCAAAAAACAAAACAAAAAAAAACCACCAAAAACCTCTCATCTTCTTCCTCTACCCCCAGGTTTTATTGCTGAGCATAAGGTTGTACAACATGGAACATCTCTCTGCTCAATTCAGGTTTAGATGTCTTATTTGGTCTCCTTCTGACTTCTTGCATAGGTCCAACCTACTCATACTCGCTGGAGTGGGCGAGGAGCAGCACAGTGGGGAAAAAAGCAAAAGCCTTGTGTTTGCAATCACTGGTCAGCAATAGCTGTCTTACCAGCATCACCTTCTTTAGCCACAAACCCAAGACTTAGCACCAAAGGGCTGCTATGAAGAGCTAGCTTCATCCCAGCCAGATCCAGTAGATCAGAACCAAAAAATGAAAATAGTGAAGTCCCATTCTGGCAGAGGAATGATTAGACTGGACCTAATAAAATTACTCCCAAACAAAATTACACATGCTCTTGACCACTGGGGGCAGTACAAAGCCTTCAGAAAACAAGGGATCCAGTAAGCACAGCCTTAGAGCCTGCTCCAAATGTGCTTCCAGCAGGACTGCACACAATTTTCAGAAATAGGGAAATTATAGAAATAATGTTATTAATCCCAGGACTATGTTTGGAAGCTCAGTGACATTTTTGACTTGGCAAGCAAGATCTTTTGATGCCTTCCTGATGGCCAAGTGTGGCTGGTTTTTTTTTTTTTTTTTTTTTTTTTTTTTGTTTTGTTTTGTTTTCTTTTCTTTTCTTTCATGCTTTATATAAGCAGAGTTATGGAGTGCTTGGATGTGTTTAATTATGATACGGTTTGGAAACATCTCTGTGTAACAGACACTCATGCAGGCACTGCCTTAGGTGAAGAAACTAATTTATGACTTTGGGTGGAGTTGTAAGTGAGGAGGCACAAAATAGCGCTTTACCTCCCACCTCTCAGAGAGCTGGGAAGGCAAGGCTCCTTTGCGAAGGGAATGATTCAAAGTGCCTGCTGCAGAACCTGGCCTGTGCTGACTCTTTTACTGTGGAGTTTTCCTGGGATGCTCACTTCCCTTCTCCACAGCTCTCCTGCACACCTACAACTACTCCCCCCTCCGCTCTCCACAGTGTTTTTTTTCACAGTCTCTGAATTTGTAATTATATTCACTGACTTGACACAAGCTGAGCTGTGCAAGGTTTTCTGGAAAAGAGCAGTTATTTTATGCTTTCTTATTCCCTTGTACAAAGAGAGAGAGCAGCATGCAATCCCAAAGAAATATACTGAAGAGAGAGGAGTTTGTCATTTCAATAGTCAATGTGATGTTTTGGCTGTATCTGAAGATCGACATTTACAGAAAATAGGTGCATAAATTGCCTTTTATATAGTTCTTCAGAAGTTGCTTTCAGGAAATTATTTGTTATTCCAGATGCGTAAGTAGTAAGGATACTGACTGACTGGAAAGAGTTCAGAGCAGAATAGTAAAAATGATCACTCAATGCAGATGTTTTGGCTTATTTTTAAAAAAAAGTGATAAATGGATTAAAAGGATAAAATACAGCTTGAGGCTGGACTAAATGATGAGCTGGGGAGGACACAGGCCTCTCCAAATATGAATAAACATCATGAATAAAACAGTAACACACAGCATATGGTAAACCATATGGTCAACAATGACACACTCAACTCAGAACCACAAATTATTCTTCTACAAGTCAAACTAATCAAAGGATAGTTGAAGTTAAATCTTCTGTCATATATTTCTGAACAGATCTACTCAACAGAAAGGCACAACATGTAGAGCTTGAACAGAATAGAGGATGAGGTTCTGATGTTACAAAGGCACCAAAGAAGTTTTCTTCTTGAAATGTCTGTTTCTGTATCATATTAATACATTCTGTTTTCTAGCAAAAAATGGCACAATATTCACTGTTTACTTATTACTATGTAAACAGTGAACATTGTGCCACTTTCTTTAGTTTGTCAACAGTTTGATCCACAGTCTTGCTTTGCAGTCAACATAAATTCACCCAAGTATTAGCTTATCTTTGTTGACTTTGTGGTTCTTAAGGTCATGCAGTTTAAAAATTTTTGGTTACACCTTATCAAATATACCAGTTGCTGCTGGCTTAGGACAGTTTCCATGCACAGCTGCTGAATGTCAATCTCATTTTCTCATATGGGTGATAGAAGGAATTTTTTGCACTTGAGTGCTCCTGTCACTGTGCTGAAGTGTACCATGAATTCAAAGTAGACAAAAGTAACTTCTGGATAAAATTGAAATAACTGGATCACACCCTTGTTTTTCTAGGTTGACGATTACCTCAAATATTAAATTAGTCAGGTGCTACATCTATTATTTAGGCTGTGAAGTCAGTGAGTCCTAAACTAGGAAATGTCAGAGGAAAGTAATTAATCTCATCCTCTGTCTGCAGTGCACTTCAACTTTAAGTCATCCAAGCACTACAAGGTAACCACAGAACACCACCATGAAGGCCATGACAACCCTAAACCTGCTGGTGAAAAGACAGAGATAGTGTGATGCTTCTTTTTCCCCACAAGTGACTTCATGATGCATTTTTTTTCCATATGATTAGCACTTTGAAAGCTGTAAGTATTGAATAGTGTGTTACCTGTTATTTCCTTTTATCCTTCTCTAAATGTGGGGCTCCAGATCTCATTCTCTGCATATCATGTAAAGCTGGCCCTGAGTATGTATAGATTTACTTGTCTACTAATAAAATTTCTACTACTATTCCAAACTAACCTGATATTTTATCATGTTGGAAGTATCACAGAAGTTATATTTCATCTATTCAAGGGAGTGAAATTAGTACTATATTTTACCAATGGGAAAGGAAAGATTATAGGCACTTGCTTCAAACTACTGAGTGCTCATCAATTTTGTCAATCTGCAATACAGAGATTCTAATTTATTTAGGGTAGTTACAATTTCTCCCCCCTATTTTTAAATCTTAGGAAGTATATATAAGCTTTGATATATTCAATGCACAGCTTCCATCAAAGCAAATGTAAAGACAAAGTATTGAGAGCTTCTGCAAATCTACTCCTGGGTATGTATCAAGAAAATAAAAGAACATAGAATTAGGTGCTCCTCAGTGAGATTCTGGGTTTTTAAAGATGATTTGTCCTGCAGTCATCCTGGTGGAAACACAGTGAAAAATGTAGGAGTGGGACCTGTTGTGTCACCTTGGAATTACCACACTCATCTTTTCCTGCATGCTGAAATCAACACTTCAGTACTCTCCTGGCAGGCCCGCTCAACACACACGTGATTTATCCACTGAGAGCAGTATTTCAATGCAGTGCTGGCAGAAAATCATACCCTGAAAAATTATAAGGCCTTAATGAAGAACCAGGAAAAGGGTAAGACTGGCCAGAAAGAGGGTTAAGTAAGACCTTAGTACAGATCTTGTCAGCTGTGAAAACTTCACAATCATACTAGTAAGAATGCTTAAATGTGGATCAAAGATGTATTTTTATGAAGTCCTACCGTTTAAAAAAATAAAACTTAACACAACTTTGTAAGAAGTGAGTAAATACAGATCAGCTTTAAACAGTGAGGGATTATGAAAAAGGCACGTCTTTACCAAAATGGAAAATGTTTTTTTAATGGGAAGGTGCAGGAAAATTGATGTGCTGGAGGGTATTTTACTTTAAAAAAAAAATCTTTATTTATAGAAAACCAATGGTTACTTGAAGAATATTGGGAAGGAACAGAATGGTATCCAAAATACAAGTGCCAGTAGGCAGGTAACGCTTTGGCCTTCTCCCAAAGGCCTGAAGCCTCTGGGGACCAAGAGAGCGACTGGGGAGGGCGTGACCGCCGGCCACTGAACGCCGAATTCCCGAGCCCTGACTCCTCTGTCCGTCTGTGCCGAATCCGACAGAGACACAACATTGTGTACATTTCTGTCTGGAGCTGCCCAGGCCGGGGAACACCCCGAGGCGCCGCCTTGCCCTGCGGCGGCACGTCCTGCCGGCGGGAGGCGGGCCGTGCGCCGCAGCCAATGGCAGCCCGCGGCCAGCGACATTGAGAGGCAGAACAACGCCCCGCGTCGCGCCGGACTTGGCGCCCAAAGCCAGGGCTTGGAGGCGAGGTGATGGGGGCACTCAGCAGCGCCAGTAACCAATCAGACTATAAAGCCCGCCCACCGCGGATTCTTATTGGCTACGGCGCCAGAACTGATTTTAGCAACAACCAATCGGACGCGGCGAAAGGGTGGCGGTTTGAATTGCGGCGGGAGGGGCCGGCTGCGGTGTACAGAGTGGAAGGTGGCCGGCGGTGCAAACGGCTTTTCGTTATGGAGTTTGATCCCACGATGCAGGAGGGGCTGCGGCGCAGCAGCGCCCGTTTCATGGCATCCATGACCCGCATCTTCGAAGAGGTGAGCTATGGCACCGGGGTGGCCGCGGGTTCCGGGCGCCGTCCTGGGGCGGGCGGGGAAGCGGGGACTGAGAGCAGCCGTGCCGTCTGTGCTGGGCCGCGCACTCCTGTGCCTTGGCAGGAGAGGGCTGGCAAGAGCCAGGTCGCGGGATATAGCCACAAAACGGACATCTGGGACTGCCCGTGCTGGGACTGCCCGTGCTGGAAACGCGACTTAGTCACAAGTGCGAGCTGACTTCACAGTGTCCGTAACCCCGGCTAGCTTGCGTTAGACGGGGGATTTCCAATGAAACTACAGAAAGTGGGGAACTCAGTGACTCCCTCTCCCTTGGGAGCCGTTCTGTGTTTAAGGTGTGCGCATGGTCCTCCTCCGTGCATCCCCGTTTATCCCGGGATGCGCCCTTTCCCGTTCGGGAGATGTTTTGTGCCGCCGCCGGGCTAAATCTGCCTCTACATGGATTTTCTAGGCTAGTGCCATATCGGATATTTCTACATGTCATGAGCTGTTGGTCTTATCTGCGGGCTGCTTTTAGTTTCTACAACAGAAATTTGGGTGAAACTGTCAGAGAGCGACTTAACTGCATTTTAAAACTCTGTGGAGCCCTGTTTTGGCAGGGCTTATGCCTTAGTCGAATGGCTTGCACATATGCTTAAAGTACATCAGTTTCCTCTAGGAGTTAATATTTCCAGATTGCTGACTTACAGCTTTAGCCAATAAAACACCGTAATGATAACTTCATGTTTGGGTAAAACAAAAAATTGTTCTCATAACAATATATAAAACATACATTAAAGGTATTACTTTGAAAGTTTGTTCTAATATTTAATCGTTCTTTTTCTTTAGTATAGTCATCCCTTCAGGGATGACGTATTGATTTCCATCGACTCTTTGACGTACGATACACATCAGGGTAAGAACTCTTTAAAACTACAAGGTTTACATACTGTATGTGTAGACTGAGTAAAGCATGTAAGTGTTGGTAGCTGCAGAATATTACAGTGTGACGGATACTGACTTTTTTTTTCACTAAGATACGATAAATCGTATGTAGACTTTGGTATAGTACCAAGACTTTACTCCAATTTGCATTTTTAGTCTATCATGTGCTCCATTCTAGATAAGACAATGGTTATTAGCAGAGTTCATGGTATAAATCGGTAATGTTTGGATTAATTGAAGGAAGAAAAGGAATGCAGACATTAGCAGGAGATGATATGCATGAATGGATTATGTATTTTCATCTCAACTTAGTATTCTGAATAATGCTCTGATAAATTACTGCTGTGCCAAACATCAGGGTGGAGTAGGTAGACACTGTTTTTAAATTTTATCTACCAACAGACCCAGGTTTGTTCGTAAAGACACATCCACTATTCCTCTCAGCATAAACCTAAACTGTGTGGACCCAAGACAGTATATATCCAGTTTTTCATTGTAATAGTTGATCCACATTATGCAGTGTTGAAAGGCGGATCCCGTCGGGGATCTGCGCGAGAGAATTGCTCGCTGTGAGGGCGAGGTCGCCGCCGGCTCCATTTCGCGCCTTCTCTTCGCGTGGGCGGCGCGAAGGAAAAGCCGCCGCCGCCCTGGCCCGTCTGTCTGCAGCACGGCCGCCCAGGAGCGGCCAAGGGAACCGAGTTCCTTGCGAGCCCTGCCAAGACAGCAGCGCCCTGGTCGCCAATTCCAGCCGCGTGTTCCCGGCCACGTGGCCGCTGCCGGCGCTGGTGTCGGCCGCGTGGTTCCTCGCCGTGCCGGACGGGCCCGCAGCGCGGCCCTGCAGGCTCCACCAGGAAAGGAAAGGGAGCGGCGCCACTCCTCGGGGAGCGCAGAGATAGAGGGCTTCTCGCGGTGTTTCTGCTGCTTAAATACATTGGCATAGAGGCGTTACCAGCTTCTCTAACTGGCTTAGCGGCGTGCCTCTTCTCAGAGCCAGCCGGCAATTAGTTTTGCCAGGCCCAGGAGAAGCTTTCAGGAACTCTTCCCAGAAAATCACTTCCATGACTGGCCTTCTTCCTCTTCCCCTAAAATGAAGCCCTATAAGAACTACCACATTCATGAATTGCCATCTCAGTTTTTATAACTTCCTGGAGAGATCGGGGAACTACCACTTGTGCACCAAAGGTTTTTACAGACTGGCAGGCTTGCATGTCATACACATTATCCAATGGGAGAGGAAGGAAGCATTCAAGAGTACTGTAATAGACAGCTTTGCATTGGTAAAGGATTGGTTGTGCTTTTGGGTTAGTGATCTCTGTTCAAAAAGGAAGGAGTATGGATCTCGGTCCCGTAGAGCCTTAGTTATGGCCCTGACTAACCTCAGATACCATGGAGTCTGCATTCATCGACTAAAATCTAGAAGCTAAAATCTTTTGCCTCTTTTCTCCTCTTGCTTGAATATGGGGCTGTAATGCTCTTTGGATTTTAGCTCAGTTGGACTCAGCATGTGCTGCTCTTTTTTGTCTTGCCTGACTTCTCAGCTTGAATTGCCATATTCTCCTGGTTTGTTTCCCTTTAAATTTTTACTTCAGCAAATGTGGTGGCAGACAGTTCAGATTTGCTAATGTTTTGTTATTCTGTAATATGTCGTTCCTAAATGTTTGTTAGAGTGATATTCAGTATAGATGGTATTATGGTAAGTGGTAATATTTTTACTTTTTGTTTTTTTCTAGGACCTAAACGATGGGACCGTATGTCAAGGAAAGACGCTAAAACCTGGAAGAAAGCATTTACGGTATTTAATAGTACAGTCCTACCATGCAGCCAAAATGCAGCAGTATTTCTTTGTGGATGGGTAGATAGATAGGATTACATTCTAATCTTGCCATGCTATAGAATATTTTCAGAGGTATTGAGGAGGTCATCATCTGCTTGACAATCGAGTTTTAGGATAGTTTAGGTGTTTCCGATGCATCTGGCTAAATAGATGACTATTTATCAGTGGTTAGCACCACTTGTAAACCTGGAGAAATTCTTTCTTTCAATTGCTGTCTGTTGGGACTGGGTATTTTTGGAACTCCTCAGAATGCATTCCGTGCAGTTAATGCATTGAATCAATTTATCTTTGTTCTTTGATTCAGCAGGGGTTTCTGGTTTCATCTTTGGTTTCTGTATTTTTTCCCCTGTGAAATAATGCCAATTAATTAAAGAATCTTTGCAGTCTCACCGGTCAGTGTGTCAGGTAAACCCATGGCCTGTATGGCGTGCCTTGGCAGTAACACAGCAGCTTTCTGTTCTGAGCCCCACCCAGTGAGGGCATGATGAGGAATGCAGTTCAGTCTGAGGCAGCATGAGTGGATTAATGGAGACCAAGAGGAGGCTGTATTTAGGGTTCCCTTTGCACTCCTGGTAATGCCTTGTGCACAGTCCCCTAAGCATTGGCGCCCAGGTTTCCCAGCCAAATCCATAAAAGACTGTGAGTGAAATTCTGTGTCTTAGCCTCTTCTGTGGGCGCAGGTATGTTCTTGCAGTGACTTTAGGGGCAGCAGGAAGGGAAGAAGTGAATGATCAGGTAAGTTTTACGAGATACTTGTGGCTTTTCTGGTTAGGCCAGGGGAACCTGAGAAAATGGAGTGGATTTGTAGTTGTGGGCTATAGCAAAGTAAATAAATACAATGGATAAAATTATTTTGCTATTCTTTGATTATTCTGACTTTTTTTTCTATTGCAGCGTATTAGTCGAAAGCCAAGGAGAACAGGTAGTGTTTCTTTTCAAAAAAAATCAATTGCAAAATGTCTTAATATTTTATGTCATTCATCTCAAGAAGTTTTATTTGGAGCACAAGAGGACAAAGCGCTGCCTAGCACCAGTCTTCCTCCACAGCACTGCCAAAAACCTTGTCCATACAGTGGTCAGATACAGGCTTTGAATCAGCCTAAAAAATGCCAATGTAGAGATGGAAAGTAAGGGTCTGGTACAAAAAGTTTCAGATGGTCCTGACCTTTACTTCTTGTTCCATTTGGCTAATGAGGCAAAGTCATTCAAAAATGTGGCTATAGTCTCTGATAAGACATGGAAAGAAAGTTAGGGTTTTTTTCAAAGATACTGTATTTAAAGTTACTTAGAATAAATATTTTGCTAATCTTTACAAATCTACTTCATGGTCTGAATATCCTAGAAGCTCTTACAGAAAGGAGTTTGCATGGTTGTCTTAAATGCTAGAAAGTCTTGATCTTTTCAATTTTAAATGTGGTGTACTCCATTTCAGATGACCTAGAAAGGCAGAAAAATGGGTAATATGTGTTTTTGCAGCTTCTGATGTTACTTGAGAAAAGTATTACTTTATTTCAAGTCATCCTAGGAAAGAAATTTCTGACTAAATATTAAAGTTGGATGAGCAACTTTCTTATGAACAAAGTAAGCTTGAGTAGATTTGTATTTTCCGTTGTACATTTATATATTCCATAAAAAATAGAACATTGCAGATTTTTTCCAGCTTAAGAAAACCATACATTGCTCTGGCTTTGTTTAATTGAAACACAAGGACACATGAAAACATTGGAGCTTTCTGGTTTTGGTTGCTGTTAGCCTTAAAAGAACCCAAAAATCAGAGCAGCCCATACACCTTAAACCCCCAGCTAAAAAAAACAGATATGTCTGACTATGGATGTAATGCTAATGTACAGATTTTATTTACTCACTTACTCTTAAGTAGACCTAAGTGTTTTAAATTAGGATACATAAAGGTTTGTGCTATGAAGTCTGAACATTAAACAAATACCTATCAATGGACCCCTCCCCTTAGAATATACCTCGTGTTGTTTTTTTCCAACTCACAATTCTGCATTTTGCTAGGTTTAAGTTTTCCTGTTTGGGTGGCATGTCCAGCACCTTCATCAAGCTTTACTGATTCAAATGTGACAGTCCTTTGAGTGGTGGACTTTTTTTTTTTTTTTCCAATCTATGGCAGCTCTCAGTTAAGGAAGAGCAGGTAGAATAAATTCCAGCCTCCCAGAGAAGTGATATTTTGGTCATATATCAGCTACATAAATTGCCTTTTTTTCCTTGAGAGTTTTTTGGGAACAAAATGGGCTTTGTGGTGCTTCTTAGACCTTGCTCAGTAAGGGAATTCAACTGGACACCACTTTATTCTTCTAATGCCATCTGTTCCCAATCCAGATGTGTTTGGAAGAGGCACTCTGGCTTCTAAAAGAATATGTTGTTGAGGAGGTGTTACAGTAGTGTTTTGCAAAAATCATGAAGATTAATTTCCAGAGAAGGTTACAACCTTAAGCCAGAGCCTTCTAGTTACGTGCTTGTTGGATTTGATGAGAGAGTGGTTTTATAGCCACTGGTTGGAAAATTGTGCTTTGGATAATTATCAGTGGTCTGCATCCAAACTTGGGGGAAACATGGCAGTTTGTATACAGGACTTGTCCTGTGCACATTATTGGTTGTATACTTTATTTAATTAATTAACAGAAGAAGGAGTTAATTAACTCTCAGATGATAGCAGGTAGGGTTGACCACTGTGAAAAGTGTCTGACAAATTAGGGCTAGAAGTGAAATTTCTTCAATTTCATGCAAAGAAGTTCAGAGTAATAGACTTACTTTGCAATAATCAAATGCTGAAGAGACAATTTTGAAAGCTGCTTGAGCCAACCAAGGATATTGCACTCTGCTGTAAAAGTAGCACACACCATGCTAGAAGATATGCACAAGTGCCTTGAACATGAAGCACACAAAAGAGGTTTTCTGCACTGTTCAATAGTGACAAAAAGTGTGCTGGAGTACTTTGGTTTGTGTTTCATTATAGTGTGATTGGCCAGAGGGATTTAGAAAAAGAAGCCAATTATTAGAGCCACTGGTGATAGGATGTAAATAGAGGGAAAAATAAAAGAAATTGAAAACAGAAATAGGAAGAGAGGGTGAGTGTTATGAAAGTAATGGAGTTTTTATTTTCCTCTCCCATTCATGCTACAAAATATCAGAGAAGCAGAGCCATGATCTTGAAGATGAGAACTCACCAGCACGCCAGGTATGGGTGCTGCATTGCATCTGTTGTGATGGAGTGTTGCAGGCCAGGCTGGGTGAGCCTTTGAGCAATCTGGCCATCACAGAGGGGGTTGGTTCTAGATGATTTTTAAGGTCCCTTCCAACCCCAGCTGTCCTGTGTTGGCCTCTTTGGGAAAATGTATTTGTGGAGTCAAAAGCTAAGAAATCATTTATGAGCAGGTGGTCCTGTGCCACGATATCTGTACTGGTTTTCAGCTGTTTAATTAGGGTTTTTTTGAAGGAGGAGAGAGAGCCATTGGATCTGGGCTCTTCACCATCAAGTGCCTTTTTAGTTAGGCAATATGTGGGTCTAACTTTTTAAATGACTATTTGTACAATCCATGTGGTCTAGAATAGCTTCTTTTGACTCAAAGTAAGTTTGTGTATAGACTTGTTAATAAAGATGGTGTGATTTGATCACAATTTGTGGAATACAGCTGCATTGGTTTTACTCCCACCGCCCCCCAAAAACTGAGCAAGTAGTGAAAGCAGAAAATTCTATGGGCTAATGAATACAGTTTAAGCTACCAGGTATTAAAATTCCTTTCATGTGCTTTTAAGGAATCTTCTGAGAACTCTGGTGCAGATGCATCTGATACAGGTGGGTTCTTTCATGTACTGCTTATCTACCCTTTATTGAACTTTGTTGAGAAAATGGAAGATAGTGAGGTTTTGACCTTGTATTCCCAAGTAATTATTGGATTGCATTAATTAGTGGGAGCTGCCTTTGACTTTTTAAAAATATTTATACCTGGTATTATTCAACAGTTTGATTCTAGAGCAAATGAAGACTTGGAGTATTTTTCTTAGATTCAGCTATGGCTGGGCAGTAGCCAGCAGTTAATGGCTGAAAGGGAAGTTGTACCAGAGTATGGTTAGCTTGGGGTTTCCCTATGCTGCTATTCAGTTAGCTTGCTCATCCACATAGCTGCCTCTAAGGCTGGCCATTTCTTCCCTGTTGAGGGAAATGTTTCCTACTGTCATTTGTGAGGATAGCTTCAAATAAGCATTTGAATGATGAAGTAATTTCTGCCAATTTAGAAAGCACGCCAATTTCTCGGCCTGCTCAATGAAAATTGGGAAAAAGACTTCAGAGACACCTGTAGCTTGGCTTCTGTAAGTTCCTTTGCATTTTGCACTCGTGGGATAAATGAGTGAAGCGCTTCAGACTCTGGTGTTTTCATAGCAGCATCCAATAAAATGATTATGAGTTTCTCCTCCTCCTCCTCTTACGAATGGTCTGCGAAGCGTCTGGTGAGGATTTCTGGAAACTGCTGTGAGTTCCAGCTATCTCCAAATCCTGTAAGATGTAGACTCTAGATTCTTCCCATGAAAAACTGAGTGCACTGTGGTGTTTTGGCTGTTGGAAGTTAGGGTGGGTGTTTTCAGGGCGCTTTTTTCTTGGTTGGGTTTTGGTGGCTTTTTGATGCATCAAAGCTTACCAATAGGGCTCACTAACTTAAGGGAAGAAATCAGTCCTTAGCTGTTTTGACTGAAGTTTTAG
Source organism: Ammospiza caudacuta (assembly GCF_027887145.1). Taxonomy (NCBI): domain Eukaryota; kingdom Metazoa; phylum Chordata; class Aves; order Passeriformes; family Passerellidae; genus Ammospiza; species Ammospiza caudacuta. Next base: position 19,759,343 of record NC_080594.1, on the reverse strand, counting down.
TTTTGGCAGGTGTTCTCCATTTTTAGTATTCATGTAGAATACTTCACACTAGTCAGGGAAGGCAGAGTTTCTTCCAGGTACTAAACACTATTTTTGTGTTGAAAGTGTGCAAAGCTTGTCTACAGCAGGTAAAAGTCAAGTGGAGCAGCTCTTACCTGGGCCAGCAAGTCTGTCCTTAATAGGGAAAGTTATTAGGATTACCATTTCTTGCTTTCTCAGGAAGTAGCTTGGCAGAGTAAATCTAACAATTTCTTGTATCTCTCAGGATGCTATCACAGAGGACTGAATTAATTTGGAGAAAGGGATAGAGAATGATAGTGTTTTGGATGCACCTCCTGTGAAATAGCTTTCTGTAATAAAGGTCATAGTTTTGAGAGAGGAAGGTGGAAGTTGTCTTTCTTCCTCTCTGTTCTGCCTTTGAGGTGCAAAGGTGTTAGTGAATTTCCCTTTTGGCCTTGAAGACCACTTTTGGATTCCCTGGAGAGAATACTTTTAGTTTTCCATTCTGTGCCATGGCCCACTGCTAATTACTGAAGATCCTGTGATTTGAAAGTATGATTGCCAGCACACTGAGGATATGCTAAAATTAGATTTTGGAGGACTCGCATGTAGAAGAATTTTCCACTTGTATACAAATCAACTCATGCTCTGATGCAAGCTATTTGTTAATAATTTAAAATGGATGTGATGGGGTCAACCATTCCGTGAGACAGGAGTTGTTCCCCTTATCCCAAGAAGCGCCCATTTCTGTAGCAGTGCAGTCTGTTCATGTGGATGAAGATTTAGGAAGCAATCTGACAGGTTTGTGCCCAGTTGTGCTGGAGGAAGAAGATTGTATGGCAGAAAGAGAAATAGCAATTTAAGAGTAGTATGACGAGGCAGTGATGTGGTAGTACCGTAACCAAGACTTCTTTCACTCACGATTGCCAGGGTTATTCCCCTCTCCTTTTTCCTTCCCTCTGGTGAGTGCAGGGCAGTTCAGAAAGCAGGGCTGAAAATGCAGTCATGTATTTGATGCTCATGGACGACTGATTTTGCTAATGATGAATTGGAAGGTCTGCCTACATCGAGGAAAACAATATTTTGTTGCATGTCATTGACCAAACCACCCACAGAATAGAATACCTAAAACTGAGTGACCAGAGTCTGTCTTGCTTTTTCATATTCTCAAGTCTTATTTCTCACTTTGTGAGTCCTGAGGTGGTCTTGGCAACAGGAAGCTACTAAGGGGAAGCGTGAGAGAAAATCCAGTTGGCATATTTAGGAATGTAGTGGGGATGGTTGATTAATGATTAATGAATCTTAGAGAGCCACAAAAGAAAAAGCTTTAAAAATGTTTCACTCCCTGAAGTATTTAATATAAATCGTAAAGAACTGATGGCAAACAAAGTTTCTTAACCCTTCTTTGCTCTGCTGCAGTCATTTATGGAGCCACAAACCATGCTTTCCAGTTGGAATTGGAATGGAAATGCAATGCAGTTTAAAGTTCTAGGGCAGAAAACTGTTTTCTAGAATGAAAAAAGTGTGGCCAATAACTGGCACAATGTGTATTTAAAAACATTTCTGTTTTGAGTTCAGCTATATTTGAGTTAATATTTACCTTCAAATTGCAGGTGAAGAAGGTGGTGATGTAGCCTCCGTAGGAAGAAAACTTGAAGGAATTCATCTCAAGGTAAAACTTTTGGGTGTCCAATAGAATGTAGTGATTCAATAGAAGCTGTTAACTATTTGAGTTGTTTACACCTGCCTAATGAGCTGATGCAGTCAGCAGAAGACTTGATATTGTCTGCATTTTAATGCACATTTTTGGCAGGTGAGGGGTTCAATCAATAGTGTCACAGAGACCAATGACAAGTGATGTTATTGTCTTGCTAATACCAGTGGGCCAGAGAAAGGCCTACAGTGTACTGCATCAGCAGGCAGCCCTGAGCAAGGCTTTTCTAGCTAAGGAAAAAGAGAAACCAGATGGATCTTAAGGTGAGAGCGCTTATAAAAAGAATGGTCATTCAGCTGGGGGTCTAGCATAAGTAGGTTACATGGTTTGAAGGAAATGGTAAATGAGCAATAATGGCTGCCATAACAAAAGCAGGCTGGAATCTTCTGCCGTTGCTTCCCAAACTAGACCATGGTCAGCACTAGCCAGACTATTTACAGTGTTGAGGAAAAATACAACATGCACTTTGTGTTTGTGAAGCCATTTTAATCCTGGTGTTTGCTACTTCAATAGCGTTGCCAAAAATGGGATTTACTTTCCTCACTTGTCTAGCACTGTGCTGGTGTCCACTCTCTGACAACAGCTAATTGAATCTGCTTCAGAAAGTGACAGTTTGACTAATGAATTGCCTTTTATTACAAAATTCTCTGAGGTTCTACTTTGAGGGTCGTTGCAGAATAGGCCTTAATTTGTATATGGCTTCCCACAGGATGTTGGGAATACAAGTAGAGATTTGCAGGTGTCCTTGTCAGAGTTTTGTAGCCATTTTTCTTTCTTTCTTTCTCCTTTCTTTATTTTTTTTGGATTTTTGTTGGTTTTTATCCGAGGATCTTTAAGGCAGTGTTTGCTGTTCCCTGAATATTCTTGTTTATTATCCCTTTTTATATATCTTCACAGATTGTTCCTTCTATGGAATTATAGGGGTTTTTTTTTGGCTGGGGGGCATGTGGGGAGGCAGATTTTTGCTTAAAATGTGTACATTAAAAATAACTTTATGCAGGTTGCATATATTCTGATCTGAAGAACACTAGTTTGCAGTAAATCAGAATAATCAGTTTGGAGTTGCCTGTGCTAATAAGTTTTATGTGTTTTAATAATTTTGTTTTCCTCTAAGAATCGGAATGTAGATGATGGACAAATCCTGAAGAAAAAAAGAGTTCCAGTGGATGTGATATTACAAGGTGATGAGAGAAATATTCCCAAATGGATAACGGTAAGATATTTCTCCTATTCTAAGTTATTGGCTAGTTAGAATAAAATAAAAGCTCTTTACCTGGGCAGCAGTTAAATGCATTCTGACACAACTTCTCTGTGCTTCTCCCATTGTTCTTCTGCTTGATGTCTGTGTAGATATTGTAGGATCTGGGGGTTTTGAGAGCTATGAAATGTAAGAAACAGAGCAAATGTTTTGAAATGTATTTTCCCTTTTTTTTTTACTTTTATATGTTATTCTTGGAGCCCTGATGTGCAGGTTGATCTTTGAGCTGTCAGTTTTCTTAAAAGTGTAAATCTGAGCTTTGTAGAGGCTCAAAGAAAAAGAATTAGCTTTGTGTTGATTTGAGGAGCAAGGAAGGTCAGAGGTGAAGTGTCAGGATAGAGCTTCTCTTTTCTGCTGGAGCTGCCAGAGGTGTGTAGATTACTCAAGTGTGTGTGTGTAGATATATATCCATGGATAAATTCTTATATTTGGGGTAGGGATTAGTACATGACATGTAATGTATAAGTTGAAAAAATGATGAATAGCTTTCCAAGAATAAAGTAGTAACTCCTAAAGCTTCCTACTGAAGCCTTAGACTAGATGTTTTCCATTTTGTCTGAACTTGGCTGAGCCCTTAAAAGGCCATAACTGTACATGACCCAGAACAGCAAGAGGCAAGGAAGTCACAAGTAAGGTTTTGATGATATGTTTAGCATGCAAAAAGCTCAGAATGTTAGATTGTTTTTTTCTTTTTATGTTTTTCAGATAACAACTCCAAGTTCGTCAAAAAGTCGTCGTTCAACTTTGCCAGGGCAAGAACTACTTGGTAAAATTAAGTCTTTTGTCTGTTGGTCAAATGTATTTCTTTAAAAAATTTGGATTCATTAATATTGTTTCGGAAAAGTGTTTCATTTTTGGGGAGGTTTGCCTTTGTATTTCCCTAGAATTACTTGGTTGCTTTAATTACTGGCCAAAGATTTTGACTGGCTTTTTGTAATATTTTCTGCTGGTATTCAACATTCAACATTTTTGATTCTTGAGCAAATGAAAACTTCCAGTGTTTTTCTTGGTCTAAGCTCTAGCTTGGAAGTACTCAGCATTAATGGCTGAAAGAGGAGTTGAAGTAAAGTATATGATTAGCTTGGGGTTTATATATTGTGGTATTCAATTAGCTTGCTCATCTACTTAGCTGCCTCTAAGGCTGGCAATTTCTTCCCTGTTGATGGAAATGTTTCCTACTTTGATTTGTGAGGATGGCTGCAAATAAGCATTTGCCTGATGAAATAATGTCTGCCAATTGAAAAAGCACGCCATTTTTCTCGGCCTGCTCAATGATAGCTAGAAGAATATTTCAGAGGCACCTGTAGCTTGGCTTCTGTAAGTTCCTTTGCCTTTTGCACTCGTGGGATAAATGAGTGAAGTGCTTCAGACTCTGGTATTTTCATAGCAGCATCCAATAAAACGATTATGAGCTTCTCCTCCTCCTCCTACCATACACCTGACAGTAAGAACTCCTTAAAGCTACAATGTTTGCATACTGTATGTGCAGACTTACTAAGCCATGCAAGTGTTGGCAGCTGCAGAATATTTAAGTGCGACGGATACTGTATTTTACTAAGCTTCACAAAGGTGTGTTGTTTCATATGTACAGTATAACACCAGTTGTTTACTCCTTGTGCACTTTTAGTTTATTGCATGCCCAATTTTAGACAAGACAATGGTTATTAGCAAGTTTCAGGGTAAAAAAATGGATAATGTATGGGTGACTTGTAGGTAGAATCAAAATGGAGAAGACTGAGAGGAAGCAAAGGGATTGGTGGCCTTGAATGGATTGTGTCTTTTTGTGTCCACTTAGTATTCTGAATACTGCTCTGATTAATTTCTGCTATGCCAAGCACCAGGGCGTAGTAGGTAGACAGTTTGCTTAACTTTTCATTGCATGTTCCCATGTGGCTAACATGAATCCAAACCATGTGGGCCCATGACAATATTTATCCAGTTTTTCATTGTGATGGTTGATGCATTATAGGGCCATAATGCTTATGGAAAGCTTATTGAGGGGAAACATGCTATTGTTTTCAAATAGATTCTGTATAAATATGGGTTTGAGTGGGACTTGTGAGTTAGTATCTTGGTGGCTTTTCTGGGAAATTAAATGTTTCTGGCAGGTTTTATTATCACTGAAATGAAGATTATGATACGTCAGGGCTTGGTGCTGGCTAAAAGCCAGTGCAGCATCTACCAAAGAAAATCATTCTTTCTGCTCTGCTATGGTTGAGCATAGGAGGAGGAGGAAAGAGGAATTAAAAAGCTTGTGGGGTGAGATAAGGAATTGGAGAAAAACACTTTAAAAGGTATGAAGGAAATTTTATTTACACAATCAAAAAGATGATAATGAGAATTAAGAGTACTTAATTCTTTCGAGTCCTTTTACCTACCCCGCCCCCCCAAACCATCCCCTGCCTTTTTTTATTTCTCACTGAGCGCATAGGAAGACAAAAGTATGGGGGTTTTGGTGAGTGTGTGGCTTGTAAAACTTCTGTTTCAGTTCACTTAGGGAGAGGAGTCTCTTGCTATGCCATGGGGTCCTTTCTATGGGAGGAAATTTTCTGTGAACTTTTTAATGTGGTGTGAATTTTTACAGGTTGCAGTCACACCTGAAACGTGCTTTGACATGTGTCAATGGGCAGAGTGGTCTTCTCACAACTGCCTTTTGCCCCTGGGCCATTAGTTCATGGGCTACAATTTTTAAGGATGAGCTGTTGTAGTATCAAAGCAAGTGTCCTCTTCCTCTGTCTCTGAAAGCAAGGGTTGTTCTACCTCTCTGTCTCTGCTCAGGCCTCTCACAGATCACAGCTTCTCAGCATGTCCACATTCTAGCCCTGAGCGCTTCTTTTTCATGGGATTCGGGAGCATTGTCCATCCTTCTAGCTACTTCGTTAATTACAGAGAAAGAATTTGTAGTATTCTAATCTTCACCACAGCTTGTAGAAGAATTTCAGCTCTGAGGCCTGGGGCTCTTCTTGTCCCCATCCCTTCTTTGCACCGGCTTTAGTGTCACTGTTGTGGTCCCCAGATGTCTTCACCCTTCCTTTTTTTTGGATTTGGGAGAGAGTTGGTGTTTGTAGGTTCGTGTGTTCTCAAGTGCTATCAGTCGAGAAGATTTTGCAGAGTTCTGCAGTGTTGAAAGGCGGATCCCGTCCGGGCTGTGCGCGAGAGAATTGCTCGCTGTGAGGGCGAGGTCGCCGCCGGCTCCATTTCGCGCCTTCTCTTCGCGTGGGCGGCGCGAAGGAAAAGCCGCCGCCGCCCTGGCCCGTCTGTCTGCAGCACGGCCGCCCAGGAGCGGCCAAGGGAACCGAGTTCCTTGCGAGCCCTGCCAAGACAGCAGCGCCCTGGTCGCCAATTCCAGCCGCGTGTTCCCGGCCACGTGGCCGCTGCCGGCGCTGGTGTCGGCCGCGTGGTTCCTCGCCGTGCCGGACGGGCCCGCAGCGCGGCCCTGCAGGCTCCACCAGGAAAGGAAAGGGAGCGGCGCCACTCCTCGGGGAGCGCAGAGATAGAGGGCTTCTCGCGGTGTTTCTGCTGCTTAAATACATTGGCATAGAGGCGTTACCAGCTTCTCTAACTGGCTTAGCGGCGTGCCTCTTCTCAGAGCCAGCCGGCAATTAGTTTTGCCAGGCCCAGGAGAAGTTTTCAGCAGCTCTTCCCAGAAAATCACTTCCATGACTGGCCTTCTTCCTCTTCCCCTAAAATGAAGCCCTATAAGAACTACCACGTTCATGAATTGCCGTCTCAGTTTTTATAACTTCCTGGAGAGATCGGGGAACTACCACTTGTGCACCAAAGGTTTTTACAGACTGGCAGGCTTGCATGTCATACACATTATCCAATGGGAGAGGAAGGAAGCATTCAAGAGTACTGTAATAGACAGCTTTGCATTGGTAAAGGATTGGTTGTGCTTTTGGGTTAGTGATCTCTGTTCAAAAAGGAAGGAGTATGGATCTCGGTCCCGTAGAGCCTTAGTTATGGCCCTGACTAACCTCAGATACCATGGAGTCTGCATTCATCGACTAAAATCTAGAAGCTAAAATCTTTTGCCTCTTTTCTCCTCTTGCTTGAATATGGGGCTGTAATGCTCTTTGGATTTTAGCTCAGTCTTGTTGGACTCAGCATGTGCTGCTCTTTTTTGTCTTGCCTGACTTCTCAGCTTGAATTGCCATATTCTCCTGGTTTGTTTCCCTTTAAATTTTTACTTCAGCAAATGTGGTGGCAGACAGTTCAGATTTGCTAATGTTTTGTTATTCTGTAATATGTCGTTCCTAAATGTTTGTTAGAGTGATATTCAGTATAGATGGTATTATGGTAAGTGGTAATATTTTTACTTTTTGTTTTTTTCTAGGACCTAAACGATGGGACCGTATGTCAAGGAAAGACGCTAAAACCTGGAAGAAAGCATTTACGGTATTTAATAGTACAGTCCTACCATGCAGCCAAAATGCAGCAGTATTTCTTTGTGGATGGGTAGATAGATAGATAGGATTATCTTCTAATCTTGCCATGCTATAGAATATTTTCAGAGGTATTGAGGAGGTCATCATCTGCTTGACAATCGAGTTTTAGGATAGTTTAGGTGTTTCCGATGCATCTGGCTAAATAGATGACTATTTATCAGTGGTTAGCACCACTTGTAAACCTGGAGAAATTCTTTCTTTCAATTGCTGTCTGTTGGGACTGGGTATTTTTGGAACTCCTCAGAATGCATTCCGTGCAGTTAATGCATTGAATCAATTTATCTTTGTTCTTTGATTCAGCAGGGGTTTCTGGTTTCATCTTTGGTTTCTGTATTTTTTCCCCTGTGAAATAATGCCAATTAATTAAAGAATCTTTGCAGTCTCACCGGTCAGTGTGTCAGGTAAACCCATGGCCTGTATGGCGTGCCTTGGCAGTAACACAGCAGCTTTCTGTTCTGAGCCCCACCCAGTGAGGGCATGATGAGGAATGCAGTTCAGTCTGAGGCAGCATGAGTGGATTAATGGAGACCAAGAGGAGGCTGTATTTAGGGTTCCCTTTGCACTCCTGGTAATGCCTTGTGCACAGTCCCCTAAGCATTGGCGCCCAGGTTTCCCAGCCAAATCCATAAAAGACTGTGAGGGAAATTCTGTGTCTTAGCCTCTTCTGTGGGCGCAGGTATGTTCTTGCAGTGACTTTAGGGGCAGCAGGAAGGGAAGAAGTGAATGATCAGGTAAGTTTTACGAGATACTTTTGGCTTTTCTGGTTAGGCCAGGGGAACCTGAGAAAATGGAGTGGATTTGTAGTTGTGGGCTATAGCAAAGTAAATAAATACAATGGATAAAATTACTTTGCTATTCTTTGATTATTCTGACTTTTTTTTCTATTGCAGCGTATTAGTCAAAAGCCAAGGAGAACAGGTAGTGTTTCTTTTCAAAAAAAATCAATTGCAAAATGTTTTAATATTTTATGTCATTCATCTCAAGAAGTTTTATTTGGAGCACAAGAGGACAAAGCGCTGCCTAGCACCAGTCTTCCTCCACAGCACTGCCAAAAACCTTGTCCATACAGTGGTCAGATACAGGCTTTGAATCAGCCTAAAAAATGCCAATGTAGAGATGGAAAGTAAGGGTCTGGTACAAAAAGTTTCAGATGGTCCTGACCTTTACTTCTTGTTCCATTTGGCTAATGAGGCAAAGTCATTCAAAAATGTGGCTATAGTCTCTGATAAAACATGGAAAGAAAGTTAGATTTTTTTTCAAAGATACTGTATTTAAAGTTACTTAGAATAAATATTTTGCTAATCTTTACAAATCTACTTCATGGTCTGAATATCCTAGAAGCTCTTACAGAAAGGAGTTTGCATGGTTGTCTTAAATGCTAGAAAGTCTTGATCTTTTTAATTTTAAATGTAGTGTACTCCATTTCAGATGACCTAGAAAGGCAGAAAAATGGGTAATATGTGTTTTTGCAGCTTCTGATGTTACTTGAGAAAAGTATTACTTTATTTCAAGTCATCCTAGGAAAGAAATTTCTGACTAAATATTAAAGTTGGATGAGCAACTTTCTTATGAACAACGTAAGCTTGAGTAGATTTGTATTTTCCGTTGTACATTTATATATTCCATAAAAAATAGAACATTGCAGATTTTTTCCAGCTTAAGAAAACCATACATTGCTCTGGCTTTGTTTAATTGAAACACAAAGACACATGAAAACATAGGAGCTTTCTGGTTTTGGTTGCTGTTAGCCTTAAAAGAACCCAAAAATCAAAGCAGCCCATACACCTTAAACCCCCAGCTAAAAAAAACAGATATGTCTGACTATGGATGTAATGCTAATGTACAGATTTTATTTACTCACTTACTCTTAAGTAGACCTAAGTGTTTTAAATTAGGATACATAAAGGTTTGTGCTATGAAGTCTGAACATTAAACAAATACCTATCAATGGACCCCTCCCCTTAGAATATACCTCGTGTTGTTTTTTTCCAACTCACAATTCTGCATTTTGCTAGGTTTAAGTTTTCCTGTTTGGGTGGCATGTCCAGCACCTTCATCAAGCTTTACTGATTCAAATGTGACAGTCCTTTGAGTGGTGGACTTTTTTTTTTTTTTTCCAATCTATGGCAGCTCTCAGTTAAGGAAGAGCAGGTAGAATAAATTCCAGCCTCCCAGAGAAGTGATATTTTGGTCATATATCAGCTACATAAATTGCCTTTTTTTCCTTGAGAGTTTTTTGGGAACAAAATGGGCTTTGTGGTGCTTCTTAGACCTTGCTCAGTAAGGGAATTCAACTGGACACCACTTTATTCTTCTAATGCCATCTGTTCCCAATCCAGATGTGTTTGGAAGAGGCACTCTGGCTTCTAAAAGAATATGTTGTTGAGGAGGTGTTACAGTAGTGTTTTGCAAAAATCATGAAGATTAATTTCCAGAGAAGGTTACAACCTTAAGCCAGAGCCTTCTAGTTACGTGCTTGTTGGATTTGATGAGAGAGTGGTTTTATAGCCACTGGTTGGAAAATTGTGCTTTGGATAATTATCAGTGGTCTGCATCCAAACTTGGGGGAAACATGGCAGTTTGTATACAGGACTTGTCCTGTGCACATTATTGGTTGTATACTTTATTTAATTAATTAACAGAAGAAGGAGTTAATTAACTCTCAGATGATAGCAGGTAGGGTTGACCACTGTGAAAAGTGTCTGACAAATTAGGGCTAGAAGTGAAATTTCTTCAATTTCATGCAAAGAAGTTCAGAGTAATAGACTTACTTTGCAATAATCAAATGCTGAAGAGACAATTTTGAAAGCTGCTTGAGCCAACCAAGGATATTGCACTCTGCTGTAAAAGTAGCACACACCATGCTAGAAGATATGCACAAGTGCCTTGAACATGAAGCACACAAAAGAGGTTTTCTGCACTGTTCAATAGTGACAAAAAGTGTGCTGGAGTACTTTGGTTTGTGTTTCATTATAGTGTGATTGGCCAGAGGGATTTAGAAAAAGAAGCCAATTATTAGAGCCACTGGTGATAGGATGTAAATAGAGGGAAAAATAAAAGAAATTGAAAACAGAAATAGGAAGAGAGGGTGAGTGTTATGAAAGTAATGGAGTTTTTATTTTCCTCTCCCATTCATGCTACAAAATATCAGAGAAGCAGAGCCATGATCTTGAAGATGAGAACTCACCAGCACGCCAGGTATGGGTGCTGCATTGCATCTGTTGTGATGGAGTGTTGCAGGCCAGGCTGGGTGAGCCTTTGAGCAATCTGGCCATCACAGAGGGGGTTGGTTCTAGATGATTTTTAAGGTCCCTTCCAACCCCAGCTGTCCTGTGTTGGCCTCTTTGGGAAAATGTATTTGTGGAGTCAAAAGCTAAGAAATCATTTATGAGCAGGTGGTCCTGTGCCACGATATCTGTACTGGTTTTCAGCTGTTTAATTAGGGTTTTTTTGAAGGAGGAGAGAGAGCCATTGGATCTGGGCTCTTCACCATCAAGTGCCTTTTTAGTTAGGCAATATGTGGGTCTAACTTTTTAAATGACTATTTGTACAATCCATGTGGTCTAGAATAGCTTCTTTTGACTCAAAGTAAGTTTGTGTATAGACTTGTTAATAAAGATGGTGTGATTTGATCACAATTTGTGGAATACAGCTGCATTGGTTTTACTCCCACCGCCCCCCAAAAACTGAGCAAGTAGTGAAAGCAGAAAATTCTATGGGCTAATGAATACAGTTTAAGCTACCAGGTATTAAAATTCCTTTCATGTGCTTTTAAGGAATCTTCTGAGAACTCTGGTGCAGATGCATCTGATACAGGTGGGTTCTTTCATGTACTGCTTATCTACCCTTTATTGAACTTTGTTGAGAAAATGGAAGATAGTGAGGTTTTGACCTTGTATTCCCAAGTAATTATTGGATTGCATTAATTAGTGGGAGCTGCCTTTGACTTTTTAAAAATATTTATACCTGGTATTATTCAACAGTTTGATTCTAGAGCAAATGAAGACTTGGAGTATTTTTCTTAGATTCAGCTATGGCTGGGCAGTAGCCAGCAGTTAATGGCTGAAAGGGAAGTTGTACCAGAGTATGGTTAGCTTGGGGTTTCCCTATGCTGCTATTCAGTTAGCTTGCTCATCCACATAGCTGCCTCTAAGGCTGGCCATTTCTTCCCTGTTGAGGGAAATGTTTCCTACTGTCATTTGTGAGGATAGCTTCAAATAAGCATTTGAATGATGAAGTAATTTCTGCCAATTTAGAAAGCACGCCAATTTCTCGGCCTGCTCAATGAAAATTGGGAAAAAGACTTCAGAGACACCTGTAGCTTGGCTTCTGTAAGTTCCTTTGCATTTTGCACTCGTGGGATAAATGAGTGAAGCGCTTCAGACTCTGGTGTTTTCATAGCAGCATCCAATAAAATGATTATGAGTTTCTCCTCCTCCTCCTCTTACGAATGGTCTGCGAAGCGTCTGGTGAGGATTTCTGGAAACTGCTGTGAGTTCCAGCTATCTCCAAATCCTGTAAGATGTAGACTCTAGATTCTTCCCATGAAAAACTGAGTGCACTGTGGTGTTTTGGCTGTTGGAAGTTAGGGTGGGTGTTTTCAGGGCGCTTTTTTCTTGGTTGGGTTTTGGTGGCTTTTTGATGCATCAAAGCTTACCAATAGGGCTCACTAACTTAAGGGAAGAAATCAGTCCTTAGCTGTTTTGACTGAAGTTTTAGTTTTGGCAGGTGTTCTCCATTTTTAGTATTCATGTAGAATACTTCACACTAGTCAGGGAAGGCAGAGTTTCTTCCAGGTACTAAACACTATTTTTGTGTTGAAAGTGTGCAAAGCTTGTCTACAGCAGGTAAAAGTCAAGTGGAGCAGCTCTTACCTGGGCCAGCAAGTCTGTCCTTAATAGGGAAAGTTATTAGGATTACCATTTCTTGCTTTCTCAGGAAGTAGCTTGGCAGAGTAAATCTAACAATTTCTTGTATCTCTCAGGATGCTATCACAGAGGACTGAATTAATTTGGAGAAAGGGATAGAGAATGATAGTGTTTTGGATGCACCTCCTGTGAAATAGCTTTCTGTAATAAAGGTCATAGTTTTGAGAGAGGAAGGTGGAAGTTGTCTTTCTTCCTCTCTGTTCTGCCTTTGAGGTGCAAAGGTGTTAGTGAATTTCCCTTTTGGCCTTGAAGACCACTTTTGGATTCCCTGGAGAGAATACTTTTAGTTTTCCATTCTGTGCCATGGCCCACTGCTAATTACTGAAGATCCTGTGATTTGAAAGTATGATTGCCAGCACACTGAGGATATGCTAAAATTAGATTTTGGAGGACTCGCATGTAGAAGAATTTTCCACTTGTATACAAATCAACTCATGCTCTGATGCAAGCTATTTGTTAATAATTTAAAATGGATGTGATGGGGTCAACCATTCCGTGAGACAGGAGTTGTTCCCCTTATCCCAAGAAGCGCCCATTTCTGTAGCAGTGCAGTCTGTTCATGTGGATGAAGATTTAGGAAGCAATCTGACAGGTTTGTGCCCAGTTGTGCTGGAGGAAGAAGATTGTATGGCAGAAAGAGAAATAGCAATTTAAGAGTAGTATGACGAGGCAGTGATGTGGTAGTACCGTAACCAAGACTTCTTTCACTCACGATTGCCAGGGTTATTCCCCTCTCCTTTTTCCTTCCCTCTGGTGAGTGCAGGGCAGTTCAGAAAGCAGGGCTGAAAATGCAGTCATGTATTTGATGCTCATGGACGACTGATTTTGCTAATGATGAATTGGAAGGTCTGCCTACATCGAGGAAAACAATATTTTGTTGCATGTCATTGACCAAACCACCCACAGAATAGAATACCTAAAACTGAGTGACCAGAGTCTGTCTTGCTTTTTCATATTCTCAAGTCTTATTTCTCACTTTGTGAGTCCTGAGGTGGTCTTGGCAACAGGAAGCTACTAAGGGGAAGCGTGAGAGAAAATCCAGTTGGCATATTTAGGAATGTAGTGGGGATGGTTGATTAATGATTAATGAATCTTAGAGAGCCACAAAAGAAAAAGCTTTAAAAATGTTTCACTCCCTGAAGTATTTAATATAAATCGTAAAGAACTGATGGCAAACAAAGTTTCTTAACCCTTCTTTGCTCTGCTGCAGTCATTTATGGAGCCACAAACCATGCTTTCCAGTTGGAATTGGAATGGAAATGCAATGCAGTTTAAAGTTCTAGGGCAGAAAACTGTTTTCTAGAATGAAAAAAGTGTGGCCAATAACTGGCACAATGTGTATTTAAAAACATTTCTGTTTTGAGTTCAGCTATATTTGAGTTAATATTTACCTTCAAATTGCAGGTGAAGAAGGTGGTGATGTAGCCTCCGTAGGAAGAAAACTTGAAGGAATTCATCTCAAGGTAAAACTTTTGGGTGTCCAATAGAATGTAGTGATTCAATAGAAGCTGTTAACTATTTGAGTTGTTTACACCTGCCTAATGAGCTGATGCAGTCAGCAGAAGACTTGATATTGTCTGCATTTTAATGCACATTTTTGGCAGGTGAGGGGTTCAATCAATAGTGTCACAGAGACCAATGACAAGTGATGTTATTGTCTTGCTAATACCAGTGGGCCAGAGAAAGGCCTACAGTGTACTGCATCAGCAGGCAGCCCTGAGCAAGGCTTTTCTAGCTAAGGAAAAAGAGAAACCAGATGGATCTTAAGGTGAGAGCGCTTATAAAAAGAATGGTCATTCAGCTGGGGGTCTAGCATAAGTAGGTTACATGGTTTGAAGGAAATGGTAAATGAGCAATAATGGCTGCCATAACAAAAGCAGGCTGGAATCTTCTGCCGTTGCTTCCCAAACTAGACCATGGTCAGCACTAGCCAGACTATTTACAGTGTTGAGGAAAAATACAACATGCACTTTGTGTTTGTGAAGCCATTTTAATCCTGGTGTTTGCTACTTCAATAGCGTTGCCAAAAATGGGATTTACTTTCCTCACTTGTCTAGCACTGTGCTGGTGTCCACTCTCTGACAACAGCTAATTGAATCTGCTTCAGAAAGTGACAGTTTGACTAATGAATTGCCTTTTATTACAAAATTCTCTGAGGTTCTACTTTGAGGGTCGTTGCAGAATAGGCCTTAATTTGTATATGGCTTCCCACAGGATGTTGGGAATACAAGTAGAGATTTGCAGGTGTCCTTGTCAGAGTTTTGTAGCCATTTTTCTTTCTTTCTTTCTCCTTTCTTTATTTTTTTTGGATTTTTGTTGGTTTTTATCCGAGGATCTTTAAGGCAGTGTTTGCTGTTCCCTGAATATTCTTGTTTATTATCCCTTTTTATATATCTTCACAGATTGTTCCTTCTATGGAATTATAGGGGTTTTTTTTTGGCTGGGGGGCATGTGGGGAGGCAGATTTTTGCTTAAAATGTGTACATTAAAAATAACTTTATGCAGGTTGCATATATTCTGATCTGAAGAACACTAGTTTGCAGTAAATCAGAATAATCAGTTTGGAGTTGCCTGTGCTAATAAGTTTTATGTGTTTTAATAATTTTGTTTTCCTCTAAGAATCGGAATGTAGATGATGGACAAATCCTGAAGAAAAAAAGAGTTCCAGTGGATGTGATATTACAAGGTGATGAGAGAAATATTCCCAAATGGATAACGGTAAGATATTTCTCCTATTCTAAGTTATTGGCTAGTTAGAATAAAATAAAAGCTCTTTACCTGGGCAGCAGTTAAATGCATTCTGACACAACTTCTCTGTGCTTCTCCCATTGTTCTTCTGCTTGATGTCTGTGTAGATATTGTAGGATCTGGGGGTTTTGAGAGCTATGAAATGTAAGAAACAGAGCAAATGTTTTGAAATGTATTTTCCCTTTTTTTTTTACTTTTATATGTTATTCTTGGAGCCCTGATGTGCAGGTTGATCTTTGAGCTGTCAGTTTTCTTAAAAGTGTAAATCTGAGCTTTGTAGAGGCTCAAAGAAAAAGAATTAGCTTTGTGTTGATTTGAGGAGCAAGGAAGGTCAGAGGTGAAGTGTCAGGATAGAGCTTCTCTTTTCTGCTGGAGCTGCCAGAGGTGTGTAGATTACTCAAGTGTGTGTGTGTAGATATATATCCATGGATAAATTCTTATATTTGGGGTAGGGATTAGTACATGACATGTAATGTATAAGTTGAAAAAATGATGAATAGCTTTCCAAGAATAAAGTAGTAACTCCTAAAGCTTCCTACTGAAGCCTTAGACTAGATGTTTTCCATTTTGTCTGAACTTGGCTGAGCCCTTAAAAGGCCATAACTGTACATGACCCAGAACAGCAAGAGGCAAGGAAGTCACAAGTAAGGTTTTGATGATATGTTTAGCATGCAAAAAGCTCAGAATGTTAGATTGTTTTTTTCTTTTTATGTTTTTCAGATAACAACTCCAAGTTCGTCAAAAAGTCGTCGTTCAACTTTGCCAGGGCAAGAACTACTTGGTAAAATTAAGTCTTTTGTCTGTTGGTCAAATGTATTTCTTTAAAAAATTTGGATTCATTAATATTGTTTCGGAAAAGTGTTTCATTTTTGGGGAGGTTTGCCTTTGTATTTCCCTAGAATTACTTGGTTGCTTTAATTACTGGCCAAAGATTTTGACTGGCTTTTTGTAATATTTTCTGCTGGTATTCAACATTCAACATTTTTGATTCTTGAGCAAATGAAAACTTCCAGTGTTTTTCTTGGTCTAAGCTCTAGCTTGGAAGTACTCAGCATTAATGGCTGAAAGAGGAGTTGAAGTAAAGTATATGATTAGCTTGGGGTTTATATATTGTGGTATTCAATTAGCTTGCTCATCTACTTAGCTGCCTCTAAGGCTGGCAATTTCTTCCCTGTTGATGGAAATGTTTCCTACTTTGATTTGTGAGGATGGCTGCAAATAAGCATTTGCCTGATGAAATAATGTCTGCCAATTGAAAAAGCACGCCATTTTTCTCGGCCTGCTCAATGATAGCTAGAAGAATATTTCAGAGGCACCTGTAGCTTGGCTTCTGTAAGTTCCTTTGCCTTTTGCACTCGTGGGATAAATGAGTGAAGTGCTTCAGACTCTGGTATTTTCATAGCAGCATCCAATAAAACGATTATGAGCTTCTCCTCCTCCTCCTACCATACACCTGACAGTAAGAACTCCTTAAAGCTACAATGTTTGCATACTGTATGTGCAGACTTACTAAGCCATGCAAGTGTTGGCAGCTGCAGAATATTTAAGTGCGACGGATACTGTATTTTACTAAGCTTCACAAAGGTGTGTTGTTTCATATGTACAGTATAACACCAGTTGTTTACTCCTTGTGCACTTTTAGTTTATTGCATGCCCAATTTTAGACAAGACAATGGTTATTAGCAAGTTTCAGGGTAAAAAAATGGATAATGTATGGGTGACTTGTAGGTAGAATCAAAATGGAGAAGACTGAGAGGAAGCAAAGGGATTGGTGGCCTTGAATGGATTGTGTCTTTTTGTGTCCACTTAGTATTCTGAATACTGCTCTGATTAATTTCTGCTATGCCAAGCACCAGGGCGTAGTAGGTAGACAGTTTGCTTAACTTTTCATTGCATGTTCCCATGTGGCTAACATGAATCCAAACCATGTGGGCCCATGACAATATTTATCCAGTTTTTCATTGTGATGGTTGATGCATTATAGGGCCATAATGCTTATGGAAAGCTTATTGAGGGGAAACATGCTATTGTTTTCAAATAGATTCTGTATAAATATGGGTTTGAGTGGGACTTGTGAGTTAGTATCTTGGTGGCTTTTCTGGGAAATTAAATGTTTCTGGCAGGTTTTATTATCACTGAAATGAAGATTATGATACGTCAGGGCTTGGTGCTGGCTAAAAGCCAGTGCAGCATCTACCAAAGAAAATCATTCTTTCTGCTCTGCTATGGTTGAGCATAGGAGGAGGAGGAAAGAGGAATTAAAAAGCTTGTGGGGTGAGATAAGGAATTGGAGAAAAACACTTTAAAAGGTATGAAGGAAATTTTATTTACACAATCAAAAAGATGATAATGAGAATTAAGAGTACTTAATTCTTTCGAGTCCTTTTACCTACCCCGCCCCCCCAAACCATCCCCTGCCTTTTTTTATTTCTCACTGAGCGCATAGGAAGACAAAAGTATGGGGGTTTTGGTGAGTGTGTGGCTTGTAAAACTTCTGTTTCAGTTCACTTAGGGAGAGGAGTCTCTTGCTATGCCATGGGGTCCTTTCTATGGGAGGAAATTTTCTGTGAACTTTTTAATGTGGTGTGAATTTTTACAGGTTGCAGTCACACCTGAAACGTGCTTTGACATGTGTCAATGGGCAGAGTGGTCTTCTCACAACTGCCTTTTGCCCCTGGGCCATTAGTTCATGGGCTACAATTTTTAAGGATGAGCTGTTGTAGTATCAAAGCAAGTGTCCTCTTCCTCTGTCTCTGAAAGCAAGGGTTGTTCTACCTCTCTGTCTCTGCTCAGGCCTCTCACAGATCACAGCTTCTCAGCATGTCCACATTCTAGCCCTGAGCGCTTCTTTTTCATGGGATTCGGGAGCATTGTCCATCCTTCTAGCTACTTCGTTAATTACAGAGAAAGAATTTGTAGTATTCTAATCTTCACCACAGCTTGTAGAAGAATTTCAGCTCTGAGGCCTGGGGCTCTTCTTGTCCCCATCCCTTCTTTGCACCGGCTTTAGTGTCACTGTTGTGGTCCCCAGATGTCTTCACCCTTCCTTTTTTTTGGATTTGGGAGAGAGTTGGTGTTTGTAGGTTCGTGTGTTCTCAAGTGCTATCAGTCGAGAAGATTTTGCAGAGTTCTGCAGTGTTGAAAGGCGGATCCCGTCCGGGCTGTGCGCGAGAGAATTGCTCGCTGTGAGGGCGAGGTCGCCGCCGGCTCCATTTCGCGCCTTCTCTTCGCGTGGGCGGCGCGAAGGAAAAGCCGCCGCCGCCCTGGCCCGTCTGTCTGCAGCACGGCCGCCCAGGAGCGGCCAAGGGAACCGAGTTCCTTGCGAGCCCTGCCAAGACAGCAGCGCCCTGGTCGCCAATTCCAGCCGCGTGTTCCCGGCCACGTGGCCGCTGCCGGCGCTGGTGTCGGCCGCGTGGTTCCTCGCCGTGCCGGACGGGCCCGCAGCGCGGCCCTGCAGGCTCCACCAGGAAAGGAAAGGGAGCGGCGCCACTCCTCGGGGAGCGCAGAGATAGAGGGCTTCTCGCGGTGTTTCTGCTGCTTAAATACATTGGCATAGAGGCGTTACCAGCTTCTCTAACTGGCTTAGCGGCGTGCCTCTTCTCAGAGCCAGCCGGCAATTAGTTTTGCCAGGCCCAGGAGAAGTTTTCAGCAGCTCTTCCCAGAAAATCACTTCCATGACTGGCCTTCTTCCTCTTCCCCTAAAATGAAGCCCTATAAGAACTACCACGTTCATGAATTGCCGTCTCAGTTTTTATAACTTCCTGGAGAGATCGGGGAACTACCACTTGTGCACCAAAGGTTTTTACAGACTGGCAGGCTTGCATGTCATACACATTATCCAATGGGAGAGGAAGGAAGCATTCAAGAGTACTGTAATAGACAGCTTTGCATTGGTAAAGGATTGGTTGTGCTTTTGGGTTAGTGATCTCTGTTCAAAAAGGAAGGAGTATGGATCTCGGTCCCGTAGAGCCTTAGTTATGGCCCTGACTAACCTCAGATACCATGGAGTCTGCATTCATCGACTAAAATCTAGAAGCTAAAATCTTTTGCCTCTTTTCTCCTCTTGCTTGAATATGGGGCTGTAATGCTCTTTGGATTTTAGCTCAGTCTTGTTGGACTCAGCATGTGCTGCTCTTTTTTGTCTTGCCTGACTTCTCAGCTTGAATTGCCATATTCTCCTGGTTTGTTTCCCTTTAAATTTTTACTTCAGCAAATGTGGTGGCAGACAGTTCAGATTTGCTAATGTTTTGTTATTCTGTAATATGTCGTTCCTAAATGTTTGTTAGAGTGATATTCAGTATAGATGGTATTATGGTAAGTGGTAATATTTTTACTTTTTGTTTTTTTCTAGGACCTAAACGATGGGACCGTATGTCAAGGAAAGACGCTAAAACCTGGAAGAAAGCATTTACGGTATTTAATAGTACAGTCCTACCATGCAGCCAAAATGCAGCAGTATTTCTTTGTGGATGGGTAGATAGATAGATAGGATTACCTTCTAATCTTGCCATGCTATAGAATATTTTCAGAGGTATTGAGGAGGTCATCATCTGCTTGACAATCGAGTTTTAGGATAGTTTAGGTGTTTCCGATGCATCTGGCTAAATAGATGACTATTTATCAGTGGTTAGCACCACTTGTAAACCTGGAGAAATTCTTTCTTTCAATTGCTGTCTGTTGGGACTGGGTATTTTTGGAACTCCTCAGAATGCATTCCGTGCAGTTAATGCATTGAATCAATTTATCTTTGTTCTTTGATTCAGCAGGGGTTTCTGGTTTCATCTTTGGTTTCTGTATTTTTTCCCCTGTGAAATAATGCCAATTAATTAAAGAATCTTTGCAGTCTCACCGGTCAGTGTGTCAGGTAAACCCATGGCCTGTATGGCGTGCCTTGGCAGTAACACAGCAGCTTTCTGTTCTGAGCCCCACCCAGTGAGGGCATGATGAGGAATGCAGTTCAGTCTGAGGCAGCATGAGTGGATTAATGGAGACCAAGAGGAGGCTGTATTTAGGGTTCCCTTTGCACTCCTGGTAATGCCTTGTGCACAGTCCCCTAAGCATTGGCGCCCAGGTTTCCCAGCCAAATCCATAAAAGACTGTGAGGGAAATTCTGTGTCTTAGCCTCTTCTGTGGGCGCAGGTATGTTCTTGCAGTGACTTTAGGGGCAGCAGGAAGGGAAGAAGTGAATGATCAGGTAAGTTTTACGAGATACTTTTGGCTTTTCTGGTTAGGCCAGGGGAACCTGAGAAAATGGAGTGGATTTGTAGTTGTGGGCTATAGCAAAGTAAATAAATACAATGGATAAAATTACTTTGCTATTCTTTGATTATTCTGACTTTTTTTTCTATTGCAGCGTATTAGTCAAAAGCCAAGGAGAACAGGTAGTGTTTCTTTTCAAAAAAAATCAATTGCAAAATGTTTTAATATTTTATGTCATTCATCTCAAGAAGTTTTATTTGGAGCACAAGAGGACAAAGCGCTGCCTAGCACCAGTCTTCCTCCACAGCACTGCCAAAAACCTTGTCCATACAGTGGTCAGATACAGGCTTTGAATCAGCCTAAAAAATGCCAATGTAGAGATGGAAAGTAAGGGTCTGGTACAAAAAGTTTCAGATGGTCCTGACCTTTACTTCTTGTTCCATTTGGCTAATGAGGCAAAGTCATTCAAAAATGTGGCTATAGTCTCTGATAAAACATGGAAAGAAAGTTAGATTTTTTTTCAAAGATACTGTATTTAAAGTTACTTAGAATAAATATTTTGCTAATCTTTACAAATCTACTTCATGGTCTGAATATCCTAGAAGCTCTTACAGAAAGGAGTTTGCATGGTTGTCTTAAATGCTAGAAAGTCTTGATCTTTTTAATTTTAAATGTAGTGTACTCCATTTCAGATGACCTAGAAAGGCAGAAAAATGGGTAATATGTGTTTTTGCAGCTTCTGATGTTACTTGAGAAAAGTATTACTTTATTTCAAGTCATCCTAGGAAAGAAATTTCTGACTAAATATTAAAGTTGGATGAGCAACTTTCTTATGAACAACGTAAGCTTGAGTAGATTTGTATTTTCCGTTGTACATTTATATATTCCATAAAAAATAGAACATTGCAGATTTTTTCCAGCTTAAGAAAACCATACATTGCTCTGGCTTTGTTTAATTGAAACACAAAGACACATGAAAACATAGGAGCTTTCTGGTTTTGGTTGCTGTTAGCCTTAAAAGAACCCAAAAATCAAAGCAGCCCATACACCTTAAACCCCCAGCTAAAAAAAACAGATATGTCTGACTATGGATGTAATGCTAATGTACAGATTTTATTTACTCACTTACTCTTAAGTAGACCTAAGTGTTTTAAATTAGGATACATAAAGGTTTGTGCTATGAAGTCTGAACATTAAACAAATACCTATCAATGGACCCCTCCCCTTAGAATATACCTCGTGTTGTTTTTTTCCAACTCACAATTCTGCATTTTGCTAGGTTTAAGTTTTCCTGTTTGGGTGGCATGTCCAGCACCTTCATCAAGCTTTACTGATTCAAATGTGACAGTCCTTTGAGTGGTGGACTTTTTTTTTTTTTTTTTCCATCTATGGCAGCTCTCAGTTAAGGAAGAGCAGGTAGAATAAATTCCAGCCTCCCAGAGAAGTGATATTTTGGTCATATATCAGCTACATAAATTGCCTTTTTTTCCTTGAGAGTTTTTTGGGAACAAAATGGGCTTTGTGGTGCTTCTTAGACCTTGCTCAGTAAGGGAATTCAACTGGACACCACTTTATTCTTCTAATGCCATCTGTTCCCAATCCAGATGTGTTTGGAAGAGGCACTCTGGCTTCTAAAAGAATATGTTGTTGAGGAGGTGTTACAGTAGTGTTTTGCAAAAATCATGAAGATTAATTTCCAGAGAAGGTTACAACCTTAAGCCAGAGCCTTCTAGTTACGTGCTTGTTGGATTTGATGAGAGAGTGGTTTTATAGCCACTGGTTGGAAAATTGTGCTTTGGATAATTATCAGTGGTCTGCATCCAAACTTGGGGGAAACATGGCAGTTTGTATACAGGACTTGTCCTGTGCACATTATTGGTTGTATACTTTATTTAATTAATTAACAGAAGAAGGAGTTAATTAACTCTCAGATGATAGCAGGTAGGGTTGACCACTGTGAAAAGTGTCTGACAAATTAGGGCTAGAAGTGAAATTTCTTCAATTTCATGCAAAGAAGTTCAGAGTAATAGACTTACTTTGCAATAATCAAATGCTGAAGAGACAATTTTGAAAGCTGCTTGAGCCAACCAAGGATATTGCACTCTGCTGTAAAAGTAGCACACACCATGCTAGAAGATATGCACAAGTGCCTTGAACATGAAGCACACAAAAGAGGTTTTCTGCACTGTTCAATAGTGACAAAAAGTGTGCTGGAGTACTTTGGTTTGTGTTTCATTATAGTGTGATTGGCCAGAGGGATTTAGAAAAAGAAGCCAATTATTAGAGCCACTGGTGATAGGATGTAAATAGAGGGAAAAATAAAAGAAATTGAAAACAGAAATAGGAAGAGAGGGTGAGTGTTATGAAAGTAATGGAGTTTTTATTTTCCTCTCCCATTCATGCTACAAAATATCAGAGAAGCAGAGCCATGATCTTGAAGATGAGAACTCACCAGCACGCCAGGTATGGGTGCTGCATTGCATCTGTTGTGATGGAGTGTTGCAGGCCAGGCTGGGTGAGCCTTTGAGCAATCTGGCCATCACAGAGGGGGTTGGTTCTAGATGATTTTTAAGGTCCCTTCCAACCCCAGCTGTCCTGTGTTGGCCTCTTTGGGAAAATGTATTTGTGGAGTCAAAAGCTAAGAAATCATTTATGAGCAGGTGGTCCTGTGCCACGATATCTGTACTGGTTTTCAGCTGTTTAATTAGGGTTTTTTTGAAGGAGGAGAGAGAGCCATTGGATCTGGGCTCTTCACCATCAAGTGCCTTTTTAGTTAGGCAATATGTGGGTCTAACTTTTTAAATGACTATTTGTACAATCCATGTGGTCTAGAATAGCTTCTTTTGACTCAAAGTAAGTTTGTGTATAGACTTGTTAATAAAGATGGTGTGATTTGATCACAATTTGTGGAATACAGCTGCATTGGTTTTACTCCCACCGCCCCCCAAAAACTGAGCAAGTAGTGAAAGCAGAAAATTCTATGGGCTAATGAATACAGTTTAAGCTACCAGGTATTAAAATTCCTTTCATGTGCTTTTAAGGAATCTTCTGAGAACTCTGGTGCAGATGCATCTGATACAGGTGGGTTCTTTCATGTACTGCTTATCTACCCTTTATTGAACTTTGTTGAGAAAATGGAAGATAGTGAGGTTTTGACCTTGTATTCCCAAGTAATTATTGGATTGCATTAATTAGTGGGAGCTGCCTTTGACTTTTTAAAAATATTTATACCTGGTATTATTCAACAGTTTGATTCTAGAGCAAATGAAGACTTGGAGTATTTTTCTTAGATTCAGCTATGGCTGGGCAGTAGCCAGCAGTTAATGGCTGAAAGGGAAGTTGTACCAGAGTATGGTTAGCTTGGGGTTTCCCTATGCTGCTATTCAGTTAGCTTGCTCATCCACATAGCTGCCTCTAAGGCTGGCCATTTCTTCCCTGTTGAGGGAAATGTTTCCTACTGTCATTTGTGAGGATAGCTTCAAATAAGCATTTGAATGATGAAGTAATTTCTGCCAATTTAGAAAGCACGCCAATTTCTCGGCCTGCTCAATGAAAATTGGGAAAAAGACTTCAGAGACACCTGTAGCTTGGCTTCTGTAAGTTCCTTTGCATTTTGCACTCGTGGGATAAATGAGTGAAGCGCTTCAGACTCTGGTGTTTTCATAGCAGCATCCAATAAAATGATTATGAGTTTCTCCTCCTCCTCCTCTTACGAATGGTCTGCGAAGCGTCTGGTGAGGATTTCTGGAAACCGCTGTGAGTTCCAGCTATCTCCAAATCCTGTAAGATGTAGACTCTAGATTCTTCCCATGAAAAACTGAGTGCACTGTGGTGTTTTGGCTGTTGGAAGTTAGGGTGGGTGTTTTCAGGGCGCTTTTTTCTTGGTTGGGTTTTGGTGGCTTTTTGATGCATCAAAGCTTACCAATAGGGCTCACTAACTTAAGGGAAGAAATCAGTCCTTAGCTGTTTTGACTGAAGTTTTAGTTTTGGCAGGTGTTCTCCATTTTTAGTATTCATGTAGAATACTTCACACTAGTCAGGGAAGGCAGAGTTTCTTCCAGGTACTAAACACTATTTTTGTGTTGAAAGTGTGCAAAGCTTGTCTACAGCAGGTAAAAGTCAAGTGGAGCAGCTCTTACCTGGGCCAGCAAGTCTGTCCTTAATAGGGAAAGTTATTAGGATTACCATTTCTTGCTTTCTCAGGAAGTAGCTTGGCAGAGTAAATCTAACAATTTCTTGTATCTCTCAGGATGCTATCACAGAGGACTGAATTAATTTGGAGAAAGGGATAGAGAATGATAGTGTTTTGGATGCACCTCCTGTGAAATAGCTTTCTGTAATAAAGGTCATAGTTTTGAGAGAGGAAGGTGGAAGTTGTCTTTCTTCCTCTCTGTTCTGCCTTTGAGGTGCAAAGGTGTTAGTGAATTTCCCTTTTGGCCTTGAAGACCACTTTTGGATTCCCTGGAGAGAATACTTTTAGTTTTCCATTCTGTGCCATGGCCCACTGCTAATTACTGAAGATCCTGTGATTTGAAAGTATGATTGCCAGCACATTGAGGATATGCTAAAATTAGATTTTGGAGGACTCCCACGTAGAAGAATTTTCCACTTGTATACAAATCAACTCATGCTCTGATGCAAGCTATTTGTTAATAATTTAAAATGGATGTGATGGGGTCAACCATTCCGTGAGACAGGAGTTGTTCCCCTTATCCCAAGAAGCGCCCATTTCTGTAGCAGTGCAGTCTGTTCATGTGGATGAAGATTTAGGAAGCAATCTGACAGGTTTGTGCCCAGTTGTGCTGGAGGAAGAAGATTGTATGGCAGAAAGAGAAATAGCAATTTAAGAGTAGTATGACGAGGCAGTGATGTGGTAGTACCGTAACCAAGACTTCTTTCACTCACGATTGCCAGGGTTATTCCCCTCTCCTTTTTCCTTCCCTCTGGTGAGTGCAGGGCAGTTCAGAAAGCAGGGCTGAAAATGCAGTCATGTATTTGATGCTCATGGACGACTGATTTTGCTAATGATGAATTGGAAGGTCTGCCTACATCGAGGAAAACAATATTTTGTTGCATGTCATTGACCAAACCACCCACAGAATAGAATACCTAAAACTGAGTGACCAGAGTCTGTCTTGCTTTTTCATATTCTCAAGTCTTATTTCTCACTTTGTGAGTCCTGAGGTGGTCTTGGCAGCAGGAAGCTACTAAGGGGAAGCGTGAGAGAAAATCCAGTTGGCATATTTAGGAATGTAGTGGGGATGGTTGATTAATGATTAATGAATCTTAGAGAGCCACAAAAGAAAAAGCTTTAAAAATGTTTCACTCCCTGAAGTATTTAATATAAATCGTAAAGAACTGATGGCAAACAAAATTTCTTAACCCTTCTTTGCTCTGCTGCAGTCATTTATGGAGCCACAAACCATGCTTTCCAGTTGGAATTGGAATGGAAATGCAATGCAGTTTAAAGTTCTAGGGCAGAAAACTGTTTTCTAGAATGAAAACAGTGTAGCCAATAACTTGCACAATGTGTATTTAAAAACATTTCTGTTTTGAGTTCAGCTATATTTGAGTTAATATTTACCTTCAAATTGCAGGTGAAGAAGGTGGTGATGTAGCCTCCGTAGGAAGAAAATTTGAAGGAATTCATCTCAAGGTAAAACTTTTGGGTGTCCAATAGAATGTAGTGATTCAATAGAAGCTGTTAACTATTTGAGTTGTTTACACCTGCCTGATGAGCTGATGCAGTCAGCGGAAGACTTGATATTGTCTGCATTTTAATGCACATTTTTGGCAGGTGAGGGGTTCAATCAATAGTGTCACAGAGACCAATGACAAGTGATGTTATTGTCTTGCTAATACCAGTGGGCCAGAGAAAGGCCTACAGTGTACTGCATCAGCAGGCAGCCCTGAGCAAGGCTTTTCTAGCTAAGGAAAAAGAGAAACCAGATGGATCTTAAGGTGAGAGCGCTTATAAAAAGAATGGTCATTCAGCTGGGGGTCTAGCATAAGTAGGTTACATGGTTTGAAGGAAATGGTAAATGAGCAATAATGGCTGCCATAACAAAAGCAGGCTGGAATCTTCTGCCGTTGCTTCCCAAACTAGACCATGGTCAGCACTAGCCAGACTATTTACAGTGTTGAGGAAAAATACAACATGCACTTTGTGTTTGTGAAGCCATTTTAATCCTGGTGTTTGCTACTTCAATAGCGTTGCCAAAAATGGGATTTACTTTCCTCACTTGTCTAGCACTGTGCTGGTGTCCACTCTCTGACAACAGCTAATTGAATCTGCTTCAGAAAGTGACAGTTTGACTAATGAATTGCCTTTTATTACAAAATTCTCTGAGGTTCTACATTGAAGGTTGTTGCAGAATAGGCCTTAATTTGTATATGGCTTCCCACAGGATGTTGGGAATACAAGTAGAGATTTGCAGGTGTCATTGTCAGAGTTTTGTAGCCATTTTTCTTTCTTTCTTTCTCCTTTCTTTATTTGTCTGGGTTGTTTGTTGGTTTTTATCCGAGGATCTTTAAGGCAGTGTTTGCTGTTCCCTGAATATTCTTGTTCATTATCCCTTTTTATATATCTTCACAGATTGTTCCTTCTATGGAATTATAGGGGTTTTTTTTTTGCCGGGGGGCATGTGGGGAGGCAGATTTTTGCTTAAAATGTGTACATAAAAGTAACTTTATGCAGGTTGCATATATTCTGATCTGAAGAACACTAGTTTGCAGTAAATCAGAATAATCAGTTTGGAGTTGCCTGTGCTAATAAGTTTTATGTGTTTTAATAATTTTGTTTTCCTCTAAGAATCGGAATGTAGATGATGGACAAATCCTGAAGAAAAAAAGAGTTCCAGTGGATGTGATATTACAAGGTGATGAGAGAAATATTCCCAAATGGATAACGGTAAGATATTTCTCCTACTCTAAGTTATTGGCTAGTTAGAATAAAATAAAAGCTCTTTACCTGGGCAGCAGTTAAATGCATTCTGACACAACTTCTCTGTGCTTCTCCCATTGTTCTTTTGCTTGATGTCTGTGTAGATATTGTAGGATCTGGGGGTTTTGAGAGCTATGAAATGTAAGAAACAGAGCAAATGTTTTGAAATGTATTTTCCCTTTTTTTTTTACTTTTATATGTTATTCTTGGAGCCCTGATGTGCAGGTTGATCTTTGAGCTGTCAGTTTTCTTAAAAGTGTAAATCTGAGCTTTGTAGAGGCTCAAAGAAAAAGAATTAGCTTTGTGTTGATTTGGGGAGCAAGGAAGGTCAGAGGTGAAGTGTCAGGATAGAGCTTCTCTTTTCTGCTGGAGCTGCCAGAGGTGTGTAGATTACTCAAGTGTGTGTGTGTAGATATATATCCATGGATAAATTCTTATATTTGGGGTAGGGATTAGTACATGACATGTAATGTATAAGTTGAAAAAATGATGAATAGCTTTCTAAGAATAAAGTAGTAACTCCTAAAACTTCGTACTGAAGCCTTAGACTAGATGTTTTCCATTTTGTCTGAACTTGGCTGAGCCCTTAAAAGGCCATAACTGTACATGACCCAGAACAGCAAGAGGCAAGGAAGTCACAAGTAAGGTTTTGATGATATGTTTAGCATGCAAAAAGCTCAGAATGTTTAGATTGTTTTTTTCTTTTTATGTTTTTCAGATAACAACTCCAAGTTCGTCAAAAAGTCGTCATTCAACTTTGCCAGGGCAAGAACTGCGTGGTACAATTAAGTCTTTTGTCTTTTGGTCAAATTTATTTGTTTAAAAATGGTTTTATTGAAATTCATTAGGAGAAATATTTAATTTCTTCTAAACAAAGGCATTATTTATCCAGCCTAAAATTTCAATAGGCTGGATTTTAAGGGAAAGTCAGTCATGATTTTTCTCATGGCAAAATCTATTTTGAAAACAGAAAGCAAATACATTGTTTGTATAAATCCAACTTTTCTCATGCAGCCTCAGGAACTAATATGCATAGTTTTAAATTCAGCTACATTTAGCTCACTGTAGGCAGTGGTTTTTAGTTGTGCCTATTTTAACCTCAAGGAATGTAATACTGTGGCTTGGGGTCTGCTGGCAGTTGGTAGTCAAGGTGGTACCTTGTCAGTGAACTTTGGTCAGAAGCTTCTGAGTCTCGTTGCAATCCTATGAGTTTTAGTATAAATATTTTAGGCTTAACAACTACTGAAAGCAATATTTTCATCATGATTTAAGAAAATAAAGGCTGCACTTTTACCAGCCATGTACAAAGCTTTCAAGGAGCACAGCAAATAAGTAACAAAACCTTTTGGATAAGGCTTTTACTTCTGAAAAAGTTTCACAAAATTGCAAAGAAGTCTTCTTCTGCAGTGAATATCTGCATATTATGCTATTTGAATAATGCTGTTTTCCAACATGTAACTTCTTTCCCCTTTAGTATGTGAAGTCCATATGATTAGAAGTGTATTAGGTTGTTTTTTTTAATAATCAGTAACTTTATCTGAATCATATGCAGTTTATTTGAAGTTATACAATATATTATTGTAAGTACTTTAATAAGTTTGGATTTTTTGGTTTTGTTTTTTTTGACTCACTGTAGTTTTTTTGTTTGGCTTTTGATTTTTATGAAATAGGCAATCGAGCTGGTGTTTGCAGAAAGAAGCTAGAGTTTTCAAATGAATGTTCTTCATCCAAATATCCACAGTTACAACATTCTGCTGTTCCCCTTCCATCAAATACAGTAGCCTCACCCAGGCATCGACCTTGTCCAGAACTGAACATGACTTCATGTGATAGTATCCTTGGAGGATGCCAGTCTGCAGATGAGGGATGCTCCTTGAGCAGTACAGATCTTTCAGGCTTATATCCAGCAATGGTAGCAATATTTACAGAGCTTATGACAAAGCATTCTCAGAGAAAAGTGTTGAAGTACATGTTTGGACACTTAAGGTCCAAGAGACGGCATTCTAGAAGAC
The DNA here is from genome assembly GCF_027887145.1 of Ammospiza caudacuta. Classification (NCBI taxonomy): domain Eukaryota; kingdom Metazoa; phylum Chordata; class Aves; order Passeriformes; family Passerellidae; genus Ammospiza; species Ammospiza caudacuta. The sequence goes on along the minus strand of NC_080594.1, from coordinate 19,730,093 downwards.
CAAAGCTCAATGTTACTGTAGACAAAAAGAGAGAGTCCGGATCTTGTAAATGGAAACCAAAGAAGGCATTCCACAGCATGTGTAGCCGTAGAAGTGAAGACAACCAAAATCCAACTTTCGGAAATGAGAGCAGAGAATTCTGTTCTGACAGTTGTCCCGTTAGTAATTCATCTGCTCTGGTGTCTTATGCTTGTGCTGATACAAATGAAACCAAAATGCACTACTCTGACTCAAGTTTAGAACAACATTTGGCATCTGGAAAAAGTCAAGAAGTCTTCAAACATACTGCTTTTCCTGATGTTATGGATAGAATGGGAGAGACATTTCTAGTTGAAGATAAATTACAGACTATTGCCTCACCAAAGAATTCAGAATACATAGAAGGTGAAAAATTTACTTACAAACTTTTCTCAGAACCCAGTTTTATAACATCTGCTGCCAGTTCAGATTCAAGAGCGTTTCATCTTGTAAAAGAGAGTAAGACACAGAAAGCGGACTTTTGTGTTGGTACCTCGGAGTTGTGTTCATCTGCTTGCAGTTCCTATGGCAATAGAGACAATTCTATGTCTACCATAAATTTTTCTCCTGCAAGATCAACAAATACTATGTTCATATGGCCTCAAAAAATAACTTCTTCCCAGCACAAAGAGTCATTTTCCTCCTGGAAGCAGAATTCTTTAAAGAGGGACGAAGAAATAGATGCTGCATTTGACGAACTCTACTACAGAGTGATTTCTGGGGAATACTTCAAGCCTTTGACATTGACAAGACCTCTTTTAAACTCACAGAGCCATGAAGAGAAAGGAACATTAGTGAAGAGTAATCTAAGTGATTCTGAGAGGTCCCTTAAACAGCGTGATACAGAATTTGAGAAACTGTGTGGGAAGTCTGTTCCAAAATTTCCTGGGCTTCAGAGAGCTTCAAATTTCAGGAAATATGAAGAAATACAGATGCCTGAAACTGTAAATGCTCTTGTTAATTCTCCTGTTAGAACTTATTCTGCAATTTCCAGTGCTAAAAGAGCAGGAAATTTTCAAAACCATCCTCTTTGTTCACCAGGAAAGCGACTGAAATTTATACCGGAATATTGTTTTTCTTCAAGCAAATGTCAGGAGATTTCCCACAGTAAAGAGGGTAATCTTCAGAGAAGTGGCATGGATTTTTTGAGCACATACAACTGTAGCAAGCCCAGCTTTTTTGCTGATCGCAACTTTCATTGTCAGGTATTTAAGGAGCTTGGGGGAAAAAAAACCGTGCACCTTTAGGTACTTGGAGAAGGGCTTAAGAATGGATTAGAGCTGCAAGCTGTTTTAACTATGGGTAGCATACTTACAGTGCTTTTTGGTCAGTAGGGATCGTTTACAGCTCTGGGGGCTTGGGGATGTCAGATCTTCTGGATCCATGTGATGAAGCTCTCCATATTTAATAAATTTGAAATGGTATAAATGAAAGTTTTTACTCCATTTTAATAGACAATGTCACTGGAAAAAATGGTCTCAAATATTGACTTAGTTATGGAGTTATCCTTTTGAAATAATGACATTAATTTTATAGATGGACAAGGTAAAACAATCTTTATAGGGTTTCACAGGAATCATTAAACTTTTTGATTTAAATCAGACGCTTCTTTTCAATTCACAGTAATTTCTTCTGAGGCAAGCTGTGAAACAGTATATCTTTTAATGAATGTTATATGTTGCTGCTTTATTTTCAGGGCTCTGGACCTCATGATTCTTCACAACAAAGTTTTCTTGGTATCTCTGGCACTTCCCTGCAAGGTTAGTTTCAGACCCTTTATTAATTTATGCAAGAGTATTTTCTTAAGGAAATTTGCCCATTGAAGTACTTCCAACGTTTAAATAGGCTAATATTTAAACAACATTCTGTAATGTTCATGCTACTCAGCATTGTTCCTGCCCTTTTCATACCAGAATCTGGGACTGCAGGTGCACACTCTGGTTGGCCTGGAGCAATGGAGAATTGCAGCTCTCTCAGAAGTGTGATCAAGCATCACCCAAGGTAATAATAGCCTCTTTTTAAAAGAGATTTCAAAATGAATTCTTACTCCTCTACGCCTGCATTAAAGATATGGAGGTGACATGCATAATTTTGTAGAATGAAAATGAGTGTGGGAGAGCCCAAGCTAATCACAGCTGCAGACTTGAACACTGAGAGGCAAGTGTCTGTGGTCAAAACTAGCCGGACTCCAGCAAGGAGAGCTGCTGAGCACAAGACAGTAAGATGACCTGACTGAATACCTACTGTAATTCCTATCTGGTGTTCATTATAGAGGCATTTATTGTTTTAGATATGCTGCAGAATTGTTTTGATTGTGGCTCTGTGTTTAAGCTGACAAGTCCTCTCAGAGAGAAGTGCAGCATATTATTATTTAAAAGAACTTGCCAAAGCTGGCCTCTGTGCAGATGGGCATCATTAGCTGCATTTTGGTTCTGTGTGAACAAGTGGTGGCTCTGTTTGGAACATATCAGAGATCCTCTCCTCCTGCTATTATCGCTACTGGCAGTGTACTTAGATCTCTGGAAGCAGGACACTTTACAGTTCCCTGAATACTGGCCTAAAATGTCTGGTTTTCATAGAAAATAAGTAACTTTTAAAGGAGTATCAAGCTTCCGATCTCTTCAATTTTTAATTACAAACATTTTAACATTCCAAAAATTTTTAAATCATTAAAAGCTTTCTAAAAAATTCCTGATTTTATTTACCAAAACATTTTTTACATGCTTTTTTGCCATAAGTGTAATTTTTCACCAGACATTATGCTGGCTTCCCAAGCTCAGTCAAGAAATATTTTCACTATGCTTGAGATCATCATATGGCTGGTATCAGCATTAACTGACCATGTTTGAATTGGAAGGTCAAAGGAAGGCTGAAAGCATTTTTTAAATTACTTGTATGGAGAATTTACCCAGAAAGGAAGTTTAATGATGTAAAGAAATCAAGTTTCAGTTTAAGCAAAGATGGAATTTAAATTTAGAGGCTTACAAATACATACAATATTGATAAAGATTACATTTTGATTATTTAGTATATAATGAAAGATTGGAGACAAGCTGATGAGTATGCAAGGATGTTTCTGTGATGTTAAGTATGCCCACTTAACTGAGCAAATATCTTCTCAGTTCTTTGATTCCCTTTTGTTTTTCCTCACTACATTATCCTGTCTCCCCATACAAAACAGCCATTCCTGTTAGATTAGTTACTGTTTTAAATGAAATGGGTTTTCTTTATTTAATGCCTATAAGTAGAGGAATCAAGATTTCAGAGTTTTTTTCCAAGTCATCTGGAATAAAATCTATTTCTTTCTTCTTTAATTACACAAAGACATGTTTGTTGATTTGTAGCCAAAACAGACTGTGAGCTGGAAAGCTTCCTGAGGCCTGTAGTGTGGTATTTTTAGCTTTCTATGGTTCCCAGCAGTGAAGCTTTTTAATGGCTTCAGATCCCTGAGACATTCAATCCCTAAGCCATGTGGAAAAATGCTCTATTTTCTAATTAATGGTTGTGAAAAGAAAAAGAATAATGTTTTTCTATCTGGACCCAGATTGCCTTTATCTAGAAGATGATTATGAAAGAGATTTCTGAAAAGGAAATGTTCATAACTAATAACATAACATAAATGTTCATAACAGCTCTGTGTGAACGCTGTCCTACAGCTTTACTGCTATACTTAATTGTCAGATGTAAACAAAATTAGTTCAAAATAGGAGAGAAAATCTATGCAATTTCTTAAGTAATATGCAAGGTGTTCTCACTTATATCTTTACCTTTTATCTAGTTCTGAATACATTCCAAGATTACATCTCAAAGTTTAATAGATATACATAACTTAGATTGATCTAGTAGCACTACTGAGGGATTAAAATGACATAGCATGAAAAGCTTTCTCTCCATGTGAAAGCACATAGGAAAGCAGACAAGGAGCCCTGCTGCTCTTGACAGTCAAGATGTTCAGATACCTTGCATTGACAATTTGTTTCAATTTCATCCTATTCACTGGAGTTTCAGCAAATGTACAGTATTTTTGTGTAATTTACTCTGTCATCTAAACAAGGGTTTTGGTTTTTTTTTCCTTAGAGTATACAGGAAACTAAGCTACACTGATGGGAAAGACCAGTTGTAGGAATGCCTTGGATGACTCTCTGGTTAAAGCTCACCAAGAAGCATTAACGCACAGTTACAGTTAAAAAAGTTTTATATAGGTTGGGTTTTATTCAGTGTTGTTTCTTCCAAGAATCAAGGATGTATAATTATATGTAAGCAATACACAAATAGTTCTGATTTATACTTCATTGTAGTTCAAATCTTTGGGAAAAGGTTCGTCCCTTTTAACAGGGCACTTCGTACTCAATTGATGGCTAAGTTGGATTTTTATATTTGATGGTATTTGTAATAACAGTGTGATCTGTATTCTTTTTATTTGCTGATAAGCTTTGATTCTTACTGTATTAATAGTAAGGAATAACCTAAATGGCTGCCTATTCATTCTTTTTGAATGCATAAGTACAGACCCAAAAATCATTGCTATATACTATGACTTGAGTCTGCTATGCAATGTTAATGTTAAAATTTTCCAGAGTTCATTGTTCAATAAAATTTTATACAGTTTAATAGGTTTATATTTGACGGTATTTGTAACAACAGTGTGATCTGTATTCTTTTTATTTGCTGATAAGCTTTGATTATCACTGTATTAATAATAAGGAATGACCTAAATGGCTGCCTATTCATTCTTTTTGAATGCATAAGTACAGACCCAAAAGTCATTGCTATATACTATGACTTGAGTCTGCTATGCAATGTTAATGTTAAAATTTTCCAGAGTTCATTGTTCAATAAAATTTTATACTGTTTAATAGGTTTATATTTGACGGGATTTGTAACAACAGTGTGATCTGTATTCTTTTTATTTGCTGATAAGCTGTGATTCTTACTGTATTAATAATAAGGAATAACCTAAATGGCTGCCTATCCATTCTTTTTGAATGCATAAGTACAGACCCAAAAGTCATTGATATATACTATGACTTGAGTCTGCTATGCAATGTTAATGTTAAAATTTTCCAGAGTTCATTGTTCAGTAAAATTTTATACTGTTTAATAGGTTTATATATGACGGGATTTGTAACAACAGTGTGATCTGTATTCTTTTTATTTGCTGATAAGCTGTGATTCTTACTGTATTAATAATAAGGAATAACCTAAATGGCTGCCTATCCATTCTTTTTGAATGCATAAGTACAGACCCAAAAGTCATTGATATATACTATGACTTGAGTCTGCTATGCAATGTTAATGTTAAAATTTTCCAGAGTTCATTGTTCAATAAAATTTTATACTGTTTAATAGGTTTATATATGACGGGATTTGTAACAACAGTGTGATCTGTATTCTTTTTATTTGCTGATAAGCTGTGATTCTTACTGTATTAATAATAAGGAATAACCTAAATGGCTGCCTATCCATTCTTTTTGAATGCATAAGTACAGACCCAAAAGTCATTGCTATATACTATGACTTGAGTCTGCTATGCAGTGTTAATGTTAAAATTTTCCAGAGTTCATTGTTCAATAAAATTTTATACTGTTTAATAGGTTTGATAATTGCATTTGTGTTTTGACAAAATTGTACATGACACAGTGTCAAAGTTTTGACACTGGCACAAGGCCAAATGCCCCCATGAAAATACACTTTCTCTGGTGTCTTCTGTGAGATTTTGACCAGGAATAAACAAAGCAGGCTCCCACTTGAAAAAAAGAAAAATTTATTAACTAAACTACAAAAACAATTACTAAACTACACACAAAATAAAAGAAAACACAAGAAAATGAAAACCTCACAAAAACACTCTCCTCCTCCTCCCCACTAAATTCCCAATACAATACGTCTTCCAAAACCACCAGTTCTGGGTCCAGTACCACCCCTTTAGAATGCTCAACTTTCAGTTCCTCAAGAGGAGAGGGAGTCCTGTGTGTTGTGGTGGTCTTTTCTGTCTTTGTTCTGTGCTCTCACCACCGAACAAGAATCAGGGCTGCTTCCAGGGTTGTCTTTTTTAAGGATGCTTTGTCCAGTTCCAGAAAAGCACTGTATCTCACCTTGTCACCTTTGGGACATCTGTCCCCCCCATATTTTATATACCCCCTGGGGCCGAGGGGTACCCACGCTGAATCTTCTTTGGCTCTGGGACATTTCTCCCCCTGGACTCAGTCTCTGTATCTCACGGAAACATGGCTCAGTCCATGGCTACACGAAAGAGTCCAGCATAAAATGCCACTCCATTCTTCCAACATCTCTCACTCTCTCTCTCTCTGGTCCAGACCTTCATCACTTGTCTAGGAAGGGTTAATGTTCTGTGAAGTTTTCATTGTCCAAGAAGGGTTAAAAACTCCTCCAAGCGGCTGGACTCCTGGCTGCACCCCCCCCCCCCCCCCATCTCCTCAGCCGGGCTGCCTGCTGCCAGCACATGTTTACTAAATTTCAAGGTAACGGCCACAAACACAGGCTGCACTCTCTCTCTCTGTCTGTCTCCAAGGGGGGGGAACAGGCTGCACATTGCTTCCCAGCATTTCTTCTTCCTTCCACCCTTGTGGGGGCCATGCCTACCTCTCCTGGGCCGGGCCGCATGGCTTTTCCCCTCCCCCCGCCCAGCCAGCAACTGGGCCCGGGGAGAGACCCAACTCCTTCCTGCCGGAAACCCAAAGGGAAACTGCCAGGGGGAGAGCCCTGCTTTTACCCTGTGTTCTCAGAGGTGGATCCAATGCCCAGTGGTTGGGCCAGATGGCAATATTCAAATCTGAGCACTCATTGGCCCTATCTACAGCATCCCAGAAATCCTGTTTCTGGGTCAAACCATGACACACAGTATATATTCTAAATAAAAAACTGTTCTGAACAAATACCTGCCTTCAACATTTCATTTCACATATGTGAATTCTCAGGAGGAGTTTGTATATCTGCATGAGGAAATCCATGAGAATGAGGTATGAGGGTCCCACAGACTTTCACTGCTGTGTCCTTTCTTGGCAAGGGGATTGTGTTAGTGGTGTCAGATCAGGTACTTGCTGTTTTATCAGCACTGCCCCTAGCTTTCTGAGCTTCAGAGAAGGAATAAATTTGTTTTCTTTGGCTTTACTTTATTTCCAGACATACAGGAGGGTTTTATTTTAGCTCTTACAACCAGAATTTTGTTATCTTAAGTATTGTTCTTAGGACAAGAAGCCAGCTCTAGTGAAGTTTTCTCTGCAATACGAACTTCTGCACACACATTCCACCCTTCATAATTTGGATATTGCATGTCTTTCCATGACAGTAGCAAAATATTGTCTTCTAGAAATGCTCTTGGGGTTCTTTTTTCTTCCTTTTCCAGACATGGATTCACTGTAGGGAATATATTTTATGAGCTATCTTCCTCTTAGATTTGTTGAGGTAATTATTTCCCAGTATTTCTTGATACACTACTATTGAGAAATTGCATAATTAATTTATTGTTTTCTGTTCTAAAGTAATTTTGAAGTCAACTGGATTTGTGGTTTGGACCTGTTCTGAATCTAGGTATGACTTCTAAATAGCAACTTCAATGCAGCTCAGACAGGTAAGGGAAAGTAAGTTGGTTTGATTCAACATAGCAAAATTGTCTTTGTGAAGATTACTTTGAAATAATTTAAAGAGGTCATTCTTGGAAAACCTTTTAAGTGTTAGAAGATAAGATTCTACTAATGCCATGTTTTGGGTGCTAGTTTTAGAGTTCATCCTCCTACACCACGTGAGCCAGCAGACTCTTAGAAGTATGATACAAGCAGAAGTCTGTTGTTTCTCCTAACGATGCTAACTGCTGGACCAGGTATGTTTAGCCAGGTACATCTGCAGTGATATATCAAATCCTATAATTGCTGCTGGAATACATCTGCCTCAACTTATAAAGATGTCAATGGTGCTACCTGATATCTTGTGTTTTGAGTTCCATTCTTCTAACCTTCCAAACAGTATTGCTTTTTCCACCATATTTCCTCTTTTTTACTCATTCTTCACTGTTCCATTGAACTGGTACTTGAATGCTAAGCTTACCGTTAATAAAAAAAAGCTTTACACTGCTTCTCTTTGCTATAAATTTTTTTTTAAGGAACAGTGGAAAAACAGAAAAGGTTACTGAGACAGTGTAAACCTAGAACCTAGCCCCTGTTCTTATGTTTTAATTGGTTGTAACTTGCTCTATATGTAAAGAATTTAACTGGTTCACAGTAAATTTTGGAGAGAACCCCAAAGGGGCTCCTCTAGGAAAGCAGATTCAATCAGCCCCTCCCCCAAACCAGTCCGGGAGAAAATACCTCCTTGGAGAAAAGTGGAAAAAACTGTTTACTAAACAATAAAACCTGAACAATATTAATCAATAAACCCCCTTGCTGCTCCAAAAGAGATGACAAACTCAGAAAGTCCCCTCCCCAGGCAGCAGCTCAGCTCACTCAGTCTCTGATCAGTCCCTCAGTGCTGGAAATGTCGCAGGCCAGGCCCGGCCCGGTGGGCCACAGGTGCAGCTGCTGGTGCTCTCCTGGGTGTTCAGTCCAGAGCAGGTTTGAACAGCTCCAAAGAAAAGGGAAAAAGGAAAAGCCCACAGTCCAGGGAACTTCTCTGCCTCAGCTAGCTAAACTAACTAAAGGCAAAGATCTCTGTCCCACTGTCTGTCCACCTGCAGACAACACAGTCCAGGAGCAGGAATGTGGAGGAGTGAGTTCAGGGTCTGAAAGCAAACTGCGCGCTCCTTCTCTGCCCCCTTCACTCTCTGGAACACATCTTAAAGGTGCAAAACTTATTATTCAGCATAAACAGAACAAGATGATTGGAGATAAAAGCATCATATAGTCAACCTAGGACATTCCACCCCTTATCGTCCGCTTACTACTAAAAACTAATATATATTCTAACTCTACAAACACATACATCCAATATACAGCTATTTAGACAACGGTAGTAAAGGAAAAAAAAAAAAAAACTTACACATACATCTCACCCAACAACCAGATCTTCCTTAGGTACACATCGTGTTCTTCCATCTTTTTGCGTTATCCACCATGTGCAACCTGGTCCCTGAGCAAAAACAACCCCACAAATGGGTTTGTCTGTATTCAAGGCAGAATTAATCCAAACTGTCTTCCCTAACAAACCTCTGACATGTACCACTGAGACTTTGTCTCTATCTACTCTCTGCAAAGGCTCAGATTGGGCAGGGCCCACTCAGTTAGTAGAGCCTCGGGTGTTAACTAACCATGTGGCTCTTGCCAGATGCTGCTCCCAGTTTTTGAAAGATCCCCCACCTAATGCTTTCAAGATGGTTTTTAGCAGTCCATTGTACCTCTCCACTTTGCCTGCAGCTGGTGCGTGGTAGGAGATATGGTACACCCACTCAATGCCATGTTCCCTAGCCCAAGTGTTGATAAGGCTGTTCTTGAAATGGGTCTCAGTCCTCTCAGGGGTACCATGTGTCCACAGGACTTGGTTTTCAAGGCCCAGGATGGTGTTACGGGCCGTGGCATGAGACACAGGGTAGGTTTCCAACCATCCAGTGGTGGCTTCCACCATGGTCAGCATGTAGCGTTTGCCCTGGCGTATCTGGGGCGGTGTGATGGAGTCAATCTGCCAGGCCTCCCCATACTTGTACTTGGACCACCGCCCACCGTACCACAGGGGCTTCACTCGCTTGGCCTGCTTGATGGCAGCACACGTTTCACAGTCATGGATAACCTGAGAAATACTGTCCATGGTTAGATCCACCCCTCGGTCTCATGCCCACTTATAGGTGCCATCCCTGCCCTGATGGCCTGAGGCATCATGGGCCCATCGAGCTAGGGATATCTCTCCCTTGTGTTCCTAATCTAGGTCTATCTTGGACACCCCTATCTTTGCAGCTTGGTCTACCTCATTATTTCAGTGTTCCTCATTAGCTCTACTCTTGGGGACATGAGCATCTACATGGCAGACCTTCACAGGTACCCTCCCTACCCTGGTAGCAATATCTTTCCACTCATCAGCAGCCAAGTTTGGTTTTCCTCTACGCTGCCAGTTAGACTCTTTCCACCTCTCCAGCCATCCCCACAGAGCATTGGCTACCATCCAAGAATCAATATAAAGGTAAAGCTTTGGCCACTTCTCTCTCTCAGCAATGTCCAGGGCTGAGAGAGAGAAGTTGAACGGCTTTGAGTTCAGCAAGTTGGCTTGATCCACCTTTTCCTTCAGTGGTCTCTGCAACCTGTCATGTGGGGCTCCATATGGCTGCTTTCCACTTTTGTTTCATTCTCACAATGTGGCAAGAACCATCAGTAAAAAGAGCGTAGCGTGTGTCTTCTGCTGGCAGTTAGTTGTATGGTGGAGCTTCTTCAGCACGTGTCACTTCTTGTTCCTCTTCATCAGTGAGACCAAAATTTTCACCTTCGGGCCAGTTTTAATTGTTTCCAGAATCCCAGGGTGATTCAGGTGTCCAATATGGGCACGCCATGTGATTAGAGCAATCCACTTGCTCCATTTGCTCCATGTAGCACTGGTGGCATGGTGAGTGGAAGGAACCTTGCCTTTGAACATCCACCCCAGCACTGGTAGTCAGGGTGCCAGGAGGTGTTGTGCTTCTGTTATGAATATGAACGAGGCCAAACTTTCTCCAGAGAAAGAGGTTCTCGTTTATCAAAATAGCTACAAGGAATGGAGTACCCAGGATAGGCCCAGGCACCCACACCACGAGCCAAAAACAAAACAGTGCACTAACCCCAAGTGCACTGGGTTCTCCCCAGAAAAAACAAGTATCCAAAAAGAAGAACTCTGACCCAACCAAACTCCTCCCCATTTATAGCCCCTTTTGAGTCCAGGATTGGTCCATTTTGAGTCCAGGATCTGCATGACAATTGGTCCATTTCCAGGCTTCTCATTAGTCTTTAACGCCATTCATTCTGGACCAATCATTTCTGCAGGGCTTCGAATGATTGATTGGTCAGATCTTCCATCCAACCCATCTTCGACCTCGCCTTGCCCCGCCAGACCACTGTTCCACCAAACCCCGGACCCTTCTCTTAGCACATTCTAATAAGCCCCCCCCTTTTAGCATAATACAATTAATATAACATAATTAATACAATATAATTGAACTATACCCTTATTAAACTTAACTTTTACCTATAACACTTCAGTGCCTATTACCTGTGAGCTGGCTTGGATTCCTTCATAGGCTGCTAAAATTTCCTTCTCTGTTGGAGTGTAGTTGGCTTCAGACCCTCTGTACCTTCGACTCCAAAATCCCAGTGGTTGACCCTGAATCTCCCCAGGCACCTTCTGCCAAAGGCTCCAGGACAAGCCACTGTTCCCAGCTGCAGAGTAGAGCACGTTCTTCACCTCTGGTCCTGTCCTGACTGGGCCGAGGGCTACTGCATGAGCAATCTCCTGCTTGATCTGTGCAAAGGCTTGTTGCTGATCAGGGCCCCAGTGGAACTCATTCTTCTTACAGGTGACCAGGTAAAGAGGGCTCACAATCTGACTGTACTCAGGAATATGCATCCTCCAAAAAACCTATGGCACCTAGGAAAGCTTGTGTTTCCTTCTTGCTGGATGGTGGAGACATTGCTGTGATCTTGTTGATGACATCGGTGGGAATCTGACGCCGTCCATCTTGCCACTTCACTCCCAGAAACTGGATCTCTTGAGCAGGTCCCTTGACTTTGCTCTTCTTGATGGGAAAGCCGGTTTTCAGGAGAATCTGGATGATCCTCTCTCCTTTGTCTAACACTTCTGCTGCCATCTTCCCACACACAATGATGTCATCAATATATTGCAGATAATCTGGAGCCTCACCCTTTTCCAGTGCAGCCTGGATCAGTCCATGGCAGATGGTGGGGCTGTGCTCCACCCCTGGGGCAGTCGGTTCCAGGTGTACTGCACTCCCCTCCAGGTGAAAGCCAACTGAGGCCTGCATTCTGCTGCCAGAGGAATGGAGAAAAACTCATTGGCAATGTCTATAGTGGCATACCACCTTGCTGCCTTGGACTCAAGCTCATACTGGAGTTCCAGCATGTCCAGCACAGCAGCGCTCAGCGGTGGAGTTACTTCATTCAAGCCACGATAGTCCACAGTCAATCTCCATTGTCCTTCAGATTTACACACAGGCCAAGTGGGGCTGTTGAAGGGTGAGTGGGTTTTGCTGACCACCCCTTGGCTCTCCATCTCATGGATCATTTTGTGGATGGGAATCACAGCATCTCGATTTGTTCGGTACTGTCGGCGGTGCACTGTTGAAGTGGCAGTCGGCACTCATTGCTCTTCCACCTTCAGAAGTCCTACTGCAGATGGGTTTTCTGACATTCCAGGCAAGATATTCAATTGCTTGACATCCTCTGTCTGTACAGCAGCTATTCCAAATGCCCATCTGAGTCCCTTTGGGTCTTTGAAATACTCACTTCGGAGGAAGTCTATGCCTAAAACGCATGGTGCCTCTGGGCCAGTCACAATAGAGTGTTTCTTCCACTCATTTCCATTCAGGCTCACATCAGCTTCCACCAAAGTGAAATCCTGTGATCCCACTGTCACACCATCAATAGAAACAGACTCTGTCCCCACGTGTCTCAGTGGGATTAATGTGCATTGTGCACCAGTGTCAACCAAAGCTTTATATTCTTGTGGTTCAGATGTGCCAGGCCAACGAATCCACACAGTCCAAAAAACACCGTTTTCCCTAGCCTCTACCTGGCTAGAGGCAGGGCCCCTCTAAGCCTGGTTATCCTTCTTTGCCTGGGCATATGCCTTGGAGGTTCCTTCCAGGGGATCGAAAATATTGTCATTATCATCATATGTGACAGTTCGTTACTGGCCACTGGAGCTGCTTCCCTTTTGGAACTTCCTCTCTGAGTCTTCAGTTCACGCACCCATTGTGCCAGAGCAGCAGTAGGTTTTCCATCCCATCTCCTTGTGTTTTCTCTGCAATCACGCAGGAACAACCACAGCTCAGCTCGTGGGGTGTACCTTCTCATCTGGGGAACGTCTCCATTGAGTACCAGAACCTCTGATCTGTACTGCCGAGATTTGGAGAAAGTCCTCTTTAATCTCCTCCCTCAATTTCTTGTGATTCTCCTCCATCTGGTCTAATTTCTGCAGACGTGTTTCCACTGCTGCGATTCTGGCATGTGTTGGGCCATGCACAGCATCTGCATATGCTCGAGCTTCTTTGCAATATCCAGCACAGTCTCCTCACCATCATCCCGCTTCATTATTCTAAAGCAGAAGTGTATTCTTGTGGCCCAAGTTGTACAAGTTTTCTCCACATCACAGATGTGCATGGTACCAAGTCTGGATTTACAGTGTTTATGTCATCTGAGAAGACAATCTCTGCCACTGCCATTTCCCTCAAGCGTTGAATCCCTTGTTCTATGGTCTTCCACTGGGTTTGCTGCATACAGAGATTTTCTGCACACAGGTACCTTTGTGCTACTCTTCCCAGGACCCATGCCCAGAGGCTGTGTGGATTAGCCCCCCTCATCATTACTTGGTTAATGACAGGATCCTGTGACAGGGATCCCAAATGCCTCGCTTCAGTACTGTCCAGAATGCCTGCAGCATCCCAGAGATGGACTAACCACCTAATTAGAGATCCATTGGGTCTTTGAGTGTAATCCTTTCTTAGGCCACGAAGGTCCTTCAGGGAATAAGACTCAATAGTGGCTTCTAATGCTGTGTCAGTTGGGATAACTTTGGCTTTTGTGTCAGTTGGTGTTGAAGATCCTTCCCCTGGATCATCATCATCGGTCACTGGCTGATTGGTTTTGCTTGTGTGCTTTTTTCCTGCAGCAACTGCCAGTGGCTTAGGCTCACTATCTGGTTTATCTGCTGGCTTCGAGCCTGGGGTGTTGGCTGAAGCCTGAGTGATTGCGGTAGCTGCTGCTTTATCTCCCTGCCCCCCTGTCCCTGTCTGCTGCCCTACAGTATCTAACAGAGTGCAATAAGCATAGGCCAGGGCCCAACTTATTGCAATGAGCCTTCTTTCTTTAGTCATCATGGCACTTTTCCCCACCTCAGCAGGGGTCTGGATTTGTTCACATGGAAAATCCCTGTTTACAGGATCAGAAAATTCCTTCAGGGTTTGGCCTATATTTTCCCATTCTCCACACCACTCAGGATTTTCCACACCTGTGTCTGCTTCTGAGTCAGGGGTCTCATTGGCTCCTCTGGACATCTCAGCCCTCATTCTAGAGAAGCTGCAGACCATATAGAGGAAGCTTACCAGATTAAATACCAGAAAGACGATCTCTTTAGCATTCAGGGGAAACTGAACATTCTCAAAAAGTGACATAACAAATTTGAAGGAGAAGATGGAAAGGAAAAGCTGGAAAGCCTCATTCCTGCTCTTCCTCTAACAAACTGGGTGAAATTACTAATAAATTCCCAAAACATACTACTGGAACTGGGATGCAGGGTAGGACAAAGAAACCATAAACCATAAATATCATAAACAGACTCCAGTATCTTTGTAAATGCCCTATAAATCATTATCACCAAGGCCAGCACAACAGCTATTCCAATCCGTGCCCCTCTACTGTAAAGATTACATGTTAGGTACAATAATCCTAGTGATCAGAAAGGTATTGAAACCTCAAAAAAACCCTTTCTAGACCAGAACCACATGAAGGCCTCCACCCCAAGAGACATTACGAATTCAAACAAAATGGCTACTGACTGCTTTAACTCACTACAGAGCAAGCACAACCAACATGCAATCGATAGAGTTTTTTTCCACTTTCTCAAGCCACGCATTGGGCGCCAATAGATGTATTTGTCCTGATTCAGGGCAAATTTTGGAGAGAACCTCAAAGGGCCCCATCTAGGAAAGCAGATTCAATCGGCCCCTCCCCGCAACCCATCCGTGAGAAAATACCTCCTTGGAGAAAAGTGGAAAAATCTGTTTATTAAACACTAAAACCTAAACAATATTAAACAATAAAACCTCTTGCTGCTCCAAAAGAGATGACAAACTCAGAAAGTCCCCTCCCCAGGCAGCAGCTCAGCTCACTCAGTCTCTGGTCAGTCCCTCAGTGCTGGAAATGTCGCAGGCCAGGCCCGGCCCGGTGGGCCACAGGTGCAGCTGCCGGTGCTCCCCTGGGTGTTCAGTCCAGAGCAGGTCTGAACAGCTCCAAAGAAAAGGGAAAAAGGAAAAGCCCACAGTCCAGGGAACTTCTTTGCCTCAGCTAGATAAACTAACTAAAAGCAAAGAAGAGCTCTGTCCCACTGTCTGTCCATCCGCAGACAACACGGTCCAGGAGCAGGAATGTGGAGGAGTGAGTTCAGGGTCTGAAAGCAAACTGCGCGCTCCTTCTCTGCCCCCTTCACTCTCTGGAACACATCTTAAAGGTGCAAAACTTATTATTCAGCATAAACAGAACAAGATGATTGGAGATAAAAGCATCATATAGTCAACCTAGGACAATATGATAGTTTATGTAGGTCTTTCTCTAATGTCTTGAAGATGGAACAATATTGAACATGCTTTATTATGTAAGGATTCAGTAGTCATTTGAAAACTTACCCAAAACTTGTTTAAAAAAAAATTGGGTTGTTTGATTTCTTATTTAAGCAGAGGGAGGGTAAAGCGCCAAAAGAATAAAGCTAAATTTGAATGTGGCAGCATTACAAATGCCTTGGAAATAGTTGATAGGCTGTTAAAGATCATCCTGAGAGCCACAATACATAATTTATTGGTGGCACTGATTAAATGTGGAAAGGAAGTGTGTATAGATATATATGAAGAATATTTACAAAAATGCTCTTTGAACAAACTATGTTGCAAGGGAAAGCAGCTGATGAAAATTAGTGTAAACATATAGCTGGGCTAAACAATGAAGACCGAGAATAGAAAGGAAACTAAATGTAGTTAAATCCCGTGAAGTGAACCCTGTGTTACATGTACACTCAATGAGAGAAATGGGTACCTCATTTCCATTAAATTGAAATGACAGATTGAATTTAACCATTGTTTCTTTTTGTTGGGTTTTGTTTGTTTTTTGTTTGTTGGTTTTGTTGGTTTTTTTTTCATAAATTTATCTCATCCCTTGATGTTTCCGTCCATTTCTACTGTTAGAAGGTGTTTGCTCTCTGTACTATGGGCCTTTTGTTTCCAGGTTTACCTCTCAGGACCTGACGCAGTTTTAGGGCTCTGTGCTCTTCTGAGTTTTAAGCTCCTTGGCACTGATCTGTGGATTTTAAAGGCTCAAATATCCTGGTTTTTTGAGAAGGCAGAAGTGTCTGACACCTAGAGGCACACACATTGCATCAATTTGCTTTATTGTTTCCTGCTGCAACTACTTAATGACTCCCAGAATATAAAATATAATATTAAACAGATACCCACTCTATAAAAATTACCATTTAAAGAGTTTAGTCTTCAAATAAATGTGCATGCAGTAAGTGAAGGGTTTGGGGAAATAAAAAGCTCTTGTTGTTTTTGTAAAATAGTTAAGGATGGCAATGGAAAACCTAATAGGAATGCAAACATAACATGGGTATTGGAAGAAATCCTTCCTGTTTTTATTGTTACAGGTGGTGTGATAATCTTTGTGGACGCTTGAATACAGCTGAATACAATATTACACTAGTAGAGGAGTTGAGATTTGAGATGTATTCTAGGATTGTTAGAGGAAACTAAAGATACACAAAGATACTGCTAAATCTCATGAAATGTACAATTACTACTTTAAATCAGCTGTTAAATTATTCTCCAGTCATTGCCATAGACCAGTCACAGTCAGCAAGTTCACACCGTGAAACAGCAGATTAGTTCTTATTTGGTAAAACAACTAATCACCAAGTGTGCATGTACGAAACACAATCTCATTTCAAAAGTATTGAAGTTAATATGGAATAGATGTACTCTGCTAGAGCTGTATAGACAACAAGGGGGTCTTTTAGGACTGCTTGAAAGCTGATGATGTTTAAAACAGGATCAATTCTTACTGGAATCACTACCATGTGAATGCTGAGCTACAAGCTTCTGCAACTCTTTCAAACTGTCTTCAGAAGGGCAGATTCATCTGAGTGGCAGTCTGGACCTATGTCTTGCTTAGTCTATAAATATGTTTGGCAGACAGTTTGGAACACTTAACTTGCCCATTTCATACCACTGTTTAGTATGTCGTCTTTCTGGAATATTTTTTCTGGTCCTCCAGAATGAAAAAGCAAATCTCAGTTTATGGTTACATATTTGGTTCATTACATATTCAGTTCTCCCCTTTTGTATTATGAATCAAACCCATTAATCTGACGGGATCATCGTGAATGGCTTCTTCTTTCTCCGTGTTTTCGGCAGCCAGCTGCTCACTGTTGAGGTAAATGCTAACTTTGGAAGCCACCATGGGGTTAGATGATCTTTCTCCTTCATCTTCCTCTAATGAAGGATCTTTCTTTCTCCTTGGTTTTCTGCATTTTCCCTTGACACTGTGATCAAGTGAGGCATAACACATCTGACTGGCTGACTCCACCTGAAAGAAAATTCACTTTACGTTCAGTAGTTATCCTTGTTTTGAAGTCTAAATCTTCAAATATGTCTATGCTCTAATCATAATCCTGCTTGTAATTTGTCTAAACTAGCTGTAAAACAGCTCATTAAAAGTACAAATTATTAAACTGTGGGAGAATGGAAAACAGATCAATATAAGCTAATGGTAAATGACTGATAGTGGCAATATGGAAAAATTCATCAAGGTATCACTAGAAAGAGTCTCTGTGGAAAAGAGGGAAGCTCATGTAATAAATCCAGATTCTTTGGGATGCAAGACATTATTTGATCTGGTTTTCTTCTCACTTTTTTATTTTTTAGTTGGAATCCTGTTATGAACAGGCTTTGTTTGTGCAGAAATTCAAAGATGGATGATTCTTGTCTATATATATGATCTCATTTCCAGTGCAAAATGTGTGCTTTTTGTGTCTTTCCTCTGATTTTTGTGCTTTTTCAAGCCAGACCATCAATGACTGTTGACATTGGAATGTCTAGATTTAAAAAGTTTTTCTTTACCTGCTGGAAATACCCTGTGAGAGTCTGAAAATCCATCCCTATGATATATGTGGCAATCAACTCAGGAAATTGATGCTAGGAATGCTTCAATCACAGGCAAATTTCATTTGAAGCTTTCGTGCTTTTAGGCATACAGGTATCTCAACAAAGTACAAATCAATAGCAAATAATCTTTCCCCGGTTAAGGCATATAGATTTTGGACAGGAGAGACCCAGTCAAACTCATGAGTATCATGTGATGCAGCCTGTGTTTTCACTTGGTTGATAACTAAACCAAATAAAATTAATTCTTTACGTTAGCCATGGATGCAAATTTAATTCCATGTGATCTTCATGCCTGTGGCTGAGCTTTATTATGCTGTATTGCATGGATCTGAACCATATATAATTATGCTTCCTTATTAATGACTCAGATTGAATGGAGGGTCAAGTTTGTACTGAAATACTTTGATGAACTGAGATACTAATACATGGTAATTTTTGTGAGAGTGTGAAGATTTTTGTTATATACTCTTATAGGATAAATAAAGGAACTCTGAGACAGACCATATTACTCTAATTCAGAAATCTATAACTAAAATTAAAGATACCTGTAGCTGGTTAACTGGTCTTTGAGGCTGGGACTTCATCTGCTCGTAACAACATTCTTCTGTAATTTATCAAAGTAGAAAAATCTTTTTATTAAGACATGCTACTGAGTTTTAAATGATCAGACAAACAGATTTCATCTGTTAGAGAATGCTCTAACATTAAATTAAATTAATGTGCTCTAACATTAAATTAAATTAATGTGCTCGAACATTAAATTAAATTAATGCTTTAAACTCCCCCCAGTTTGCTTTGGTAGGATGTTTGTGTTTGTTTTGAAATCACACATATTTCTCTCCTTCTAATTACAGAGAGGTAAATAGCTAAGAAATTCAGACACATACTGTGAAAATGGAAATAATTGTGTTCATATGAAGGAGAGGTTTCTCATTATTTACTTATATGAGTGTCATTTTAGAGTGGTAGGAGGACTTCTTGCAATTAAGACGTAGCCACATACTGATTAATTTTTTAGCACAGGCAGCCTTTTCTTTGACTGAGAAAGAAGTTGTGAGTTGCAGCAGCTGGTGATTAAATTTTGTTCCTGAGTCTACTTCAGTTTTCTGTAAATTCAGTTCTAGTTATTTTCTCATGTTATATCTCATTTTAGCCACCAGTAAAACAGATTACTTCCTTACAGTTTGCAGACATTTACAATGTCACTGCATTTGAGCATTGACTTGATTCAATTTATGCAAACTGTGTATGAAAAAGTTGCTGCAGTATGAAAAAGTTTGTTTGGGCTTTTTTTTCCCCTGCAGTTGAAGTGCTTTAGTTTTGCTTAGCTCCAGTTAAGGCTTGCAGAAAAAGTATTCTCGTTACTTAAATATTGCTTTAACTCTATAAGGGCTTTGAAACCCTGTGCACATCCAGCTCTCGCTGCAGTTACATGATGTTACAGCCTTTAATGTGTCTCTGCCAAGGATTGTTAACTTGAGCACAGTAGAGCAGAGCCAAGCTGTCTGCCCACCATTCAGCTGCTGGGCTTCAGCACATTTGTCAGTGTCGCTGGTGATTTGTGGATAGCCACAGCAGAGAGCTGGGATGTGCTTGTTTCTGCCTCCTTTTGTGGGAACACTGACCTTGGACCGTGAGTAATTTGTGATTCAGATTGCTTTAATAGGCATGGATCAAGCTGCTGTTTCTGTTAGTGTAACTTTACATTTAGACAAGCTCTTTATTTTGAGATACTTGGTTGAATAGGAACATATGGACTGTTAAAAATCAAATTCAGCATGAGATCTGTTGTTATAAATAGCAGTGCAGTATGAAGGTTTGCATTTCTGTCCCAAGTATCTTTTAATAATTTCAGTTATATCAATAGTTGAAAATATGTAGATTCTCAAGTTTGCCATTTGAGAAATGCAAAATATGTCAGTCATTTTTAATCATACATTTTTATAGCCACTGAATAGACACGTGTTCCAAAAATGAAGCTTACCTAAAATATCTTGATTGAGATTGCCATAAACTGGATAATCTTCTGTGTGATAGCCATCATAGCTACAAGGGGAATGAAAAAATACTTTTAATTCACAGAATATGCTTTATTTAGCACCCCAATACTATATTTTAGTAAGTGTTTTATACACATATGCAGATTGCGTGTGTATATCTATATATAGCAGATTGTTTGTTATCTTATAAACAAAATCAAAATATCAGAGGGGGCAGAAATGGCAGTATGGGTATTCTCAGGAGAGATTTGTTACCTAGCCCAGAACTGAACTCTCCTTCCCTGTAACTTCATTAAGCACAAAGCTAATCTCAAGACTATTATGCTACAGTTTGAGGTAGGGTAAGAAATATTGATGATCACTGAAAGGAACCCAATTCATGTCCTCTGAGACCACTCTGCAATACAAACTAAAGCACCCTATGTGTCTTTTGGGACGATGTTCTTAAAAGGTCCCCTCTTGATTAATCAAAAATACTTCGGTCAACACAAGCGGAGAAGACCATCAGCTTTGCATTTTTAATTGCGTGTTATGTTTCATTGAAAATGTTTTTGTGTTACTTGAAAATGTTTTTAAGTGGATTTGTAAAATGGGAATTGTTAGTGGGAAGCACTTTGTAATCTTCCTACTGCACCCCTATATTTCATCTCATCAAGGGGGTGAAGTCCTCTAACACCACATTCAGTGGTATTTTTCATCTGAACAGGCAGTAAAAGACAAATAGAGATTTTCTAATTTCAAGAAAATTTGCAACTGAGAATTGGGTTTGGGTAACAGGTGCAGGCTTTTGTATTTTTATTTCAAGGGCCTTTTATATTTGGGTTGCGATGAGACTCTATGCGTCTCTGTTTTCTAAAGTTGGGCTTGGTTTGGGGTTTTCTTCTGTGTGGCGTAAGCGAGAGAGACTTGAAACAGATTTGTGCAACAGATCATGAGATATCCTACAGCTGTAAACATACTTTTTTATTGCTTTTGGATGCTATGTGTAAAATATGGTTACGAAATGTAAATACATGTAAATTATCACTCCACAAGTATTAACTATCAGACTATATTTTGTAACTGTTTTGTGAGAGCTGAGAGTTCTTTTAAATTATTATGGAATTATTGACTATAAGTGATAGGTAAAGGTGGTTTATCTCAATACCTTGCACTTTCAGATAAAATAGTATTAGCATGCAATTATTTCATTGTTGATAAAATGACTGGAGGATGTATCTCAGATGTGAATATTTTTTCCCTAGGTTTTTTGAAAATTTTTTTTCCACTACCAACATTTCCAGGCAGACTGCATGACATATTGAATTTTCCTCTATGACATCCCTCCAAAGCCATCTGTCATTATTTATTGCATATTTTACCCTTGCCAGAAAAAAAACTTTTTAATACAACTTACCTTGGATCGTTCTCTTCATAGTCTTTATACATTTTAGCTGGATTTAAAAAAAAAAAAAAAAGAGAGAAAATGAAACATAATTTTAGAACACTTCAGTCTCACAGGCATGGTTTTGGTTTTGTTTTAGAGAATACAGTTGAAATCTTTGTCTCTCAGGATCTTCATTTGTCCCTCTACTTTTCTCAAATATTTTGTCAAATACAAAAAACATTTGTATTATGGCCCTGTGCTGTCTCTACAAAGTCTACATTAGTTTACAGTACCCAAAAAACATATTGTAAAACATGTGATTAATTCTTTATTTCCTCCACATTCTCCTTCGCCCTCATTTTTTTCTCACAGATTTTCTCTGGGGAGGTGAATCGTGTTAATATTACAAAATGATGGGTTTATTTATTTCACTAGTTCTGGTATGGCTGAAAAAGAGATCCTGTGATCCACACAGATGAAGAAACTGAAGCAGAGAGGCAATGGCTACAAAGAGATTTCATGCTAGAGCCTGATGAATAATTCAGGAATGCCTGACTTTCTAACTCTGCTCCAGGACTCCAGAATTTACCACAGTAAGCTCCAGCTCAATGACTATTGCAGCATCAGCTACTCTGACCTCAGTCTTGGTCAGGTTAGTTTTGTAAATGATTGTGATTCTTCCTCTTAGAGACATCTGCCTAGTAGCCCTAAAACACAAACAAAAAGCTCAACTGACACCCATCCCAAAAGACTCCAGCAACTCTCTTAATATCCTGTGAATGAATATCTGACTCTCTAATACTTGGTGAGCTCAGTTTATAGGCACAGGCCCTCTGTTTATGTGGATTATATACACAGGTGTATTTAGCCTTGTTGAAGTCACCAGTGTTTGCCTGCCCACCCCTACATGTACAGCACAGGGGCAGTTTTCCCTGTGTAAAGGGAATGGTGAGAATTGTACAACTTCCTAAACATAGAATCACATGCACAAGACAGGCTGCGCTGGCACAATCTGTCAAAAAGTAAAAGTTAATTTCAACCAAAACCAGAGTATGAGTGCAGCCATATGAGAGACACACTGGTTTAAGAAACACATTAGAATCCTATTATGAAAAGCAATTAGAATGTTTTTCCAAAATACTCTGTGGGAACTCAGCACATCACTCCTGATGTCCAGAGTTGCCAAGGTAACACTTAGGGGGGCTCAGAAATCCTGGAATGTTGCCAGAAGTGCTTGGTGGTTGGATTTTGACCCTGCACAGGACGTGCCACCTGTATGAGGACAAGAGGATCACTTGGGGATAAGTGGTGAAGGAATTGATTATTCACAGGGTGAAAACACAGGTTTTGGGATTTTGGTACAGGGGGGTTTTTAGGAGACAAGATGGAGGAATTAGGGCATGCCCTGTCCTTCTCCTCTTCTTCTTGTCATCCATCTTTGATGGTGATGGTGGCACTTTGGGATTGGTTCACGTTAAATCTGCACTTGTCAATAAGGGTAAAAGGTATTGGAAGGTAAAGGTAAATATCTTATACCTAGTTTTTAGTATAAAAATAGACAACCGCCCAGAGGGAGGTCAGTGTGCCCATGGCTGTCTTGCTGGGCAGACCTCTGTCAGGCTGGGAGACGACTTTGTAGATAAGAATTAATAAACAATATTGAAGACTGAAAAATCTGAAGAGTGCTCTCGTCCTTTGGATCGCGGGCTGTCCCAAGGCCATTCCACGCCTAACCAGGCAGAGACAACCGGCCGAGATCAGAGAATACACTGATAAGGCATAGAATCTGTATGAAATCTGAAATTCAAATGAGCATTCCGGAATTTGGGGAGGAGAAAATTTTCTCAAATGTATTTTCTATCAATGCATCTACTTAAAATAATTTTTAAATGGAAATATACATAATAATCAGTTATAAGAGAAGTATACTTCCTAGGAAAGGAAACTGCAGGTATTAAAAATAGATTTTAAAAATAAAAATTTAGTCAGAACTAAATTCTTCCTGTTTTGATTTACCTTCAGAGAATGGATTTGGGTACTTGTTTTTAGCAGTGGATTGGGCAGTTCTATAATCATACCTGACTCTCTTAAAAATTTTCAAAAGATAAATCTTCTCTAGTAAAATCATTCTTGCCAAAATATACTTTAGGATTCAGAAGAATCAATTTGTCAACTTGATAGCTCTGAGCGGGGATGGCTTTAAACATTGAAATTTGATTTCTTACAAAGAGACATTACTTACCTTGCTTCTTTTTCATACAGTGTACAATATTCAGTGTCACTGAAACAAGCAGAGACAAACTCAGAAAGGCCAAAACTCCCCAGACAGAAAAATGGCAGTCCATTCCTGTAACTGAAAGAAAATTTACTATATGTGTTGTCTAACAATATTACTGTATTCTCTTTGTACTTGGCTAGTTTTTAGTTTCTGTAATCAAAGCTGCTATTTTGTTGTTTACTCTGTGACGGCTATTGCTATACAAGCTAAATAATTAATATCAAAATCAGATGCTAAATATTAAGAAAGCAACTTTAATAAACTGTTAGCAGAAATACTGTTTCACAGGAATTCAGCCAAAGATTTAAGCTATTGGTTTGCCTGTAAGATGCAGTAAAAATCCGAAATTAATAAAGAAGAATGTAATTTTACTGGACAGCTTTGAAATTATTTTTGCAGTTGTCTTTAAATTAGTATTTGTAGTAAATTAAGTAAATTCTTAGCTAAATTCTAGAGTTCATGAAAGTTCTGAATTTAGCCAAAACAAATTTGCTGGATGTGTCTCAGAATAATAGCTAAGACTGTAACATTTTAACAATCCCTGAAAAAAGTGAAAATTTGGTTATGTTTTCTTGCATTGTTTTCCAGCTATTAAAACCACTTACTTGTTTTATTTGTTCTTATTTTCTTGCCTGAGAAACCAGAGAAGGGGATGGTAAAGGATAAGCATCAGCTGGGAACCAGTGAAGCCCCAAGGAAAAGTTCAAACAGCTCCTGGAAAATCACTTGGTAAAAGGTGGGTCTACTTATCTGAACAAAGTCTTCTTTTGCTCTAAACCTGCCACTCCTTCCAATACGAAAGACAGGAAAGAACCCCCCTGCGCAAAATCTGTTTTTTCATTTAATTAATTATTTCATTAACCTAGCTAATACAAATTTTCCATCACAAACCAGCCTATTTGTGGCTGTCTCATGGCCAAAATTATCAGGGTTGCTGCAAATGGCCTGCGAAAGCCTTCTGTGACAGAGGAAACACTGAGCCAAATAAATGAGTGAAAGGAGCTTGCAGCTTTATTCTTAACTTTCCCCAGAGGCGTATTTCATGTTCTCTGAGATTTGGAGGGTTTGAAATAAAGCCTGGTGCCCAAAACTAATGGCCTCTAATAGTGCATAAAAAGAAATGCATAGCTGGAGCAGAGCAGTCAAGGGGCTGGATTGGACAATACTGATCCTTAGAGCACT
The DNA here is from genome assembly GCF_027887145.1 of Ammospiza caudacuta. Taxonomy (NCBI): domain Eukaryota; kingdom Metazoa; phylum Chordata; class Aves; order Passeriformes; family Passerellidae; genus Ammospiza; species Ammospiza caudacuta. The sequence goes on along the minus strand of NC_080594.1, from coordinate 19,705,179 downwards.
TTGTTGTTTTTTGACATACCTGGATTCCCTCAGGAAGCCCACATTTTGTTTGTTTCCTAAGTAAAGCCGAGTTAAAGGAGTACAGGAATGCACTTTTCCATGTTGCTGGCCAGGGGAGGGTGGCAATGCATTTGCTGAGAAAGCAGAGCTTTGTTCCTTGCCTGACTGGGCCCCAGCTCAAAACCTTCTTACGGGTTTTGCCCCCTCATTGCGCTGGTGTTGCCAAAGCTCTTTTTGTTTTGTTGTACTCCAACCCCCAGGTGTTCTTATAAGACAAAACAAGAGAAGATAAGCCCTGGTGGTAAAAAAATCACAAATTACCTAGGCTTCTGGGATGCAGGTCTCCTTCTTGATCAGAACACTCTTTTAAAAGGAACAACACAAAGCAAATAAGCTGTAATTTTCTGACAGACTTTTATCTTATTTTTCACATGGTACTTTCAGTGACCATTTATTCTTCTTTTTAAACTAAACATCCTCTTTCCCTTCCTTTCTACTACTTGAGTTCTCCCAAAGGTGTTTGAGAGTACTTTTGCACTGCAATACTCCTTTTTATGTTGAAAGGCACTTTTATGCAATGAGATACAGACATTTATGAGGAGAGACAACATCCCCATGGAGCAGCTATACATCATTCCAGTTTTTCAGGGAAGGAATTAAAAGAATGGGAGATCATACACTGAGAAGATATTATCAGGATGCATCAAGAATCATCAGTCTTTGGAACCTGGTTACTGTGCAATTAGTCACTTAATATTGCATCCCATGCAACCTGTCCAAAACGAGAAGTCTGTCCAGGACAAGAAATTTCAAGTTTCACTGTTGTACCTAAATAATCAGAATCCTCTCATTCTTCTCCTGTCTTTTTTCTTTTCTGATGTGATTGGTTTCCATTCTTCTCATGTTCATTTCATATTTCTTTTCCTACAAACACTTTTCCCAGGGAGCAGAAGCAGTATTGTGGCCTATGAGAAGGGAAGCACATGTAAATGTGATAGAATCACAGAATCAACCATATTGGAAAAGTCCTCTGAGATCATCGAGTCCAGCCTGTGACTAAACCACACCTTGCCGACTGCACCATGGCACTCAGTGCCACCACGGTCATTCTTTCCTGAAGCACCTCAGAGACAGGGACTCACCAGCTCCCTGGGCAGCCCATTCCACAAGCCACAACACTGAGGTTCATCAGAGCAAAAAGAGTGAGCAGGTACCGAAAGCACAGTCATGATCTAACATTGTTCCTTTTTCTTCTTGTAGAATGTTGTAATTTATCTCTCTGATTCAGGAATCCAATTTTTGCCTGGTGTTTCCAGAGTAGAAGGAAAACTCTTCGTTTCAGTTTGACTATTTCCAGTCCTTAACTGGCCCACTTTTTTGTTGGCAAGTATTATTTTCCTGTTTCTGTTTTTGATTTAAATTGAAATTATTATCTGGAAAATAGTAAAGGATGGATAAAATTCTTTTCTTTTTAGTTTTCAAGTTTAAATTCTATAGTATTTGAGCCATCCTACTTCTCAAGAATTTAAAAAAACATTTTAGGAAAAAAAATATATGAAACTTGGATTTCTCTTAAAACATAACAATGTTTCAAATCTCACAATCTATAGTTTTAAGCATGATTTAGGAAATTTCTTGGGTGTGGGTAGATTAAGAAAAGAACACTTAAATTTCTTCCTGGATGAACACTACTTAGTTTATTTTAAAATTTATTTTCCATAACACTAACTTAAACATCTGCTTGTGTTTCAGCAGAATGTATACAAACATATGTGTGACTTCAGTATTTTTTTTTTGTTTGTTTTTGCAATACTAGCTATTTGTTTGTCAGACAACACTATTATATGGGAGAAACAACAGCAGTTTTTACTTAGCCCACAACACCATAGTAAACACCTTGATCGGAGATGTACTGGCACTCTTCTGAGAGCTCCACTCCATTCTAACATTAGTTTCAAGCTAATAATATACCCAGATTTAAAATACGAGAAAATCCAATTTTATATCCTAGCTTTGCAGATATGCAACTCCCAGATCTTTCCTATGTCTTCTTTTTCTTATAGGTCTTTCTGATATGCTGCTTACATTTATAACTGCATGATTTCAATATTAACTACTTTGACAACAGCAGCATTAGAAGGAAAGCTGACCAACTGCGTGAAGAACAATTTTTCTCCACAGATAACTGCACTCCCTAAATGTACAATAGTAGATGCAGCCTCTCAGAGTTAACAGATTGTGCTAAAAACAAAAATAAGGAGACTGTAGATGGTGACTGAGAAATAAATAGCAAGTCTATTAGACTAATTATATTCCATTTTGAAATGTTGTCTTTTATTCTATTCTCTAATTTTAATTCTCATACAAGTCATCTATTCTCAAATGGAGCAAAACTATAATAATCTTTTTTTATGTAACATATAATTAGTCCAAAGAACCCATGACACTGTATTCAGGGGCATTCTCATTCAAGCCATCAAATTGAATATTTAAAAAAAAAGAACGTTTTGTATCTTTTGAAAAAATTCATATGGAATAATTAGGCTTCTTGGGAATAGGACACTATGATTCTGAAAGCTCAAATTCCATCAGGGTTTTCTGTGACAGTCTATCTGTGATAGGAAAACTTCAGGGAGGTGGTAGTTTGTTACAAGAAATAATATTGAAGTCTTTTAAAGTAACGTGCTCCTCTGTGAAAGGAAGATGTTCATTACATACCCAAGGTTTCATGAGAGGGACAATATTTGTAATATTGTTAGTAGACTTTGGGATGTGTGAGTGGAGAAATATTATATTTAATAATTATAAAGATGACATTATTTTGATTAATATCAGACTCTCTCTAGTATTAATGACATATTCTTATGCCACTGTTCTTCTATTTATCTTTGAAAACCTGGTTAAACTTGGAGTAGCATCCAAGTAGAATGTCTGTGTCTTAGGTAAGTTACTTCATTTGGATAATGTTTTCACTTTTCTGACTTCAGGGATGAGTTACTCACCACCTCTTAGTATATTTTCCAGTGTTTTAAACTGAATATACTAAATTCACACCACAAAATATAGACAAACAAAAGACCTTCTAAATACATAGTTAATTGTGCTTTTTCTCTTGAAAGTCTATTGACAACTTTCTCCACCAACAGAAACATAGGAATAAATAGTTTTGGTAATTTGTTCTTAAATTTTCTCTTTACAGGGTTCATTATATTGTCACTGGAACACTGTGAGGGAAAAGAAGCAAAAATAAAACCCAACCAAAAAACCAAAAGCCTCCAAAACATTCTAATTTTTCCTGGGTGAATTTCTGCTCTTCCTTTTATTGCAACTCAAAGAAATGGATATAATCCTGTACTCACTTACCTGTAGGAAGTGGAGTCAGATTAAACAATTTGTGTTGGATATTTGTCCTATTAACAACATAAGATTAGGTAGCAAAAGTGCTATGTTTTGTTCCTCCTTGCTCTAATATATTTTGTTTAGGGAATCCATCACAAGGGATGACAGGGAGATACGCTACTTCTACCAGGTTTTTGTACTGAAAAGAAGGTGAGGTGCGGAACATAGATACCATCTAGCTGGACATGCCATCTGTGGTATCAATGTGTTATCCACAGAGGCAGATTAATTGCTACCAGATTTATGGTGACGATCTGGAGAACAGAATGGTTTCTTTCCTTTCTTTCCTCTAGTTTTTGTCTACAATTTTGTTAACGATTACATAAAACTGTCTTTCCTCCCCCCTTCCAATTAAACATCGATATAAGTAATATTTTGTCCTAATGGCCCTTGGAAAAAGAAACTCAATAAGAGACTGATGAATGTTAAATTAGCATTAAAAATGCTTCCACCTGTGTGAGCATTTAATACAGGATTAATTCTCTGAAAAAGATTCCTTAAACTGCAATCAATTAGCGCACAACTAATTGCTTTGTAAGATATCAGCTTCATGCTTGAGAAGGGAAACAGCACACTGTAAAATAAGAAGGCCCACAGCACAGTATTTTCAGAATAAAATCAATGCCTTAATTAATGAAGGTTTAGCACCCTGAGCCACCTTTTAGAAGACTGCGAATCTACATAGCATGGCTCTTCTGCTCCAATGCTTACAAGTTTAAAAGATAAGGATTACCTGATCCTGTTGCTTCTAGGGATATTCCCCTCTCCTTTATCCAACAGGAAATCAAGTTATGTTGGCAGAAGTTGGATACTCTTGTTTCGAGCCTGGCAGCATGAACCTGTCTTTAGAGTTGCTGTTAATCTCAAATCCCTCCAGTCTTTTTTTTTCACCTTCTTTCTTACAAACAGGAAGTGTGGTTCAGCTTTTACAAGCAGACACACATTCTCCTTCAGTGTTTGCCTCCAAGAGAGAATTAAAGTATTTATGTGTACCCTTGTATTTATTGTCCACCTGTCTTGCCTCAGAAGAACATGTACAGGACTATAAGTTTCATTTATATGATACAAACCTACTATTGTAATATTCATATTCACACTCTAAGTCTTCTTGGGTTTAATATTATATTGAATTCGACAAAAGTATTTAGATTCTTCTTAAAGTAAATTACAGAACTATTTTACCTAGGAGTTTACCTAGTGGTTCTTTCTCTCCTGAAGTTTCTAAACCAAGGCAGAAAATCATTGCTGAGAGCTTACAGTTTAGCAACAATAGGATTTACAGGCATGATGAAGGAATTATAACACTGCCAGCTCTTGAAAGTCAGGTTAGAATAATGTCATTCCTCCATTCTTTGGAGTTTTTGAATCTTGGGCCACAGTCCAGTACAGTTGTAGAAAGAAAGGATAAACCAATATGTGGCTTACTGTGTATATTTGTCTTTAGAATTTAATGAAACGTGTCTGTGTTTAGGTAGAGAAGCCATTTTATTCTCAGAATCAGAGTAGCTTCTTCCAGAGGAGACTTGCATGCTGAGCGCTGTCCTAGAAGCCTTCTGGTAGCTTCTGATGTTTTAGGTGTAGTTTGGGTTTTGGGGTTTTTTTTTCAGAGCAAACAGTTTGATTTCCTACAAAGTATGATGTAGAAGTAGGAGGGGTTCTTATGAAAAGAATGTGAATCACATGACTGTATTTGTCTTTTTGGAATGCATAAACTGAAATAGCTCTCAGTGCAGTCTAAGGAGCAATGTAAAGCTCTGTTCTTTCTCTAATGTGAGAAAATGTCCTCTACAATCTGTGTTTACTTGGGATGCTATTACTTTGGACTATGATTTTTGTGTTAACTCCCTTGGATCAATGCTGAAGAAATAATTTACTGGATTAGCATCTTATTTGAAGATGAAGGAACAGATTAGTCTTGATTAATATAATATATCCCATTCAAGTCTAAGGGTGACTCTTAACTACTCAGAGTTTTATCATAATGAAGTGAATAGAGCAGGAGGAATTAATCTGAAAATACTCAAAATGGTGGCAATTCTTATCAAAGAATACTGAACTGAGAGAGGAACTGGAGAGGGTGGAAGATGTACATCAAACAAAGGCAGTTGCTTCATTTCTCAGGTAGGAGCACGTAGAGTAAATCTGAAATCTGCAGAGGATTCCAAATAAAACGCTTATCAGCCTGAACAAGAAGCTTACAAGAAATAAACTCCTTTGGAGATAATTAGGAGCATAACGGAAAGGTGAGCACTGAGAATGCAGCAGGGGATTTCTGAGTCTGTAGTCCTGTTGGTGTGTTAATAAATCTGCTCTCCAAGAGCAAATCATTGCTGCACTGTATCAGCTTCGAATGGCTGCAAAACAAAAGCCTTTTGGAATAAATGTGAACTTGGTATGCTATTTTGGGCAACCTGCAAGAGACAGAAGGCTCTGTTAGACAGCAAGAAAATATTCGCTTCAGGCAGTAAAATCCAGTGGGAACATGAGGGGGGTTTTTTCCCTGTCCTTTGTATCAGCGCTACGTTAAAAAACTTAAAAGAGCCAGTAGTCTGCTTAAAGTGCTGTTATTCAGGACAATAGAGACAAGGACAAATCATGACTATATTTAGAAAGGGAGGACATAAGGCAATGCTACTTCATCCCCATCTATTGCATACAAAGGCATTTCCTCCTCTGTTGTAAGTCTCCAAGCTGGGAACGTAAATTCCTGGGTGCATATTCTGGGAAAGTGTCTCTGCCTGCTTAATTACTTATGTGATCTTTGTTAAAACATATGATGCTGGTGTCTCAACAAAAGAGTCTGTCTCAAGTGGACATCTGCCTTGGCTGGGAATAGTTATTATTGCTGCTGAAGTTCTTGGAGAAGGTAAACTGAGCACGATTAAGTATTGATGTGCACAGATGTACATGAAGGAGTGAGCCTCTGCTGAAATGGAGTCAAACAAACAGTACAAAAGTACATTTTGTAATGTTTGGAAGTTCCCAGTAAGTTGTGCTTTCCTAAAACTGCAGAACGCATGTTTATTCTGGCTTCCTGAAGGTGAAATAAGTTGCACAACTGACAACACCATCAGGCCTCAAATGCCTACTTTATCTATTACTACTCAAATTGCAACCTTTCTTTCAGAAATCATGTCATTTTCTATGCTAAGTGTTGTAGTGGAAATCCCCTTGCAAAGAATGTAAGAGACACTCTTTGTAGTAGCAGTCTTGAAAAGAATAGGTATTCCTCCAAGATGTAAGTTATATTTCTGTTTGAAATGGAAATCTATTTTTAATAATAAAATTTCAGAATTTTCTGGGCAAAGTAACTACAGCACAAATGTTTTAAATTGGGTTTATGCTGAAGTGCAGTCTGCTCTGGTTCTAGTCTCATGAACATTTTGGAGAAATAGAACTGTTCTTTTAAGCTGAGCATGTGATTCTGCTTCAATGTCGTGTGCAGACCTGGTGCTTAATGAGCACAAATGTGAGCACAAATGAGCAACTGTGCTACAGGAGAGAGGTTGGTTTAAAATAGCTGCCAGAAAGAGTCAGGCCTTACAAGTGTGCTTCAAATGCTGCAGAGAGCTCTTCTATCCCTCACAGTGAATTTTGTACTTAATGATAAAATTATAAAAGCTAATCACGGTCCTTTGTGCATTGTAGACAAGCCTGTCTTTAATCACCGCTTTACTTAAAACCAGTGTTAAGCAGAATGCTAACTCATTAACTGCCCCTGAAATTGTGGCTCCTATTAAAAGCAGTATCATGGGTTTCCTGTGTGGAAACCACTGGGTGGTTTTTTTCTGAATGCTACAAAACCTTATTATCAAGGACTATAAAGAGAAAATTTCTTATCTTGATAACTCTGCGCTGAAAAATTTCCATTGAAATCTAACACTGCATACTTGTGCAGCTTTGGGTGGGGTTTTCTGTGCTGCACATTTTGAGATAGCAGAGCAATCCCTGTGAGAAAGCAGAGAGAAAATAGAACAGATGCCACTTCATTCAAAGCCTGCAGAGATAAAGTGTGGCTTTTCCCTTGACTTCACTAGATTTTATTCTCTGTTCAGATAGACACGATATCCTGAGAGAGCTGTAATCGCTAGTGATTTTTCTTTCAATAGCCACAAGAAGAATGAATTTCCTATTAAAGTGCTATCATCCATTCACCTGGTTTTAGGGGCTTTTTTTAGTTCCCTCTTGACACACTTATGCAAGAGTGTGGCCAAATACTTTCCCCCAGGCAGCTAAAGGCCTGGCCTTGCATCTATTTCTCATGTGAGACATCCTTGTGAAGCCAGCAGGCTCCACTCTGTGCTTGGCAGCAAGCTTACAACTGTATACACTTTGACCAAAATGCAAGAAGAATTTGTGAGCAAGATAGCAACTCTATAATACTGAGCTTGTTCTTCTAAAAGTTCCTTGTGACTACCACAGGCATGTGCATGCGGCTCTGCTGGACCCAGTGTAGAAAACTCAGACTGTACATGTGGCCTGAAGCCTCGTGGAGAGTCACCCTGAACAGTCTGGATCCCTCGCTATGGCCTGAGCTGAGAAACCGGCTCCTCATGTGTCCTCATTGCTGAAGTGATTGAGCTGACTCCTGCTCTGCACTGTGTCCTTAACCAGCTTAGCCTTCATAGTGGACTTTCTCATCATGGCTAAGAGAATGTCAGAAGCTTGTCCTCTCTTTCCAATGGGTTAAGCTTGTTGTACCTTCAGTGAAGTGTTCCCAGCCACAATTCTGAATGAAAATAGCCCTTACTTTGGGCAAAACAAGTCCTGTGCTCTACTGAGTGACTGGTATTGCAGGTAATGGGTTCTTGTAACTCAGAATGCTGTCTCTGCATTTGAATACTGTCTCTTCCACCACTTTTTGGAGCCTGTATCACAGCATGGTTCATGTTGGCCTGTTCTTCTGAGCACAAGAAAAACACTGAGCTCTTTAAAATCTGATGGAGACCTAGTCTAGGCTGTTTTGTTGAGGGCTCTTGTTAGAAGTCAGACTCTGGTGTATATGTGAATGCTCCCACCTCACTTTACCAAGGCACTGCAGGTGAAAGCACTTGAACTACATTTCTCTGAAATACTTCCTGAATTTTATCCAGAGGGACACTATTTCCCTCATGACACAGGGGCTAGGAGAGCCACTGAAGTGGAAGTGCAGATCATGCACATGTCTGACAAGTCAGAAACAGTGACAAGGAAATGAAAAAATGTATTAGTCTGCCTCAACTTAATCTGGGATCACAGATATTTACCAGTAAGCCAAGGTATCTCTGCAGTGCAGCTTAATGACTGCTTAGATCTAATGAATGTGTGTGTAGGTTAAGAGAAAGATTTGAAATAAAAACAGTGAAGCTAAGCTAAGCCTTAAAAAGTGGTCAGTGATGCATTTGAGAAATGAATTTGAAGTGAATTACCTAACTACTCAACCTTTCAGCTTAACAGTGTTGTAATTGCATCTCTATTTAAAGAAGTTTCTGGTAAGCAGATCAAAGTGCTCATCTTGCCACATTCACGGCTGTTAAAATATTGTTCTCTTACTACTTCCTGTTGAGCAGCACATTTGGGCACAGCAAAGCGTGTGCTGCTTCTCTTGTAGTTTAAACTGTCAGATGCTTGTTAGCATTTACAGAAAATAAGAACACAGGTGCACGGAAAATGGTTGTCTTGTCCCACAAAATGTTGAAAGTCTAGGAAGTGACTGTCCTACATTGGCATGTACATTTTGGCGTTTCTCAAAAGCCAGAGCAGGTATTGTTCCAGGAATTTTCTTTGAGCATGAGAGTCTTGGACTAAAGTGTCTGTGTGCAGGAGGCAGGGCATAGGTAGAGCTTCTGTCTCTGTGTGAGAGATGAAAAATGCAGTCATGGACCCCTTTAGGTATTGTGAGTGACCTTACTCTGTCATGCACAAATGCTACAGCTGCAAAGGGAGGACTTCAGTTTGGAACTAGATGATCTTTAATGTTCCTTCCAAACCAAACCATTCCATGATTCTATGACAAAATTTTCCAAAGAGAATTTTCCCAAGAGAAATGTCATGGTTCATTTCACTAAGCTTCTGGGTTAATAAGCTTCTGGGTTTGACTCTTTCAAAAGTCTGGCATTGCCAAAACACTGATAGGCTCTAAGCAAGCTCTGTTGTGGCTACCTTGAACTAGCAAAATAATCACATGACTTCAATTTTTTTTTGTTAATAATCTAGGCTACTAAAGTTCTTTTTATTCATGTTCTGTCCTTCATTGTTGATGAGGATGGAACAGGAAAGCCTTATAAATATGATTGCCTGGCAAAAGATTTTAAGAATATAGAAACTATAAGTGAGATTGAAATGAAAGCAAGTTTTGAGATCCCTTACTGAACAATGGGAAAACAATGGTGTGGCCAGCCAAAGGTAATCCCCTCTTGATGAAACAATTCCCTCTGCAAGCAGGCAGGTCCAAGGGTCAGAGCAGGCCCTGCAGCTTGGCAGATAGGGCCCAAAGAGTAAGATTTAGGGTTTAAAATGTAACACAGTATGATAATGTAGTGATTCTTATAGGTTGTATGGAAATCTTATAGGATATGCATGCTGTAGTAGATTAGTTAATGAGAATCTGAATATTCAACACTGAAGATGATTTATTGTATTGTAACGGGAACTTCGCTCTCTTTTCACGCTCTCTTCTGCACTTCTTCTTCTTCTTCTTCTTCTTACTTTCTCACTCACTCATCTACTTACTTTCCATTTACCCTCTTATGCTTTTACGTTATTACTTCTTATCCTCTCTACCCCTCTCTTCTCTCCGGCCTGCTCCGAGCTGTGGCTGGCAGCTCCCAGCAGGGCCCTTCACCCACGCCCTTTGCAATAAACTGCAAGTTATACGACTTGGCTTCAAAGAGATCTCGTCTCCGTCCGTCCCAACCATGCGTGACCCCCGTCACTCCTACACTTCATAACTCTTATTTTGAGTTTGGTTAAGAAAGGTGTTTTTCACTTTTATCAAATGTACTCCTCAGGAGTATTTTCTGTCTTCTTTATTGTGTGTGTGCAGCTCCCACCTTCCATAGTTCATGACTAGGAAAGAGTTGCTCTGTGTGCTGTTGTTGGCACCAACAAATTCTTGCTGGATTGCTTAGTCTGTGTTTAATTTGTAGCACTATCCAGGGTGATGAAAGATTTGCATGACTGGATTTTCTCTTAAGAACAAAATTACTTAATATTTAAAGGTGATAGCCAATTGTGTGATTTGGTTGCTATTTAGAGATTTCTGTTCAGATACTGAGGTAACTGATGCATAAAATAAGACATTCATCCTGGTACATCACCACTGATGTACTTGTGTGTGTAGGTTCAGTTGTTCATGTCAGGTACGGTCAGGGGGAGCAAAGACATTGTGGCTGAGATGGGAGTTGAATGACTTCAAAGCAGCCAGCAGTGCTGTCTCTCTGTGTTAGCACTACAGAAATAGATGGCATTTCCATCTTGAAAACAGGCTGCCATTTATCAGAAAGTGTGCCATAGCTATGTAGTTCATAAAATACTCCTTAGGCCATGCTCTTCAGCTGCTGGAAAGGAAGGTTCTTCTCTGTAGAGCTCAGGAACTTGATGACAATCCCTTCAAGCAGAGGAGACAGGTAGATCAAGCCATTTTCCAACCTTTCCTACACCTCCCTAATAAAGAGGTAGCATGGTTTTAAGTACTGTAGGGGGATAAAGAGGAAAAAAGAGTTGGATAAAATGCTGTACCCACACCTCAGTGAGGGAACAAAAAAAGTACCAGCATGCCTGAAGCTTGAAAGCAAAGGGAAACAAGCAAGAGAATAGTGTTAGTGTCAGTATTTGATCTTTGTGCACTGAGCTTTATTTTCTTCTCTGTACATAAATAAATCCATGCTTAAAACTCTTCATCTTTGCTGTGACTCAAGCAATCTGGATAAAGCATCGGTTTCAAACATTGCTCTGCCCTTTACTTCAAGTGAAAAAATTTTAGGAGTTAGAGCACCATACTAAAATTGAGAGGAGTGTAAATTATTTTCTGTCAGTTTTGAAAACAGTCATACATTTTAGATGAACAGTCACAGGCTGGGTTTTTCAGCTACTTGGGGAGAAAAAAAAGTGGTAAAGGCTGACTATTCTGGTTTGTAGCTTTCTCCTACTGAATGCTTTTATTCTGTGTTTGAAACCGTGCACATCATGACTTCACATCATGGCACAGACAGTCCACAGAGGGTCACTGGATCACACAGAGATGTCAGGTTCTAATGTGCTTTGCACTAGTTTTGCTGGAGTTGTGCTCAGCTCAGTACCAATAGCAAAACTGTGGCATGAAAAGAAAAGCTGGATTCTTCTCCATATGTACATGACTGGTTTTCTTTTAACCATTGTAAACTTCCAGTATACATCAAAAGTTTGCACTGATAAAACTGCGGAACAAACATGCAATTTTAGCATCAAAACCCAGAGCTTCTTTCTCCATAACTGGAGGCTAAGGAGGTTCTTTTAAAGAAACTGTTGATAGCTTCCCTTATTTTCAACTGGGAGGAAAAAGCTCTGAGACTTCAGTAAGTTTTCTCTGTCACTGGTTAAATGTATAATTGGGTGCATGATTCTTAGGCTAATGCTGTGACTTGAAGCTAATTATCTTCCCTGCTATTCTATAATGGAGTTCTGTATTTTAATGTGCCTGCTTATTTTAGGCAATGAAATCCAGAGACAAGCCATACCAAAAAGAATCTGTACTGAGGTGCTTTTAAAAAGCTGGTATTATTACAGGACTGTCTGTCTTTGAAACGTATCAAAACTCTTCATAAAGTGAAACCAATAAATGCTGTGCACCATACAGAGCATGATCATTCACCCAACCTTGAATTAGAATGCACACCTCACCCAGCAGCAGCTCTGTGAGGTTGTTCACAGCCATGATGGAAGGGTAATACCCAGTGAGGAATGCAGATTGGCTTCTGCTGAGTGCAGGTAATTACAGTTTCCTTCACACACTGGAGTAACTTTTCTCTTTGCAAACTGATCTATGGTATATATGCAGAGTCTTGGCTCTGCATTTCCTTTGAGCATCACTGTAGTTGCAAGTTCAGGTCTCCAATGATTTGCTGAGAGCATTAATTCATGTCTAATTTAGCACTAGAGAAATCTGAAGATTTAATGCATTTATCAAATGTGTGCAGTTTTTCAGGAAGGGCATTGTGCTAGTACTTCTAAATTCCTGGAGTGAGGCAGTTCCTATGCTTCCTAACAGACTTGTGTTTTATAACATGACTTATTGTATCAACTCAGCAATGTTTCCCTGTGGCTGTAGAGAGCCTGACAAAGTAATTATGAAATACTACCTGTACTTCTCACTTTGATGCTAGTGTTTTTAAAGATGTCATATAGATGATTTAAATGGTTAAATTTCAGTTTTGGAGAGGCAAAAGAGGGAGCAGAGCACTATCAGGCATCTCGCTAACGTGTGGCTGACAGTACTTAGAGTACCATTCTTTTATGTCTCTGCTTTTCTGCTGGGACACCTGCTGCTTTGAGCATCCCGGTCCTGCGGTGGATGAGGGACTCCCCCTGGGCTGAACAGCTGGCAGTTTGCCATGGGAAGGGCACATTTTGAGCACTGTCTTTCCTGACATGACTTGCTTCCCTAGCTGTAGAGCAGAGCTGGAGTGCAATTCCTTTGCACTGATTTCCAAAGGAAAGCTCTGATGACAGTGAAGCATGTGATGAGAGACAATTGGGTTGTCTGAGCTTGTCTTACCTCAGATGAGAGACCTGACAACCTTAACAGGGAAAAGAACAGAGACTTGGCAGCATGCATGAGCCTTTCGCAGCCTATTGCTGATGTCTCCTAATAGAAGGCAGAGGGGACTGCGAGCAAATGTTTTAGACTTAAAGAATGCTGACCAGATTGTGAGGGATCACCTGTGAAACTGGCATTTCTTAGAGCCAACTAGTTTCTTGAGTGGTCAAAGAGATCCTATCTCACTTCAGGGTTAATTTGTTAGTACAGATCAGCTATATCCTTCCCTTCCCTCACCAGCACACTGAGGCTGCCAATTAATTGGCAGCTGCCTTGCTGCAGCTCAGATGAAGATGTTTGTTATCCTGGAGTGGAATCAATACCTGTGTTGCTTTATACCCAATGCCTGTGATTTCTGGCAAGCATAATGACTTTTCTGCTGGTTTAACCCTAACTAAGATTTAATTAGAGGATTTTTAAATGGTAAATACATCCATCTGTCCTGTGCAAAGACTTTATGATGATAAGCTGAGCAGCCAGATCATCAGATCCTACCAGCAGACATCTGTTTTAATTTGGAGAACTTGTCAAGCTCCTTTCTTTCAGGTCCTTTCTCAGCTCTGTACTCATCTTTCTAGCTTTTAGAACCTGTCCCATGCCCTCAGTAGGAGCTAGAATCTTCCCAGTGCCAGTAAATTCTCATACTCTTTGTTACCATTTCCTCTTCCCTTCTCTGTTCAAAGTGTGTCTTATCTAGAGAGCGCAGAGCATGGAGCGAAAACAAACCAATTTATATGTTCAGTAAACATCAGGTCAAGATACATAATTCAGTTTACCACAGCAGGGTGGCATTTCTGAGAGAGGTGTTTAAGGTGCAGAAAAGTATTTTTTGGGCTATCAGATACATCGCTTCTGTTGGGAAAAAAAATACTGGAGTTTGTGTTGCTTCATTAAAATAACAAATGAAAAAGCAGAGTACACTGAGTGCCAAAGCTGTATTTATCTTCATGCCGTATTCAGCACTTTCTCAAGGAAAATATTCTAGCACAGAAAGAAATAATGAAAAGCAGACTGAGACAGCAAGTTCCAAAGTCTCTGTGCATGCTTTTCAGCAGCTCATTTGGAAGCTGAATTCCTTTGCTCCTCAGGTTATGGATACTTGAGTTTAACAATGACTGTTACATCAAAGGTTGAATTGCATCACGAGTCTTACTGGAAAGAACAACTGGGCAATACTGCAGGGAAAAGAAGGGCAATATTCAAGATGAGGAAGAGGTAAAAAATAAAGAAAAATATGTGGGTGGAAAACACAGAGCAGGACTAATGATTTCAACAAAGGATAGATAACAAAGGCCCCATGATGTGAGCCACACTTCATTAAAGTAGCCAGAGGTATTGAGCCTCAGATGGTGGTGCTAAGCTCTGTGGTGGAGCTCTTGGACAGCACCCTCCTGGAAATCTTTGGGAGCCCTGCTGCAAGAGCAAAACTGACCCCCTTACATAAGCACTGTGCCAGGTCCGGGGCAATAGGTAATGGAGATACCAACCTTATCCATTTATGTGAAAAAAGTCTGAGGGAGTGTTGAATCTTGCCACTGCATCCTTCTTCCCCTCACCTACTCTGCCAAGGACACAGAGCAGGTTCTAAACAAAGGCAAAAGAGAATAACAAACAAACAAACAAAAACCAACAACCAAAAAAAGAAACCAAACAAAACAAAACAAACAAATAATCCCAGGGGCTTTTCTGGGTTTAAAAAGGGAGCAGCTGAGGAGAAGTTAATTGCTGTGGGTCACCTTCAGTGTCAGAGATTTAAAGACTCAACCTCAGGCCTCTGAGGAATAACACCTCCTGACCAGGTGTGCTATGGAATTAGGGCAGCAGTACAGGTTACAGATACCCCCCTCAGATTTGGACTTTTTTTTTGGGTGGAGGTTAAATTTTGGCTCATATTGTTTATTAGTTTATTTCCCTTCTGGTGGGAAAACTCATGGACAAGTACGGCAGTGTATTCCTACCTCAGTGGTGTCAGTGCCACTTTTTGTGGTATGTGGTCTTACCACTGTTATTGTGGACTAGCTGCATTTTCCAAACTCTTAATAATTTTACATCATTTCATACAACACATTGTCTTTGGAGCAATTTCTAGAGCCAGACTCAGAAGGAAGTCATGAAGAGAGAATAGAAGCCTATAGACTTTAAAGGTAACTGAGAAACAACAGAGTTCTTTTTCAGAGTGCATCATTTATAGCACTTTCATGCAAGTGTGCCATCCTCCTTGATTTGTGTGTATGTATATATGGAGTTATTTTCTTCCTATTCCAGAAATTGATTCTCTTTCGTCATGCCTCTGAGCCCATTTACAGCCCACATGATATTCCATCACCTGCCTGAGTTACAGTGAATACAGTGGAACAAATGCCCAGATATTCCATTTCCAGAGTATGGAAAGGGCATTTGTGCCTGCCTGTGGAGATGAGGACAGCTGGTTTTGCTGCTGGATAGATCATGCAGGTCTCTGTTTTGGGTATCAGAAAATGGGATGGTGTTTGTGCTGCTTTCTTAGGATGTGTCCTCTCTCATTCTGCACTTGGAAATTTTATCTGAATGTGACTGTTTGCAGTGTTTATGATTCTGAGAAGCCTGATAGGAGTAAGTGGTGTTACAGAAGTGTGCAGGGTGGTTTTCATGTGCCTCCAATGTGTTAAATTTATATGCTGGCTGTAAACACTGTGCACCCACAAGCACTTGTGAGAGGTGGTGTAACTCTGCTGTTCAGGACAGCCATGGACAGAAGCATGGCGAGGTGCCTTCAGAAGCACTTACAAAAGAAGGATCACATTAGTATTTACCAAATGGTAGCCTTCCAGAAAGGCACAGAAATCCCACATGTTCCCTCCTTTGGTTATTTACCATGACAGATAATCCTAAAGTTCCTGACTGAACCCATTGAGCACTAATATGATTATTGTCAGCCACCTTAGAGGGAAGAAGATCTGGCAATTTAAGGAGATGAAGAAGGGTGTGTGGAAAAAGCACTTAGAGATTTCAACCGCAGGCATAAAAGCACTGTGCTTAGAAATAACCTCTGAGAGAATATGAAGAGCACCATCTACTGATGCAGAAGAAAATGAACCATTTGTATACAAAGCCATTTTTTTTCTTTTCCTTCTCCTCAGAGAAATTGTTGGTGGCTTTCTGAATGCAGACCTTAATGTGGATTTTGATTGTCACTAGCAAGATATTTTAACTATTAATTCCCCTTCCTAATGGTGCTGATAGAGAAGAGGGTGTATTTGTACATGGTCTGTTCTGAACCTCAGCAGTCCCGGCAAAGAAGGGGCCTCGTTAGCACCCTTAATATGCATAGATATGCATGCCAAATATATCAGCTGCCTGCCTAATCCTTATTGTCATGGCAGTTGCTTTCAGTACCAGCTTAGAAAAGCATGTTGAGCTGCCACAGATTGTCTCTTTCCAGTGCCAACTCCCCTCAGCTTCCTAGCTGAGAGCTGAATGATTTGTGACAACCTCACCTGAGAGCTTTATGTGTCCATGCTTGGAACATTCCACAACCTGTATGCACTTGACACTGTCATGGTTTGTTGTGCATGGGAGTGCATTATGAAGGTCCTGTTGCTGTCAGCTCCTAGGCAGACCGTGCTGTGTTCACCTGAGAAACCATCTTAAAATGAAATGCACTTTTTGTTCCTCTGGATCTCAGTCAGCCTGACCTGCCCCTCTCTGCTAGGGAGGGCTAACTCTATACTCAATCTTGTTTCCTCATCACTGACTAGTGCTCCATCATCAGGGCCTCTTTTTCAGTGTTAGATTGGGCATGAAGTTGCACCATTCAGAATCTCAAGTTAGTTAATTAAAGTCTGCCTTAAGGGAGCTCTTGCAGGAACTATTAGACCTGCACAGATATCTGTGTCTCAGATGTTGTAACCTTTCCATCCTGTTACTGCTTGATGATATATGAAGAGGGAGCATGGCTTTGCTTCCTTTATTACAGAAGCACAAGGCTCCCTCTTTTGTTGTACACCAGCACCACTTAGTGCTGAGATGTTCCAGAGGTCACTGATAGAAAAATATGTTTTCATATGATCATATTCAATTTCTAAGTGATGCCCTCATTTGTATTAGCTTTGTATTAGCACTTAACTAGTAAACATCAGGTCAAGATGCAAAGAGGCTTTGTATTAGCACTTAACTAATTTTTGCTCTGTTTGTCCTTTTTCTCCCTCATCTACATCCATTTCATAGAAATTATAGCATCATTTCCTACTGGAACAGTACATTTGCAAGTACACAGCTTATTCACTGGGGTCTAGGGTACAGCTCATGTCTTGGGCCACCCCTTCCCAGCCATCAGTAAGTTCTAAAATTATAGATCCAGAAACTGTTGCAGTTAGAAATTTGAAGATTCTGAGCATTCTGCATTTCTAAGTTTTGTAAAATCTAGTAGATATCA
Organism: Ammospiza caudacuta; assembly: GCF_027887145.1. NCBI lineage: Eukaryota > Metazoa > Chordata > Aves > Passeriformes > Passerellidae > Ammospiza > Ammospiza caudacuta. The sequence goes on along the minus strand of NC_080594.1, from coordinate 19,687,591 downwards.
ACAGATTTAATAAAGTCAGAATATTAACAAGGGAGACAGAATCTTAGAACTAGTTATTCTGTTTGGTGAAAAAACCACAAAAGTGATCTTCAGATCTTCCAAGCTACCAGCTTGGAGCTGGTTTTAGTTTGGGTTTGTTTTTTTTTTTTCATACATTAATCGGCTGATTTTTTCTTACCTTGTTTTCCAGAAGCTGAACAATTTTGTGTGTTTAGTTTAGTGCAGATGATTACAGAGAGGGGAAAGGATCTTTTTACCTGCTTGTGTCCATTACCTCTGAACTGAATAAAAAAACATATCTGGAACCATAGTAGCATATCATTTCCTAGGAGGGAAAAGGACAAGTAAGCTACTGAACCATTCAACTCTTCTGAACACATTCTTCCTAACATCAGAGGAATGTAATACTTGGATCAAGCTACTGCCTTACATTGCTCCAAGATATTAACAAAAATGAGCAAAAAGAAATATGTAAGACTTTTATGCATCATAGGCTTATACCAAATGACACTTCTGGCACCTTACACATCTTTAAATGTGACACTTTGAATACAGCCTTGAGATGTGTCATAGCAAATTATTTCTTTCATTGCCACGGAGAGCATTTGGTGGTCTCTTTCTGAACAAGAAAACGCCAGCTAATGCTTGTTTGCAAACAGTAGTGCCTAAGGCAATCCAGGAGAGGGAGCACAGGACACCCAAGCAGAGCTTCCCTACAGAATAGGCAGCAGAAATTGTTGTTTGTGGCGCACCAGGTTCTAAATGTTTGGACAAGAATACTATCCCAATGTTTTTATGGCAGTTTTTTGAGTGCCAATAATCTCCACTATCCTCTCCAAAACCCTCTAGTACACATAAGTACCATAGGCCTGGTAACTGTGTGTAGTAGAAAACAACGAAGTACAGAGGTGACAGCTGCAGAGGGACAGCAAGGTCTTTGGGATCAGGGCACAGGGGAAAAGGAGACTCCTCTCATGTAATGTGCCCAGCAGTCATGCATCAGTGAGGGACTAGGGCCTAAATACCTTCATCTAGCATGAAAATGCACCAAGCTGAGGAAAGTACTAGCTCTTTTTATTTCATTGTGAAGGGAAATATGTTCAAAAATACTGAATAACTTACGATGGAACAGCTCTTATATAATTATTTATTTATACCTGGTTTTGACTATCACATACCCTCTGTTTTTCATACAAGCGTGGGGAAGTGTGGAGATACACCAGTCTGAAAACTTTCTAAGTTTGTCGCAGTTATCAGGCAAAACCTGCCAGGAAAAAAGCATCATTTTCTCTATGCTTAATTTAGGCCACTTTCTTATTTTATTGTAAGACTTCATTGTAGATTCTTGTTCACTCAGCAAGTGAACTGAAAGAAGACTTTGTTGCTTCTTTTTTCTGCACTAAATAATTTGATGTTAGTAACTGATTTTTCTAGTTAAGAAAACCACATGGACAATTGGTGGCAATTTCCACAGCTAAAAGAATTTATTATTTCACAACAAAATATGTGTAAGACCAGAAACTGATCTCCAGATTAGATAGAAGATTTTGTGATCTATAAGTTTTTTTACAATGAATAGTGCAGCTCTTGAATCTTTGCATATTGACTAGAAAAAATGAATAATATAGTTCAATTTTTAAAACTGTTTCATTATCCTAAAACATGTGTGTAAGTAAAATAAAAAGGCACATTTTTCGTAGGCTTTTTTACGGTGTATCTCTTTCTTCAGGTTTGAAGCTCAGGCAGATCTTGCAGCAAAGATGATGTTTCAGGAACAGCAGTGAAATAATCTACTTCATGACACTTCTCTTCTGTAAAATTCAAGGGTTTGGTCTTAAACTACAGGGAAAGATTTTTGCCTGTAAGACTTAACACTCCAACAAAGTAAGGCTAAACAGAAATACAAAAGGGTTCTAGCTGTGTATTTCTCATTTTTTCCATTCCAATGGCTTGCAAAACTTAAAATTTTGTCTTAAAACTTAAACTTTTTCTAGGAATTACTTTTCTTTTGTTGTAATCTACTCCTGGAAAGTTTGGGGAACAAGTAGGATAGTGAGACCTTATGTATTGTCTAGGTTTTGATGTTGCTTATTTTTTTAATAGTAATTCTAACGCTTGGGTGGATATTTTCCTTTGTATCTAGAGACAAAGACGTCTAGATAAAAAAAGCCCTATCTCAAGGAATTCCCAGTTGCACATGAACACATTAAGTTTGTGGAAGACTTGCTGCCCTCTCTATTCAGGCACAAAGGTAGGAGGCAGAGCAGTGGGTGCCCAAGGAGGCAAGTCAGAGATGAAATCCTGCATCTGGAGTTCATAACTGATCTAATGGCTGATCACTGGCAGCATGGGGGCAGGTCCCCAGTGCCTGCCCAGGGCTTGCTTCAGCACTGGCACCTTACTTAGCCCATATAAACCACTGAGCATTCAACACTGCCACCTCCTCCTGAGCCACTGTGGGGACACAGCCCTGATTTTGCCTTGTGTGTGCTCTGTGGGGACAGCGTGGCCTTCCCATGGGGCCTGAGGTGGCACAGCCCTGGTGAGCCCAGCCCAGGGCACGTGGAAGCACGGGTGTGCAGGGGACACAGCAGGGCTCTGCCGGAGGTGAGTCTGTGGTGCCATTTGCATCTCATGTCTAGCATCAATGACCTTCACAGATGTGTGTACCCGAGATAAAGCCATTCTCTTGTGGCGTCAAACTCGACATTAGCTGTTGGAGAATTTTGCTCAGACATGGCTTAAAGAAAGAGGCCATGAAAATATACAGCTGATGGAAAAGTAAAAGGCAGCTGTAAAGCAGCAGTTCCCAAGCCTGTTTCTGTAAATAACTAGGTTCTCAGGCACATTTTTATAAACAGCAGGATTCTCAGACATTCTTCTCATAACAGGTAAACATTCTGTCCTTGGCTGCTTTGGGAACAGACATGGAGGTTTTGAGAACCCTTCATATCAGGGTGAGAACACAAATCTTGGTTTCAATAAACAAACCACAGGTATTGAAAACAAAGGGAGGGGTTAGAGTTTGCTCTGTAGCCTATCGTGAGCTCGAGTTTTTCAATATGTATGATCTTAATTAACACGGTTATAAAAACGTGCCTTTTGGATCAATAAATCTGGAGTTCGATGCTGATCAACAAAGATGGGTTGTCTCCCTTCGCTTTCAACAATTAGCCAATTTAAATTTACCCAATGACTATAAAAATGGCCATATGCACCTTTTTCTGTTTGAGTAGCTCATCTAGAAAGCTCACGATTGGAGGTGGTAACATTCACTGTATGAGTTTTCCTCCAAAATGTCACCTTAAATTAGATCTAAAATTTTCATTAAAATTGTTATGATGTTTCATTTTGTACTTGCTTGAGCAAGTATTTCTTGAATACCTTCTTGAATCTCCTGATTCAAACCAGGTCACCATATATTTCTTCCCTTAAAAATTGTGGATATATAGTATGTAGTTTTCAGAAAGTCATTTTAAATGGCTGACTTTTTGTTCCCTTTGGGGTCAAAACTATTTGAAACCTTGGACTCCTTCAAAGGACAAAGTGTATTGTAGCTATGACTAGTCAGACTAAAGTGTCACCACAGTGTAACATGTTCTTCTGAGCTTATTATCAAAACAACTTTGTGTGGGTCTACAGAAGAAAATGAGAGCACTAAATGGAACAAAGACTGCAGAGACAGAAAGCTATGAAACAAAAGTAATGCATATATGTAAGGGAAGTGGAAAATTATGTGGCAAGGAGCAGTAATTAGGACAACAAAAGAGATACAGCCAAACAAATAATAGAACTGAAGACATGTGAATGAAAGGGCACGCTTTTATTGAAAAAGAAGATCCTAAAGCAAAAGGCAATAAAGGTTTTTTATCACTGTTGAAATGAGACATGAAGAGATGTAGGAAGGGAGAACTGTGGTGAATTCATAAGGAAAGGAAGGTGAGTGGAGGAAGAAAGGGAAAATTTTCTGTTGATGCTTTAGATAGGTTGAATCCTGATCCTCATGGGCTGGAACATTTCCATCCCTTACTGCAGCAAGCATGTAGAGTAGGTGGTTAGTACCTATGAGATGTGAAGTGACTTGCTGAGGACTTCAGTCAGCTGGTGTCTGCTGCCTCTCCACTGCTCAAGATGCTGCCCACCTCTGCATGCTAATAAATCTCAACAAGCCTGAGGCCCCCCTAATGGAAAATGCCTTTAAGGGGACATTAAGTAACGTGTGCAGCATTTAGTTCCCAGAGAAAAACTCTGGGGCTCTCTGTGGGCAAGAACTGTCTCAGAAAGCACAAAGGGATTGCTGAACACAACTAGGCAAATTAGAGGAATTAGACAGTGGTTTAGAAGATGAATGACAAAGGTATGACAAAAGGTTACTGACCTTTCATGATAGGCAGCCCTTGTTAGCACCACTGCTGCACAGTGAATTATCCTTTTCTCAGATCCCTTGCCTGACTGGCTGATAAGCCCACTTGAACCTTTGCAATTCAATCCAGTACAATTCACTAAACCCTCTTTAGATCTTAATTCCGTCCCCTACTCCTATCCCCTATTTCAGCTACATAAGAAGTAAGTGGAGCTAAAGCCTATATTTAATTTTCATGCACAAATCAAAGGGTAGATGACTATGCTGTGCAGACTTCTTGTAGTAGTAGGTGAGCTGTCCTTTTGATAGTGAAAGCAGTGTGTGGCTGAAGACGTGGTGTCCTGGAAAATTAATTTCCTTGGGAGGGTCTTGGCAGCAGGGTTCCAGGCTCCATATTAATATCTCTGAGCCGGTGTCCTGGACCTTAGTGTTTCTCCTTTTAATTCCTGAGTAATTTAGGTCAAGGAAGATAGTGAGAAATCAGCTCCCTTCTGAAGGTCAGGAAGAAAGAGCTCTAAGTAAATCCAGATCAAACTCATTTAGCAGCAGCTACACAAAAGATGTTGGATGTTGCTTGGTGGGTTCATAAACTAACTGCTAGAGCAAATGCCAGCAACAACTATACAGAGGAGGGTTATAATGGCAATTCTAGGCTAAAACATGGATCCAAATCACAAGTCCTTCACTACTTGGATTCTGAGAATAAGCAAATCCTGCTTCACCCACACTTTTATTTTCAATGTTTGTAATGAAGGAGTAAACTGGCTTGTGGTAAAGAGAGCAGGCTCTAGGAGGTCTGGTGACAGGTTACCCCAAATGGCTAGAGGAGGGTATAGCAGAGCAAACAATTTGCCCCCGCAGTGAGCTGTTTTGAATTCAGGAATGGTGGGATGGAAAATACTAAATATTGAATTCAGGGCAGGTAGTATATATTAAGAAGAACTCAGCCATTATGATAGCTCATAATTTGGTCAGTACTGGTAACACAGGACTTAAATATTCTTAAAATAGTTCTGTATGTTCTTTGTAGCTCCATTCCAGCTCTGCTCTTCTTGGCTCTAGCACTTGCCTCGTTACTGTGCTGCTGTAAGAGGGAGCACAAAGAGCAAACTTGCTTTTATTGCTAAGTGAACCTGAAATGCTGCTGCATTTGGAAAACCCTTGGGCTTGCTGCTAGAGTTTGCTGAAGCCCACAGATACATACAAATGGGATGGGGGATGCATACAAATCCCATGAATACTAAAAGCCCACCTAAATCCTAGGGTTTGCACAAATCCATTCCTCAAGTAGTGACAAAGTTTGGAATTTCTGTGACAGAGGGTAATGGTTTATCTACTCTGCTCCCTTTTTGCTTTGCAAGAAATAGCTGTCTTGTAACTGGGAATATAAGTAGGTAACACAACCAGTTTCCTCCTGTGTTTTCTTTTATTCCTCTTCATGCAAGGCTGTTCAAAGAATAATTGAAAACCTGGACTGCTACTCAGTATGCACAAATCCTTATTTTTTTGAACATCTAGTTTTTGGAAGCTACTTCAACACACAAGTAGCTTAAAAACCTTCCTTAAAACAAAAATTAGCTTAGAAGCCAGACAGGTATGTCTATGGGTTTGGGGTTTCTTTTTTTTTCACTTCTGGCAAAACTACTGCAAATTGGAGAATGCCATATATTGAAAAGGATTGTGAAAAATATTTGGTTTTGATGATCATCTGTCTCCAAAAGGAAAAGTCCCATTTCAATATTCTTGCCTACATTTTCAATTTTGGTGCAAAATAATTTTACTTCAAAGTTTTTGTGTGTTATGGACTAAAAGTTATTAATGTTTTGGGGAAGCTTTCTTGGACTGAAAAGCAACATTAATATTTTCTTCATATTTACTTACATTTTTGTGGCACCTGGATTTTTTTTTAAATCTTCCTGCCCTGAATTGTAGAATTATAGAGTCATTTGGGTTGGAAAGAATTGTGTTTAACGGTCAGCTAATCCAACCCCCTTGCAGTAATCAGGGACATCTTCAACTGGACCAGATTGCTCAGAGCCTCGTCCCACATGGCTGCGGGCACTTACAGGGATGGGGCATCTGGGCTACCTCCTCCACTGTTTTACACACACAAAACACAGTGCAGTGAAATGCAGATCTTTCTTTCCAGCACTTTGTTCATGCCAGCAACACAAGGCTGTTTTACCTAGAGGTCCATAGGAACTGTCTCTTGGTCTCTTAGCTGTTTTCCTGCTGGATGCTGTGCACTATGTGGAGGCTGTCACGGCTTCTGGTCAAGAGGCTGAGGCCATCCAAGAGCAAACCTGCTTGAAAAACAGTCACGTGGAGTAAAGTCTGTGGCAAGACTCCACAGGTCAGCTAAATATGCAGATTCTTGACTGCTTTTTCAAATGCTGGCTGATATAAAACTAACAGGAATTACCCGAGCTGGTAGCCATTTCTGGTGCTAGTGAAAACCAACACATTATCTTAGCAGAAGGGGGAGGGAAAAGCGGTGATTGGTGGTGTTCAGTAATTCCTGCATACCAATATTGTCATGGTTTAGCCACATCTGGTAACTAAGTACCACACAATCTGAGAGTAAGTTTGGGGTTGGTCCATGACCACTGAGCAACTTTCTTGGGTTTTTAGCTGTCCCTAAGAGCACCGACACTTTCATAGAGGTCAGTAAATATTCTTTAAAGTCCAGTGAAAAAACCCAGCATCTAATCTACAGTGTCAATGAATGAAGGCATACTGAAAGCCAGCAGCCAACTAGTACTTGACATGAATGGTAAGTCTAAAAAATATACTGCTGTGAGAAGTGCCCATTGGATCAGCTGGGTGGTCAGTACAGCATGCAAACAATATTTGCTTGAGGTGCTCATCTTAGGATTTCATTATTTTGATTGGAAAGAAGAATTATTGGTGGCTTGTTAAGATAATTTGCATTAAAGCACTTACAGGGAAAGACAATTTATTTTTTCTTCAGGCCAAAGAATAAACCCCATGAAATATACAAAAAACTTCTAAGGAACTTCTAATCAACTTTTGAAATAAAGGCCCTTTACATTCATAAGACTTGGCATTTGCTTTTATTCCAGGCAGCTGAAATACTCTGTTGGCTCTGAGACTGGCTTGCAAGTTGCTACAGAAAATTCAATGTTAAAGCTCTCAAGAAAAAAAACAAGCAAGGCTTATGCTACTTGCATGCTGTGCTAAGCCAGTGTTTTTCAAAGAAAATGGACTGTGCCTTTAACTTTTCTGACAAGCTGCAGGAAGAATAGGAGGAGACAATAATAATTTTTTTTTTAGTTCAGGGTCATTTATTTTTCACTCTTGGTACTCAGTCTTCTTCATATTCATATATAATAAAGAATCTTTTGGTGGCTGTAAATGTCATCTGGCAGATTATTTCCCTCAAAGCTGGAAAGAACATGAAGAAAATCTGCAGGTATTTCATGCATTACTTTATAGTTGCATTGGTAAATGTACATATTAAAAGACTGGAGTTAGATTTTCTTGCAATTAAGTTATTATGTGTATATTTTAGGCAAAGATGTTAAAATTCCTGGGATGCCAGAAAGACTAATGCTGTCTCAAAAATTAGATGTAACTATCAGTATTACATCGCTCACCAAAAATTACTACAAAACATGAAAATAGGAATAAAGGACAAATCTTTTGTATATTCCAAATATTGCACAAACTACCCATGTAACTACTTTGTACTTAGTGTTCTGGACTAATGTATCTTTGGATATATGCTTACATGTATATGTGTATATGTTCTCACTGTCAGGCTCCCAGAATAATTCAGCAGTTTACAGGCATAACTGCTAGAATATTTATGTAAGATATTGTCATTGTTACAATTTATTGCCTTTTCTGCCCAGTAGGCTCCTTTCTTTGAGTGCAGAAAGGATCCTAGAGGAGGAACTTTATTTATCTATCGTTGCAGAGTGTCAGATACATAGTAGGTAGAACTAAAAATGAAGTGATAACAGGTAAGTTCTTTGTCTTCTGGCCTGATACTAAATAAAGATTTGGGCCTCGTGCAGATCATAGGCAATATCTATTAATCCATTTTCAAGTGATCTTCTTTTAGGAAAGCACTAAGCTGAAGTACCTTTTACTTACCTTTGTCTTCTTCAGCAGCATAGCTACCTAGCCTATAAATGATACTTCTTATTCCCCTCATGTTTAAACATTTCCTAAAGTTTCAATACACTCATTTCCAAATCTGTTCATCTGAGTCGTTGTTCCCTCTCCAGCACTTAGAATGCAAATGCTGTGAAATAGTGTTGCATTAGAAAGTGCTAATTAGCTCAACCTGAAGCACGAAAATAAATCTAGTAGGCTATCTCCATCAACCTACTAGATATTTTCCTAATAACTTTCTCATTAATTTAGAAATACATTTTCTAGTCTCTCATGACTGTTTAAATGCGTCCTACAGTAGTTAAATAATATGAAAAGACTGAATTCTTTGCAGATCTCTAAATGGCCACTTGAAGTTATTTAAATCTTACAGCTGCTTTTCTTAGATAATATCTTCTGATAAAGTAAGCCTTTTGAAAGCTCATCTTTCTTCCTTTTGAATATAAAAGGAGATCAAAACAGAGTGTTTCATGGAAACACAGTAAAATCTTAAAATATGGAAAATTCCTGCCTCCCATGAATAAACCAGAGACTGCAACAGGCTCAGAGGGAAGCGAGTTGAGTTTTGTAGTTTCTGGTAAGACCCTCACTGCTTCAGTGGCAGGAAGGAAAAGGTGATTCAGATCCATTCTGCTTAGCCTCACACGAAAAGGGAATTTGTTCCCTTATTTCCAGCATCAGCAGTCAATAGAATACATTCCCACTTGGATATTTTAGGATTTGAGATGAATTTAGAACTTTTCAACCATTTTTCCAACACTGTCTTGAAATACTGTTTCACATCTTAGTCGAATATCAAAATAACAGAAGAAACCTGAGCCACGGAGAAACTTGAGACAATGTATTGTTACCAGTTTAGGGTTGTGTGGTTTATAATGATAAACTGCTAGGACTGTCTTCCAGTTTCCCTGTTTTCAGATTAAAGAAATGCTGCAGAGCAGCTTTGTCACACTGAAGTTTTAAGACCAAACTTTAATAGTGTACTTGCTTTGCACTTGGGTAACAAGGCCAGCAAGTGAGAGCACAATACCATGTCCTGCCGTAACATTGCTGGGGTGTCTCTTGGTTCAGATTATCAGGATTTTGGCAAAGCAACGGGACAGGAAATGTGACAAATACAGCAACAAAAGAAGGAACCTGTAGGAAGAATTGGAGCAATGATGAGTTTGAAGTAATTAATGAAATTTGGCTTTGCTGGCAACTGGTCATCTCTGTGCATTAAATCAAATTTTCCTTGATTTACACCTGGGAGATACATTTAAGAGCTATTTAAAAACATATTTTAGGGGGTAGAAAAAAAAATCAGCGGTTACTCAGTTTTATTTGACTTATTTTCTTCAGCTTAACAAAGGGTCTATCAGCTGAACTCGGGTTTCTCAAGAGGGTTCAGAAATACTTTGTTGAAGACTCTTTGCTTTATCTCAACCTTTATTTTTCAGATTACATTGGGACAAAGTAGGACACACGCATTTTGTCATGACTCAGAGCAGCTGTTGCAGGTGTTGTGCCTTGGAAGTTGTGGGATCTTACACTGATTATAGCATGCAAAAGTAATTGCTGAGGAAATCAAGTTACATATGTCCATATGCAAAAAGCCATTGCTCAAATTTAATTGGGTAGGATTACAAGTGAAAAATGGCCTTCATTAGCATAATGTTATTTTCAGGATACTGGTAAGGATTAGGAGTTTCTCCAGAGATCTTGCAGACCACACTCATCAATGGGAAGCAACAGCAACTCTCACTTCAGGAAAACTGATTTACATAACTAGCCTTGAGTCACAATGCAGGTTTTATAAATTACTTTGTCAATCTAAAAGATGCTTGCTATTCAAATTATGAAGCCCTTGTGAGTACAGGCCCATTTTTCTGAATAGAGAGACCATGAAAACATCAGTAACTCTGGCATAAAACTGATGTATTGTGTAATAATGTTTCACATAGAACCTGGTGCTTCATTTATCATCAATGTCTGTAGCTAGGTATGGTACAGGTTACAAAAGAAACCCTGAATGCTTCAGTCACATCACAGATGTTAATAAAAGGGCATAATAGAGAGGTTGAGCAAGATGAATTTGGGATATAATGGCTCCTTCAAGCCAGATGCTCATGAAGATTAGTGGAGGAGGATGGATGGAAATCTGGGCTTTAGAATTATGCTGAACATCTTCCTACCTATAGCAAACTGACCAATCTGCTGTGGAAGGAGTAAACAGATACAAGGCAGATTTCTTACCTGTCTACTTGCACAATTCAAGCTCATTTTAGCAGCTTTAACATATTACTAGTTGCTGGTTTTGAACATTAACTTTCCCCATGTGCAGATCAAAATCACAGGGAAAAGTAGGAGTTAAAATCCTGCAGAATGCAGATTTGGTAGGAAAGGTGAAATGGCAGAGAGAGCAGGGTAGGAAAGAAGGGTGAAAGAGACAGGATTCAGGAAAGTCTAAGGATAAATTTAAAGCTTAAAGGTAAAGCAACTCATATAACTTTCTCTTACAATCCATGTGTAAATTAACAGTGAGTGACTTAGAGAGTAAAGAGTTAAGCCTCCTTGACCACAACCTGGATCTGTAACTCCTCTTACCAAGCCCTAGAGATCTCGTTTTATTTCCTTTAGAGCTCTTGGCATGTGTCTGCAGCATGGGAATAAGGTTGCTTCCTGCTAGCCCTGACTTGTGTCATGTGTGAGCAGTCAGATGTGACAAGAGAGACTCATGCATGGGAGGCCAAGGCTGTTTAAGTTGCTAGTCAGGGTGAAAGCCAACTGCAGCCTGGCCACTTTCCTCACTTAATGTACACTGCCTTGCATCTGAAAGCAGCTGAGACAAAATTAAAGTAAGCAATGCCTCTTGTGAAGGCATTCTAACTGCTCTTGCCTTTTTGTTTCTTTAAATATTCCACTCCCTGATCTTTCTTCCTTGCCAAATGCTCTGCTCATGGAAGGGACAAAGGCTTCCAGAGGTGTCCATTGCAGCATTATTAGTCCTTACCTAGAACAATATCTTATATCTGCCATTGTTCATATTGCATTCAGAGACAGGAAAATCAGCAAGGCTGCAATCGGATTTTTAGGTAATATATCTTAATTTCTATAGAAGGCTGTGGAGACACATCCGTGGCCTCTGTGCTGTATACTTCTAATTAACTACTGGGCACTCACCACTCCACTTGTTAAAAAATACTTATTTATAGAAAAAAAGGGAAGTATCTATATAAACGGCAGAATTCTAGCAAATGTATCAGGTTCCTTTTGAAATTGCTTCTGAGATGCAATGATAAATCCTACCTATTTTATGTGATATTTTATGTCGCTCTCTTTCTAAGGAGAAAACTACTTTTAACAAGAATGTAGAAGAGCATGCAGTTTCATTACTTCTCTCCTGAAATCTCAGATTATAGTTAATCCTGTGCTTTTCAAAATTACAGTTTTGATTCTCACAGGACTACAGATCTGCTACTGAAGGCTTTTCTTTCCCACCTCTCTCATCTTGATTCCACATGCGGTTTTTCAAGGTGACACACCACTCTTCAAACCGAGGAGGAAGTGGGGAAGGAGGGGAGAGGGGAAAATCATTCCATTGTAAATTGGCACAAAATGAAACAAAACTTTAAAATGTTACAAAGGAAACATTTAATCTCCCAAAGTATTACAGAGCCAGCACATTCCCGCCTTCTGCATCCCCCTAATCCTATTAGATAACACCAGGAATAAGCAGCTGTTACAATAAAAAATGCCAAATAAATGATTTTGAACTGCTTGAAAGTATGAGGAAAAAAACCTGTAAGATAAAAAGCACTGGGAACGTGACAAGACTATGAGAGTATTCAGCCCCTGGTCTTGTGTATAATGGCTGTCACTCAAGTGTGTCTAGTTAAGACTTGGGGAGATATTCATTTCACTGGAGACTTTTTGATCTGGGTATCATCTTGCATGACATTTTTCATGAATTGTTTCTTTCAGTAGCTTGATGATATTTCTTTTTTTAGCTAAATGAAAAGAAGTATTTATGAGAGCTCTGCAATTTGAAAACGCTCTCAAGGAATATGATCATCTGAGTGCCTACCTTTGCTTTTCAATGTGTCAGGAATGAGGAGGCAGTGACGTGCTGCTGCTGCCTGGTGTCCCTGTTCCTTCAGATACTCCTTGCAGCAGAATGCTCTGGTATTTGCTGCAGGTTTGGCTTTTTAATTTGATGCCTCTCCATTCATGAAGTGCAAAGTATTTACATAGCTGTCACTTCTGCTTCTCACTCCACATAGGAAACTAAGGCAGGGAAGAGAGGAACGACTTGCACTCAAGGAGACAATGCAGAAATAGAGTTCCGGTTTCAGTTCCGGAACTGTGTTCTCTCTGCTGAGTTTTTCCTGTCTCCAGTTCTCCAGCAGAGGTGGTTTACTCACTCCCTAACAAAGGAAGGGGTTGAGCCCATACAATGTTCCTTTCAGATGCAAACTGTAGAAAGCTTCACAGGTATCTAACCCCAAGCCAGTGAACCTACATTTGTAAATCACATCTGTACCAATACAGATTTTTCAAAATTTAGTTAATTTGTGACGTTTTACTTTTGAAAAGTCAGATGTAACTGTGGACCTCCTACATCCTTATTCCACTGTGGCAGTATGAATAAACTGTATAAAACAATTTCTTAATAGAGTCCCTTTTTAAGGTGAATTAAGGCTTTGGATGAGGTGGTTGGGTTTTTTCCACCCCACTTAGGACATATACGAATGAAGCAAAACAATTACCCATGAGTGTGACTATGCCAGATGCACAAGTTGACACAACTGCAATGCAGACAAGAAATTGCATCTGATGTCCCAGAAGAAGCTTGCGATGTCTTTTACTCCTAACAGAAAGTGGCACAACTTTAAGACTGAATCCAGTCCTGGTAACTTTTTGCACATTTTCTTAAAATTAGGCCAAAATATCAGTCCCAGCTACAAGCAGAGCCCCAATTTAGGAACTAGAGAGAAAAGGGAAGGACAGATGAAAATATTTCATTGTTATAACCAGGTCTACAGATTAGAAAGGAGTTGAAAATACACACCTGTGACAGGAATGATTAAAAAAAATAGATGTGTCTAAACAGCATACGTACACACCTTTTCTTTAGAAATCCTTTTTGCTTCAGATCACTTTGTTAAAGTTGAGTATTAGTAAAGAAGGAAGACATTGGCAGAAACTGATACCTTGGCAAGCTCTAAACCAAAATCCATATATATGCCCTCACTGTTTGCTGATTGCATGGCTTGAGTGCGGCAATGAATATAGGATTTCATTCCAAGTTGTAAACTTTAGAAACTTTGATAAACGAGAAGTCACTTTGAGTGAACTGATGTGTGAAATACATGATTTGTCCACCACCTTGCTACCACCAGGATTTCTAATAGCATAGGATGGATATTAGGTCTCCTACTTGCTCCAAGCCCATGACTAGAGCATGCCTCCATGCCAAAAGAGGAGTGTTATATAGGACTGTAAGGAAACTTGGGAATTGTTCATGGTCTCACTGGGTCTCAGCCTGTGGATGAGCACAGGCTTTCAGTGTCCATGACTGCTATTGTAGATTTGAGGCTTTAAGATCATTGTGAAATTAACGTTCTTTCACTGCATGCCAGATCGTTGTGGAAGTTTTTCTCTTTTCTTTGCTGGAGAGTCTTCACTTGCCACTCAGAAGACTGCCTTCAAACTTGTTTGCCCCATCATGTTCAGAGATGATGTCTTTCATTTCAGCCTGTGTGTGCTCAGAATACAGGGTTAGTTTCATCTGGGCGTTGTTTAGGAGCTTCCTGTTCCAGTAGACTTCAAATGCAGCATCCCATGGAGACTTGAATATAAAAGCAAGTAGTGCTGATGTGCCATATTTAACATAGGCTGTGCAGGAAATCAACCTTAAAAGATTTGTATGTGTTGATCTGCTCCTTCTCTAGTTCTTCAGTTAATGTTTCAAAATTTTTCCTAGGTCTTCATGGTAGCTTAAAGAATCATTTATGTGCTGGTGAAATTGCTTATTAACATTACTGTACTTAAAACCAGCCTCTATTCTAAGCCTAAAACCACTGTTAAGATTGTGGAAGCAGCACTGTTAATATTGTACAGCGGTTGTCAACTACACAGCCTTGGAGAGGGGAGAACTCAACAGCTGTCCTACAACAACTAGTTTAACATCACTAGTTTGTGTGCAGGTTTGGGGGAAAATCCTGTTCTTTTTGTAATTCATGCAATTTATTCTGTAAAAAGAGTTTTTTAGATGAACCTTCATAAACTAAACCTCTCACATCCAAAAATGGTCTAGCTTTGATTAGGCACCAGATCTGAACACCCATAGTCCTGTTCTATCCATCATCCGCTGAAGGAGGTTTGTGTGATCTGCCTTTCTGTGGAGCCAGGTGCCATAGAGAGGGATTTATGCATGTGCACATTACACTGAGATAATGAAACTATGAAACCTGCTCAGATTTTAACAAGTGTCAAAGCACTGGAGAAACCTAACTCCAAGCCAGACCATCTTTGTGGGAAAGTCCTTTGACTGGTTCTTGGCTTCTTCAGAGGATGAGAGAGCTATTGCATTTTTCCAAGCTATTCAAGGGCTTAGAGATTTCAAAGTGAAATATTTCAAAGCAAGTTAAGGCTGTGCTTAGTTTAATGTGGAGCTGCAAAGGATACTTCTAAGTACCAGGCAGCATTTGTGCTACATGAACTGTGAAATACTTTACAGCAGCCAAATACCCACAGCAGTCAGCACACTTTTGATTCAAGAAAACTACCTTTTTCTGCATGTATTTTAGAAAATTAGAAAAAAAAAAACAAATAGAAAGCTAGAGATTTCTTCACCAAAAGGTGAGATCCTACAGAACTGTGTGAGAGGTGGAGAGGTGACTAATTCGTGGATCTTGGGAGGACACACAACTAAGGAAAGCAGTGTAAGTTATTTTTCAAATTTGTGTGTAATAATCACTACAATGAGTGAAAAGTGGTTTTTTAGGTTAGGACCTAAGTGGGAAGCAGCTGGCTACATGTAGAACAGACCAAAGAACATATTAATACTTCTGCAGAACAGATAAAATTCAATTTATTCTTTTAACGCCCATAGCCAGAACAATCACCACATTCTTGTGCAAGAGGCATGTAAGCAGAAGCAGGCAAAGTACTGTGGGGGCCCAGTTGTTGGTTTCTCTGGGTCTGGATTGAAGGCACTTGAGACAGTAGTTCATGTTTGGACTCAAGTGTTTGTTATTTCTTATCACAAAAACAGTCTCACTATTGTGAGTTCAGCAGCTTTTCATTAGAAGGCACAAAATAGATAACAATCTCTTGTTACAAAGTCTTTTAAGACTAAACTATCCAATTAAGAACTGACACCTAGATTATTTCCCCTTTTAACCCAATAACTGAGCCCAAAGAGCTGCAATGGGGACTTTTCTGCCTGATTACAAAATGCCACCCAAACCCATGAAGAAGAAAGAAGAAGCATGAAGAAGAAACCCAGGATGACACCCTGTGCCCTCCATCTTGCTTCCATCCACAACATATTAAAAATCCCAAAACCTAAATTTTTCACCAAGTGATACACCTACACTACTCTCTATGATCTATTGCACACTTTTGTGGATTCCAGTCTATCCTGAAGTCTGGGAAACTGTCTCCGTGAATGAGGGTCAAAGTCAGGGCTCCCCTGGGGGTCAGGACACCCCAGAGCAGGAAGAGAAATATTCCTGGTGCCCTGGGTTTCCACAGAGCACTTCAGCCAACTCATGAGAACTGAGGTTCTAGAGTAAACTCTTGCTTTTTTAGTCAAGACAAGTATATTTTCTATGAGGGAAACATTATTTATTTCCTTTTCTCTTTTTAACCAGTACAAGTCTCCCAAATTCGGCGTAGTAATTAGTCTGAAAGCACCATGGAATAACAAACATAAACTTTTATCATATTATATTTAATTACAGTTGTCATACTTTCATTTCATAATTACCTTTCATTTATAAGGCTGTAAAGATCACTTTAATGACTTTTCAATTATTTTGCTATTAATTGGTTTTAATTTCCATGCTCCTTTATTAAGGATGTCTGCAAATGACTTTGTAGATGAATGAGGAGTGTTGCAGAATGTTCTGCTTCTGTTTCTTTTTCTGAAAAACAAGCTGGTGAAATAGAGTCAAGCATTCAGCATAAATTAAAAACTCACACATGACATTTGGAAAACAGTTTGTAACTTTAATTTTAGATGTGATGATAGAACTGAATTGATGGCCTAGAAACAATACCCTTGGTGAGTATTTGAAGCTTATAGAAATCTCTTTGCTGAATGGGCTTGAAGTATAGGAGCTCCTGATCTAGACCAAGAGTCCCACCCAGCTCCTGGACTCTCATGTTTAAATCAGAATGTGTTTTATTCTTGGTGTTAGGGGAAAAAAACCACAACCACCAACAAAAAAAAAAAAAGTGGTGTAAATGGAATTTTAAAAATATTTGAGACAAAGATTTCAAACAGAGGTAAACTACTTTTATTTGCTTCAGCTCTAAAATGGCTTCCCAGAAAAAAACATGGCCTGTCATAGCAGCAGGGATACAGTATGCAGTTACACAGCAGAAGTTGCTTGTGATGCTACTTCTCCTTTTGAGCTGATAAACTAAGTTTTTAATTACTGAAGTGCGGTGTCTGTAGGCAGCCAATATTTGAGGCTTCAAGGGCTGATTAACATTTTCTTTGGCCCATAAAACTGCCCATTTTCTCTTACAAACATCCAGGAGGAAAAAAAAGCCACTATTTATTTTCCCAGACGGTGAGAAGGAATCTGCATCCCACTGGTAATAAGTAAACTATTTACTTTGATTATTTCTGTTGTTTGGATTCCTCCATCGCACTGCATTAGTCCTACATGGAATAACAATGCTCACCTGAACTAGAGGAAATAAATAGCAGATGGAAAGGGGTAGCAGTTCAACAGTCTATAAAATATGTATGAAAATGATCAAAATTCTCACCAGTTATTAAGGCTTTTTGAAATAGCTGGAGGTTCACTAAGCAGAACCACGAGCTGTGACCTGGAAGAAGCACTCTTGCACTCAACTTCATAGGGAGACAGACCAAAAGCCAAGCTGATTAAATGGACTCCAAAGACAAGAAGAAGTCTTGTTTTGGCATGTGAAACTATGGAAGTGTTGCAAATTAGAGATTTCTATTACAAAACTAAATGTCTGGTTCAGAACATGGGCTTTTTGCATAATTGGGATGAATACAGGTGCACAGGAGTTCTGGAAGTTTAAATGTGCCTCATCCTCAGAATATAAATGTATCATTTTGCAACTGTTTTTACAAAGATAAAGGCTAGATATACCAGTCTTTCTTTTAGAAAAGAAAAAAACCCAGAGTCTGCAGACTTGGTCATAAAAGGTGTAGTTGAAAATGAAGGATTTTAAGAAAGCAGAGTTAATGTAGAGATTATTTCAAATTCAGATGAAATCAATTCACTGTAATTTCGTATGCATATTAAGTAGAAAGACAATTTGGGGGGGCGGAGGAGGTAGGAGCAAGTGAGACACAGTCAGTTGAAGACTAATACATCCCACGTTTCACCAATTCAAGGAGAGGAAGGAGCAATCTGGTATGGACTCAGAGCACTGCCTGTGTGCAGCTGAGCTGCTCAGGAGGAGCCTCGGTGTTTTCCACATTGATGGAGATGGTTCAGGGACATGCCAGCAGCTGCTATTCAGATGGAGTAAAAAGGAGAGCTTGCAGTCCATGAAGGGAGCAGGTTACTCTCCCAAATACTGTAGTTTTACACGTAACAAGGTCTATCTTTGATCTGTTTTCATTGCAGTATCTGGGTGTGAAAGTGCATGGACAGGCATCATGTTCTTATGGTACAGAGAAGACCTGGCATCCATGTTTTAGAGATAGAACCTGAAATGCAGAATAGTTCTCTGCTCACTCCAGGTGCTTACAAACACCAAAGTTCCACCCTGCTGCACCTCATACAGCAGAACCTCTGAATAGATGATAAAATGGGAGATGATTTCAGATTTTTTAGTTATGCTACCTGTAGCTGAAAGGAAGTTCTATATATAGGTAGACTGGGCTGTTTGAAGGGTTTGGAGTAGCTCTGTGAAAGCTGCAGGGAAGAGGAGTCTGATTTATCCCTCCTCTAATTTCACCTCTAGTCTTTCCTGCCTAAATCTTGCTCAGCCTCTTCCTGCCTGCCCCAACAGATAAATTTCTCTACTGCACTCCTGTGAAAACCCAGAAGAGAAAATGAAAGGTAATGTATAAGCAGTAGAGGTCCTCAGAGCATGTAAAGGATCAAAAAGGTATTGGAAAATTGAGGGACAGCCTGAACCAAACAAATATCTCCTTTAATTTCGCTGAATTTCTGAAGGCTGTTGTTATCCTACAATTGAATGCAAAAGTATATCCTGGCGCCCACTTGTGCCAATAGAAATGGATCTGCAAATTGTTGCCCATGTGAAAGCATTTCACATCAGTGAAGTAGCTGTAATTGTGTTTTTGTCTCCTAAGCAGAGCTATAAAAAGTACTTCAGATTAAGGCCCATCCTACATTGTAGCCATGGGGATTGACTTGCTATTTATTGAATCTCATGGAGCGAGAGATAGGCTGTTTGTGGGGAATGTGCTTGTTCCAGCTATGGAAAAGGGGATGCATGAACATGGCCATGTCCAGGTTTGCTTTTAGCCCTATGTGTTTTTCATGTGACAAAAGCCTAAAATCCTTTACAGTTTGAGTCACTGGCTATTTTTGTCACTATTTTAGCAGGTTCCTATCCACTATGGAGTTCTTCATGGGTTTAAAGTTGTGAGCACCAGCAGAAAAAAAGTCTATATTTTTAACTCAATAGCAAAATTATTTCTGTCAAAGTTCTATAACCATGTAAGGCCTGTAATAGATGTTCTTATCAAACAAATGGCGCCTTTTTTTTTCTTGTCAAGTAAAAAAGTTCTCTAACTATGCTAGTTCTGTAAAGATCACCAAAAGAAGAACAAAACAGGTTCCAATTGGAAAGAAGAGTATCCTTCTGCATTTAAAAGTAATTTTCGGTCTGGGATTCTTGTTCTAAACTGTAAAATCCCACTCTGTCTAGGTATGATTCCTAGTGTCAAACACACAGTATACACTCTGAAATTTTAAATTGCTTACTTTTGTACCAAGTTGTTATGCTTTCCAGCCTGTATTAGCATTTAAAGTGATATCCACATAAATACCAATGTGAGTATCAAGGACAATGAAAATAAGCCCTGTGTGATACAATCCTGCAGGTTTTGTGCATTCTGGTCATGATTCACCAAAGCACTGAGTAGCATACATTTTGTCTCATATGCACCTATTGAACTCAGCAGGGATATTTGCGTAGTTAAAGGTAAGGATGCATTTGAGCACTCAACTGGATCATATTCAGAGCAATTCTCAGCTGCCAAGAACCTGTTTACTGCAAATAAAGTAACAGAACTTGCCAGAGAAAAACACTGATGTGTCACTGTCAAGCACTGTTTTACTCTTCAGAAACCATCAAAGTAACTAGTTACATACAGCCAGGGTTAGTTATGAGCCTTCCTCCAAGGCTATAAATATTTATTTAACAGACAGGGGAGTGTTAATGTACGGAACAGAGCAATGCAACTAAGTAGTTAAATCCTCAGTCTTGAATGCTGATAAGATAAATTTCAAAGGAAAGACTTCTACACAGAAATCCAGCTAGTGTTGAGAACACAGAAAATTATTCTAAATAAATGTATATGTATGATCAGATTTGGACCAGTTTCTTGAGAGCTGGATCACAGTTATGCGAATGATCACAGTTACCCAAATGTCCCTACCACCGCCTCCCCCCACCTACTCCTGATGGAATTTTTCTGTTAGCATTTCTCTACTAATCAGTGAACTCTTAAAGAACTCATTTGGTCTTTTTTTTTTTTTTTTGATTCAGAGAAGTCTACTTCTAGATCTTTTATTCTTGACTTGCATGCAACTCATAGCAAAATCTTTCCTTTGTTCTAGAATCACTCTCTTCCTTAAAAAAGTGGAGGGAGAAAGAGTTTTCAGACAAAACATAAGGTAAATATTTTTAATCAACTACTGTGTCAGGTTTGGGGTTTGGTTTTTAGGTTTGGTTTTGGTTTTTAAATGTTGTGTCACTCTAATATTATTTTTATATGATAGATTCCATGAAAAATCAAATATTTTCAGTCTGTCTATTGTTCTCAAAGTTTAGATTTACATTGAAGAGGATCATTCAACTAGCCTAATGACTGCTACTAATAAATAAACAAGTTTGTGGAATAAGAATCCTGAAAATCTGCCCTGTCACTGAAGAAAACACCTAAATATGCTTAAGAAGAAAAGAATTCAAGTTAAGTTTGCCCCTGTCCATTAGTAATATATAAAAATCACTAATTATACTAATTTTGTTATTAGAGTCAATATAATAATGATCAAATGAAAGTTCAGACAGTGCCAACAGGGGAAAAAAATATATATTTGTAACAAGTATATCAGTCCCATACCTTCACACTGGACACGTAAGTTCTTCCAATGAGTTTTAGTTACAAAAAGTACAACGATTCAAAAGCAGACTGTGAAAACATTGTTTAATATGGCTATCAAGTTGGAAAAGTGACACCTCATATATAAACACAAAGTGTAACTTAGCTATTTTTTCTATGAATCTGTTGGTTATGCAGAAAGTACACATATTTTTCAGTTGCTTATGCAGGGATTCTCAGTGGGAAAATAAAGCTAACCACAGAGTAAATGTAAAGCTAAACCATTCTTAGAGAGGCGGGGAAGAGATGGCAGAGAGGAGAAAACTTAACAAAATAAGTAATGAAATAAGCCCATGGATACCATCAATCTTTAGGTAAATAATGTTAGAACAACCTTTAGCCTTAGGGAGATCATGTTTCATTTAGACATAGAACGAGCCAGCTGCATCAGCAAATCTATCTCTCAAGAGTTACAATTTATTCTGATGTTGAATGTTAGAGCTGCAGGCAATGAAAATTACTGATCAAATTCTGTATTTTTAAAACGTTTGCACTGGGCTGATAAACTTCAGTGAGCTGTAATTGATGTTTCTTGGGGTAAGGAAAAAACTGAGTATTATAATGGTCATGGTTTTAGTTGCTTGTGAAGTTCTCTGACTTGATCACAACTTACCCAGCAGATCTGTCCTTCATGTTGAATAACATTTCACGGTCTAGCATAACCAAAGGCCATGCTCTGATTCTTTGCTTGTGTTTTTTTTTTATTCAAGGCCTCAGCCAACAGAGCTTCCCCCATTTGCTTCCAGGATTTAGCAATCCAGAAGGGCTGTCTGTAAGCAAGACCCTTGCAATGGGACTGTCAACAGGGCTGCAGTAAGAACACTGCATGGTCCAAAGGGGGATTATTTACTGGAAGCAGCTCCTTCTGAAAATTGAAAGGCTTGAATTTACAGGGGACTGGTAACAAAAAATTACATGCTTATCAAAGGTAAGAGATATAAGCTTCAGTTTCATTAATTAATGTTGTCTCTTTTGGACCTCTTGTTCCTCCTTGGAAAAGAAGCTTTGAAGACTGAGTTGTCAAAAGTTTTCATTCTAAGTGTTGAGGAACGTTTTACTTCTGTAACCAAACTCTAACTTAACTAACTTAGCTTTATAACAGACTCTTTGAAAGCTTAATCCTCTGAGTTTTGGCAACAATTGTAATGGTTATCCCATTACAGTGAATCCCAAAACAGGGAATAAAGAGTCCAAATGGTCCTGCTTTATTGAGGACATTTTACTATCACACTTGCCTATGCCAAATCAAGCTCAAGCTATTAGTCTGATACATAAACTGCTTGAGCAGGATCTGTGTGCTAAGGAGAATGACATAGTGCAATGCAGAGTTAAACTGTTAGAGAACTTCTTCTGATGCAAAGGGCTGCCCACTATCTCTGTCACTGAGCTCTTCCTTCAACAAATACATAGATATGAAGGGCAAGCAAAACAGGTCTGATCCTGCCTGGTGCCAGAAAGATGATGGTTTGGCACTTCCATTCCAAAAGCAAAAATAAGTGACCATTCCAAGCCATGCTTGGACATGTAACAGCATGCCTTCTCTTAGCACATTCCCCAAAATCAGTCTATTGTTTTTGGGGGTCTTTTTTGTGTACTATAATTGAACATGTTCTATTAAAAAGCAAGGGTAATTTGTGTAAAGGTCTTGAAAAACTTCAACTATTGTGTGATTGCCGAAATGGTTTTCTGCCACATCTCTCTGTTTTGCTCTATCTGAACTATAATTTCTTTCTGGAGTCAGTCTTTGTCTGCAGCAGGCAGCCTGACAGGCTACACGAAGAGCATATTAGACCAGAAATCCACAATTCTTCTTTACTGATCTAGAGCACATAATCATCGTCAGCCTATGAAATCATTCTGGGCAACTGGGGAAAGGTTAGGACACCAATAGGGAATGAATTTTTGAAGCTGGCAGAACAGGACTGTTAGGAAAGTGTCATGCTAAAACACTGACATAAGGAGCAAATCTTTTGAAAAGCACTGGCTTTGTGCCCCAAGCTTGTCAGAGAAATCTCCATGAAGATGCTGTGCCTGTTCTTCCAATCACTGTTTTGCCTGAATGGTCTACAGCAAGATGACCCGTGTGTAACACACATAAAGGCTGAATTCATTAACCAGCAGCACTGCCTGAAAGCTTTTTCTTTGCTTCAGAGCACAAGGGTGGTATCATCTATGGAATTCAAGACTGACAGATGGAATTATTTTGACCTTGGTTACACAAGCAAGGTTACGTGTGGTAGGTAGTCTGACTCTAAGTACAAAGAACATATCTAAAATGCTGGCTAGGGCTACAGAGGTCAAAGGCATTATGAGCCATAGAAAGAAGTCACTTTAAAATGGGAAATATGCTTAGCTTGAGAAATCAGAAAGATTCCTAATTTCAGCTCCTTATTTTCAGTCATATGCTGTTGAATCCTGTGCCTACAAAGCAAAACGAGCACTGAATAATTTTCTCAAAATGGTTTAAGAATAGCATTTTAGCCTTTCTGGCCAGCATCTTCAGTTTGATGCATAATTTTTCACTTCTCTAAGGAAATACTGTGATTGATCAAAAGAGATTCTTCATACAAAACACAGATTGATTTGAAACCTGAGAATGAAGCCGTCTCTGCACAAAAAAATTTGTGGTTTTCCCCCTGAACACCCTGTATAATACACACAGAATATGGTGCAATCTGAATAGTCCATTTAAACAGAGCCTTTGGTTTTCATCCTTACTGCAATTGGAAACAATACTATTCTACAGTTTCTATACTTTGACTCCACACTAAATATTATTCAGAAATAAAGATTTATAATTAAGTAATAGAAAATGTATGAGATTGACTAGTATATAGGTGGCACTCAATTGTAGGTGTCTACAATAGGCTTAAAATTATGAAAGTCGTTAAATGTAAAATAATAATTAATTTGCAACGTCAGAAAATTACTGAGAACAAATGTTTTAGGGGTTGAGTCCTTTAACTGATGCAAGTTTGCACCATTATTTTAATACGACAGATTACCTCCTGACTTGCAGTGGAATAAAAGGAAAATTTTATTTCCCTCTCCATTGACTAACATTATGACTGGATGTCTGTATTGGTGGATATCTTATGCTTAAATTACAGATTGCCAAATTTGGCAATTACAAGAACTTTCCTCTATTTATTAATACCACCAAAGCTGATATTTTCCCTAAATGATTTGAAGTAACAGCCCAGAAAGCAAAGCAGTATCTGGCGCTACTTCAGCAGTATTTCACAGAGCAGTATAGAGTCAGAAAAAACTTTTTTTGACTGTTGCCTCTTTAAGAGCAGGATATAATATTTGACAAAACAGCATTCCCTTGTGGTTTCGCAAATCCCTGAAGTCTTTAAGTAAAGGTCAGGAACTGATAAACATTCTTTATACATATTTATGACTTTATGCTTCTATATCAGAGTGCACAGTAATCATATCCTACCTGGGATGTGATTACTGCTCCTGCTAGTGTTGGCCCCCACCAGAAAGTAGGCAGGGCTCTTGTGGCCAGCTGGGAGCATGAATTTTCAGTGCAGGAAGCCAGAGCCACACTGAGTTCTGGGTCAGCCCATGTCATCTGGAAGTGGCCTTCAGCAGACTGAGATCCATGACTGAAATAACAAAGCGCAGAGGAACTGACACCAAATTCAACTTCACTTGCTATACAGCACTATTGGCAACCAGCTAATAAAAAAAGATGTTAACACAACAATTTAAAGTGATACTGGAGAGCAGAGCTCCAGTTTCAAAAAGCCAGACCTGCACAAGCACATTCTCATCCTCTTTAACTCCGTCATGTGAGGAACATCGCTATGCTAATGGCTTGGGTGTTCCGTTGTGTTTCCTCTCAAATGAATAAATGGAAAATCTATATTAAGAAAGTAAGGTGTTTTTTTCTGTGAACACCTGCAATAGAGATTTAAAAAGATTGATGTAAAACAAAGCACAAGACACAAAATGTGCCAGAAGTATTTGAATAACAAGGAAATTTAAGGAGGTGCAGCAAAAGGCATTGGTGATACAATAACATTCCTCAAGATTTGTACTTGTACAGGACCTCTTACAGATAAACAAGGAGACACATGGACAGAAAAGAACAGAGAATAATTGCTGAGACTCTTGGGGCACAGCAAATAGGCTGGAAGTACAAGAGAAACTGTTGACTGGCAGTAACTACATGCACCCAACTAATCCCTTCATATCATAAGTAAAGAAAGGAAAAATGACATCCAAGTAAAAGCCAAGGAAAACCCCAGGTAAATTCCGAGCTTAAATGCTGAAAGCTTGTAATAAGTGCCTTGGTTCTAGAAGTTTTACACAACCTGACCCTATGAAGAGTGTCCTGATAAAACAGAATAAAATGCAGATTTTTCCCTTAGGGAAATATATTAACAGTTGAATTAAGAACAAACATTCCATTGTGACAATTCTACATTACTTGAAACTGAACAATCAGAAAAAGGAGGAAAATACTCAGGCCCCATGTTCAGAAGCACAGGAGAGCTCAATCAGACTGCCTGGGCAAACATTGCCAACGCTCTGCTGTCAGCTAGGAGGGATTACTGTATCCCTATCCACATCATCCCAAATGGTACACAAAGGCTGCTCTCTGTGTAAACTCCCAGTCTCATTTTGCAGGAGGAAAGCCTACGAAACTTTTCCAAAACAGTCAAAGTGCAAGTACTGATTCATAACATTGGGCAGATATCAGAGAAGGTTCTCAAAAAGGTATTTAGCTGTTTCCTTGTCTCTGTGCTTGGAGTGTGTGATGAGGCAGATGCAAAGAAAAAGAAAGAAGAAAATTACAGTGCAAATCAGGGCATTAAAAAAATTGAATTTCCAGTAGGAGAATCAGCTAAAAGTTGATATATTTTACTGTGAAGCAGGGCAATGGTTAAATCATTATTGCTTCTCAGAACAAATTTCTGAAATATTCAAATTCTAAACCTTGAAAAAAAAGATATTTTCAAATCTTTGAGCTGAAACAAAAGAGTTTATGTTGGGGTTTTTTCAGTCAAAATCATGAAAGAATCATAAATCTGAACCCTTTAAATAAGAAGTTTTGAATCAAAATCTGTACCACCTTAAACAAGCGGGTTGCAATCAAAAGTGGAACTTCATGGCACAAATGCATAAGAATAAGGCTTCCCCCCTTCAAATCTTCCTCAAAACAACTTTTATCTTTCATAATGACCTTTTATGTTTTCTACTGATTTGGAAGTCAGATTTGTGTATTGTCTTTGAATGTTACTTCTCTTCCCTAGATAAAATATACTCCTCATCTTGGCATAGAACAAGCTTGGGTTTTGTTTTCTGTAATGTAGCAAGAAGACAGATGTGAGCTGGTGTTCTGGAATCAGGACACCATGGTAAAATGGCATTAAATCTTTAAGTAAATCGCATTGAGAACCAGAAGCAGGTAGAATTTATTGGCAAGTCATCTGTTTTAGCTTCCTGGTATGAATATAATCAATAGATCTTCAGATTTCCAAGGAGCACAGCATAAACTGACAAATGAGATGCAGAATTATTAAAGCGCCACATTTACTGTACGATGCACCATCAGTTGCTTTATTCTTGTGTTTGAATGAAGAAGTGGGGAATGGGACATAGGACCAAGAAATGCAAATGCTGTTCCATTAAGTAAAAATGAACACTTTGGTTCTTCTCTGGATGTGGACAGTAAAAATATGGTATTCCTTTTGCAAAACAGAAACTAGATTACTTCAGATTAAGTTCTCATTTAGTTCAAATTTCTAGCTAAATACAGGTCAGAACACAGTCTCATTGACACTGAGGCGAGAAGCAGGCATAAACTGATTTATTGCTGTACTTCTATGCCTACCTTGGTCCATCCATTTCCATAAGACCTAGGCCAGCTGAAGGGCACATGGTGCCTAGCTGCTGGAGAGGCTTTGGGATCTTCAGAACTCAATCAGTTGTACTTGCTATTTCCACCATGCTGCTGCTTGTATAGCAGCATATTTACACCACAACAACAAAATACACTTGTTGATGTAAAACATTCCTCTCTAGGTGTGAGAGTCTGTCCGAATTTTCCCTCATCTGCCTCACGATTGTCATTGGGAGACCACTGAAGAAAAGACTACCCCCCCCCCCCATCTAGAATCTCTGGCTCTGAAGGAGAAAGTCACATGCCAAAGGCCCTGAGACCTGAAAGGACAGTGTTATTGTTTTCACAGGTGTGTTTGCTGTATGCTACACTGAGAAGAAGGGGCACCCTGGCTGCAACAATAAGCTTTGGAAGCCATCCCACCTCTCGGCCTGGCTGGACTTCTCCTGAGTTTCGGGTGGCCTCCCACAGAAGACCCTCACCTGTTTTACAACCACTGTGACAGACAGACTGAGATGTAAGAAGCCTCTCCATCAAGGACTGAGATGTGGAACACCCATGTGACAAAGCTCCTCTCCTCCTTCCAAGGACTGGGACTGAAACCCCCAGCCTGGGGGAGGTGTGTGGGGGAGGCAAGCTGACCAAAGTGAGATGTTTGCCTGCAGGTTGTGACCACTGGACCACGAACACAATAGTCCTTGCCTGATGCCTAGCTTGGACTCTGGGTACCCCCCTTTCTATTCTCCCCCCCTGAAGGCCTTTGTTTCGGCTGTGAAATTTATTCTCCCTTCCCCCAACAAAAAGAGTATAATTGGGGTGCAAATGAACTGTGCCTTTGAGATCTCCCCAGTGTAACAGTCAGACCCTCGACTGGACTGGACCAAAGGACTTCGTCTCTGCGTTGGTAGCTATATCCCCTCTCACTCTCTTCTCTCTCTTTCTCTCACTTAGTCCCTCTATCGCATTTTTGCTGTGGCTATTTCAATAAAACTGCATTTGTTTTGATTATCACTGCAAACCCCCTTGTGCCGTGTTGGTTTTTGCACCCTGAGATCACTCCTATGAACCATTGGGTCATCTCTTCACTAGGACGGATCCTGACACTAGGCTGTTTGGGGTCACAGTCCAGGCCTGCCAGATGTACACACTGCACCAGCAGTGACTGGAACCCGACCATTTTCATCCTGCAGAACAGGAACCCAAATGGCCACTGCTCCTCTCCCATCTTGCCCTGGCACCAGGTAACACAAGTTTGCTTCAGGGAATGCTCAAGCCCACTTCTGAGGGCAGGGCACTGCTTGGCTGTTCTGGTAAAGTTCCTTGTTGCTATGAAAATTGCTCAAAACAGGCAAATAATCTTGGAGGAACATTGAGTATATTACAAAAATTAAATGTAGTGCTTAAAAACCAACTTAAAGCTAAAAAGTTTAAAGTTTCCTCACTTCATTTATTCAAGAATTTACTAATTATATCTTACAGTTGTGTCTTGTTTTCCCACTGAGATCTGAGACATAAAATTATGAGCCAGCATTATTTATTGGCAATATTTGTGTGGGTCATCCTCACACCATAATGCTCTCTGGTCCCTGATGGCCATTATAAAGAAATTTGGAGAGATTTGTCTTTGACTTGATAGAATTCAGTGGTGATCATTATTTCTCCCAGTCCTCTTGCCATCCTCGTTGATGGCTGTGCTAAGAAATCACTAACATCTAGTCTGAATGCAGCCTGCACCCACTCTGTAGGGCAGAAACTGAACCAATTGACTGTCTTCGGCCCTGTGGCCTTGGCTTAGGCTTCTCCTTGTGCTTACAGCACTGAAATCATCTTTGTACAAATCTGAAATATTTGACTTGAATTTAGGAAATATGCATACCTTTGCATCCCAGAGATGAGGGTAAAACAGCTTAGGCCTTTTTTGTATGTGATCACAAAGAATTCTGTCATTTTCACTTGATAACTTGATTCCAACTGCTGTGCTTTCATTATAACATTTATTTGTATCTCCTTTTGAAGCATAGTTCGTCATGTAATGATAATATATATCACTACTTTAAAGTATTTATTACAAATAAGAAAGGATTATACAATGCACTGGACCTCACAGTGGGTTAGAACAGATTAAGCTTCTTTGTGAAAACTCTGTTCTTCTCTCATTCTAATTCTGTAGCGCTCTTAGAGACAATATCCAACTGCAGCCCAAATACACAGAATGGTCATACAAAATGTTAAGCCTGATCTTTCATCATGACAGCTATCATGCTGCTTTCCATTAAGGAAATAATGTTAGAGGCTTTTATCATTATAATCAGGAGGTGACTAAATGCCAGTCTCTGATAATACAAAAGATCCCTGTGATCTTGGACCTGCTTTTGGTTTGTTTGTCTCCCACCACCTACACTTGTGTTGTGCAAGTGGCTATTCTGAATAGTAATGTAGATTGGAAAGTTGATTTATACTCAGAAACTTTTAAAATATATTAATATATTTCTCCATGCCTTTAATAACATGATGGCTAGCAGTAAATTCACTAGCACTGATTGATCACACTGATACCCTGCAATTGTGAACACCTGATTAACCCTTCAGTTATGTGCTTCTAATCAACCTAACAACCTGGTTATAGGTACAGCTACATCCAGAACACAGGTTCTGAATAGTAGGGAAGGCAATCTTTAATTGGATAATTCAGGTTACTTAAGAAAGAGCATATGAGTAAAACAGCAACACCTGGCTGTATGTGTGGTATTAACTGTGAGCATACCAAGGGAGATACTTGATAAAGCACAAGCTTGTGCTGTGACTGAAGATGTAAATAGGCACTATAAACCCAGCTATTATTGCATGTCTGATATCTAAAGGATGGAAGATAGTCACTTGGCAGCTGCGACTTCTTACTCAATTGGCAATGCACTATTTTACAAGGGTTGGTCATTTTAGATTAATCATTATAAAGAGTCACAGTGCCATCTAGAGACTGCAGACAGCTTTCAGAACTGATACTAAAGGAACAGAGAAGGCTTTGTTGTCATACTTAAGTTTAATACATTATGTCTTGAGAACACTGCTTTTCACTGAAACAATAGCTTGCTTTGTGGTTATTAATATCCAGTTTTGATCACAAGCCTACTTCTTGTCTTTGTGGAGTTTTTTTTGAAATTCAATCTTTTACATGAAAATGCAAAGAAGACTGCGGCCTGGTGAAGGCAGGCTTGAGCAAAACTAACCAGACAACCAACCCGAGCCCCTGAAGTATTTTTGGCTGAAGTGCAGGTGTGGTGTTATACACCAGAAGGCACCAGGCACTCATGAGATAGTCTGAGGGAACTTCAGAATGAATGCCAGTGACACATGCTTTCCCTTGTTCTATTGTGGTGGAAGGCAAGGCTGCTACAGGAAGTACTGTGCACTTCCAGCCTTTCTGGTTAGGGCTGTGTTGGGAAGCCTGTGTGCTCAGTGTTGGCCGTGAAAACACAACCTTCACACCTACAGGCAGGAAGGCAGGCACAGTGGCATGAGTGTCTGAAGAGCATTACCTCTTTCTGCTCCATCATGTGTGGGGGAAAAAAACACTTGCCAAAAGCCAGTTACCACAAATGCCAAGGTAAACAATCTGGGATAAGCAAACGAGAAAAGCAACACATTCTGATTTTTTTTTTTTTAATTAAACCAAAGAGATTTAATTAATGTCTTCTAATGACAAGAAGCCACTCCGAATTTTCCTGAGACCTGAAGCAGAAGTTGCAATCTGCCCCTGTAAACAGTCTCCTGCATCTGTGTCAGACAATTTGGGATTCAGATGGCCCAAGAGGAAAGAGCCAGTTTTGGGAGTTGGGTGACATGGTTCATGGCCATAGTTTGTATAATTCAGTCAGATGTCCAAAATCAGTTGGGTTATGCCTCCTGTTTCTGCACATTTCATTTAATTCCCACTTCTGGGGATTTGGAAACCCAGGGCCCAGAGAGGTGCTGTAATTTGTGCTTATACTTCATATTTTTGGTGCCTTGAAGGAGAAAGGAGAGGAAGATTTGGAGGCCTGGAGGCTCTGCAGGTTATTTGGAAAGCCCAGCAATTCCCCAGAACTGGCAGTCCCTCATTCCACCCTTCTTGGTGTCTGTAAAGCCATTTCAGAGCTGTGACAACAGCTACCCATAGCCTTTGCACTGGATGTTGTTGCACAACTGAATGGAAACTTTGAGAAAAGTTTATCAGGGAGACCCTCTTGCTGAGTCACACGGTGCAGGATGTATCATCATGCTTTCCAAACTCCTTCTCAGAGAGGAGTCAAGGTGCAGCTGCATCCAGTCCTGCCCCCAGACATGGTCATTAGTTTGTACCTAAAGAATGTATAGGTGAAATAGAACCTCTATCTGAGTTTGTCCTGCAGGATTTAGGATAGCAAACCAGATATTCAGTATTAATAAAATTAACTATTTAAAAAAAAAATTGTTAATGATTAGGTAAGAAGGTAAAAATTGAAAAAGTGAAAATGGAAAAGAACAAAATGTCCAAAAGACAAAAGGCTTTAATCAGAATTATTTACTACAAAGTAAGACTAAAAATATAGTGTACTTCTTAGTAAATCAATATCAGAGCTAGCTTATCAAATATATATTGATGTTACTCACCCATACCAATGGCCATGGGGAATCATTTTCACCCAGCCTTGAGGGGTATCCTTGAGGGGCATCGCCATGTAAGAGAAGGATCTTCAGACACCTTAGGGAGGCATGCTAGAAATCCCCCCCATGAAAAAGCTGGACTGGTCTTTTTAAAATGATTGACTGTCAATCATGTACAAGTACGTGTGTTGTGCCTGCTGTGGTGGGCTGACTCTGGCCAGGTGCCAGCTCATCAGGCCACTCCACCACTCCCCTTCCCAGCTGGACAGGGGAGAGGGAATAGGATGGAAAACAACTCATAGTTTGAGATAGGGCTGTTTACTAGAGCAAAAGTGAAAGTATGGGAGTGCATAAGCAAAGAGAGGGGAAAAAAAAGTTTATTCTCTACTTCCCATCTGCAAGAGATGTTCAGCCATTTCCCAGGAACCAGGGCTTCAGCAGGTGGAGTGGTTGCTCCAGAAGAGCAAAAGTTGCTCTCCCGGTTTCTCCTCCTTTCTTAGCTTTTATGTCTGAACTGACACCCTGTGGTGTGGAATATCCCTCTGGTTAATTTGGGTCAGCTCTCCTAGCTGTGTCCCCTCCCAGGATCTTGCCCACCCCAGCCCCTTGATGGGGTGGGGTTATGTGGAGGGGCAGCACTGATGCTGTGCCAGTGCTGCTCAGCAGTACCCAAAACACTGGCGTGTTATCAACACCTTCCCAGCTACCCATGCAAGGCACAGCACTGTGAGAGCTTCTAAGGGAAAAGGAACTCCAGCTCAGACCCAATACACCTGCTCAGCAAATGTGCTTTATTGCTGAAAGAGATATTATCAGCTCTTGGGTTTCTCCTCCTCAACACTTCTGGCTCTCACACTCCTCTCAGGGCCTGCACACCCGTACTGAGGTGCCAGCCTCAGCCAGGAAGCATCTGTCTGGCACTTGCTCATGATGGGTCTAAACTGAGATTGTTTGGCAAGCATTCTTCAGCTCCAAAAATCCTCTTCGCTCAGTCCATCATTGCCAGCTTGTAAATGAGGCACAGTTTGAGCTGCTGTACCCTAGCCCAGAGTGTCCTGCTACAGATGCTTGAATACATGACTTCTTTGCATACCACGCAAATTTAAAATCTTCATTTTTCCCTTTTAAGCAGACTGAAAATGGAGTTTGGGTAGCTGACTGATGGTAATAGCATACTGTGTGGGTTAAGGAAAAATCACTGGCAGACCTATTGGACCTTCATTTCTCCCAAAAGTACATCTTGTTGAAGAATTACTCTTCCCCTGGCAGAGGGAAAGAGACACTGCTTTTTGTTGTTTCAGGAATGGGCACATAAGGATGTTTAGCTATCATGCCTTCATCTCTCTATTTTGTTTTTATCTCATGAAAGGGTTTTTTCTCTTTGAGAAATGAAGGTAGAATGGTGCTAGAAGCTTGATGACTATCACAGCCAGCCCTGGATTACCTCCTGCAGGAAGAGCCATTGTGCATACCTGCATCCAGTGACCATTAGGCAGGGCAGGTGTCTCAGCCCTCCCTGAGACAGCTGGCAGAGTGACTGTGTTGGGGCACCGAGGATGTCAGGGCCAAAGGGAGCCCAGCCACTGCTTTTGGCTCCGGCAGGTGCTGTGTGGCCCACGGGGCAGCCCTGCTCCTCCTGCACCACCACAGTGCTGTCTCTGAGGAAACCAGGCCAGCCCATGGTGAGCGGGGTGTGTAAATCCCTGCCTTGCTCTCTTCTCTACCTGTTCTTTAACATATAAGAGCATCTATTTTTGAAGTGACAAACCTTATACAAGGCTGGAACTGATTAATGAAAACATCAAAATTTGAGGCTGGCCTCAGCATCCTGCTGTAGCCCTCAGTCCAGGGAGAAGTCAACACAAAAGGTATGCAGTGTACTGGGAGTTATCAATCACCACTGGACACAGGGTGACTATGTACCCATCAGCCTTATTCTTTCCTGAGATGACAAAATGAACCCTCCTTTTCTTTTCTCTCTCTCAACTCAGCTGAGTGAAATGTAAAAAGGGGAGGGAAAATGGCGTGTTCCAACCAAAAATATCAATACAAGGAGCCCCCCAGAAGCCTCTTGAGATTGGTCTCAATTTTGGGTCCTATCCCTTCATGGAGTTACTCTAAGAATTGTGACAAAAGCCCCCTCTGCCTCTCCTTAGATAGATATAGAGAGATGTGTATTGCCCAAATATAATATGCTAATACAGAGGTGAGATCTCTCTGTTGATTTATATCAGTTACCTTGTTGGTTCCTTCTTAGTTTCTATACATAATTTAATTGCAGTTTAAAACAAATAACTGGACAAATTCTGTAACATAATCCAGAAATCTGTTTTCTCACTCACTATGAAAGAAATTTCTCACTTGTTTAGGGATCTAAAATTTAACAACTGAGTACCTTTCTAAAGCCAAAGTCTACTCCACCTGCTGTTAGCCCAGTATTAGATGTAACCATTGCATATTTGTCTGTAACAAGCTGAGTGAAATGTTATTTTATGAAAGTTGTTAAGGAAACCTACAGAGCAGCTCTCAGTTTGAGAAGGCAGTTTAATGGATCATGAAGTGACAAACCAGCATGACAGGCCTTCCATATTTTTCAGCAGTAAAACTTCTGAAAAAACTCCTCACTAAAACAAAAAGCCCAGCATGTAGTAAAGAGCACGGGCTGCAGAGCGGAAGGGCCTAATAGGGCTCTCAGAGGGTGTGCAAGAAAACAGATTACTTGATTACTTGATAGTCTGCTGAAAGGTCTGCTGTTAAAAATCACCTTTTAGTACAAGACTAATAATCTCCAATTTTGCAAGGAAACTTGTGGATAACATCTGATTTTTCTGTAAATCCAGATGTTCCACTTGCACAGTTTTACAGTCACGTTCAGGGCTTTTTCCATGGGGCTGGGGACAGTCAGGGCCAGGACCAGGCAGTCATCCCTGACAGTTTCCTGGTGCACCTTGACTGGAAGCAGCTCCTGGGTCAGGTCACTGTCCCTTGGGAGCACCTGGGACACCCTGCAGCCATGCCAGTCATCCCCAGGGGCTGCGTTCAGGGCTCTTTGTATGTAAAGGGTTTCTGCACTGCAGTTTCTCTCTTTTGGTCCTAATCACAGTTGCAGAACATTGGAAATTTTTTGCATATATGTTAAGTGGTGTCTCATGACAAGTCTTTTCTTCACAGGTGAGTAATAAGGTCCTTGTGAATTCATATCCAAAGAGATGTATTCTCTAGATCACAGAAGTGAGGTGTTGAGCTGCAAGTAGGACAGACTCAACAAACAGAACAGGGAAGGCTTGCCACATTTGCACTGCCAGTGTGTCAGGTTGCAGAGATGAGCTGAACCACAAATGATTGCACAGTAAGATGTATTTTCCTCCTTTTTAATGGAGCATATCTATACAAATAGATTATAATAGTCTTTATGTAAGCACAAAATCTTACCCCTCTCTCCTCTACAGGAGTTAAGTAGGCTTTGTTGATAAACTCTCAGACTTCCAAAGAAAAATTGAAGTGTTGGTGCCGTTAATTTTAATTTCTGCTTCCTCCTTCGTGATTATTTAAACCAGTGCAGTGGAGTTATTTTCAGAGGCACCAAGCCAGAGAATCATTGCACTCAGCTTTCATGCTGTGAGATGGAGCATTTGGGTTTGAATATGAATTTGATAGTAGCAACAGTAGCAGTGGGAAGCTTTATCTGTGAAAGGGAGTCAAAATGGAACAGAACTGAGAATTCCATCAGCAAGACAGTCTGTTATAGCTGTGCTGAACAGCTATAGTTGTTCAAGTCCTTTCTTTTTCCCCTGTTAATCAAGTGAGAGAAAGCGTGTTCCTGCCTGGCTCAGCACTTCTAGCCTAGGCATGCTGTAAAAACACAAAGCCCTTGATAAATGTTGGCCTCTACTAATTTGTGTCAAAAAGAACAAAGATTGTCTAACTAGTTTGGGGGTCTACAAGAACTGATTTGGGCTGAAATGCTAAACTACAATCTAATTTCATAAATTTTCATCTAATTATTTGCAAAATAATGAAATCTAGGAGGAAACCAGCTAAGGGTTAGGGAGAATGTGTCTCATGGAGAGAGGGCAGGTGCCTTTGCAGGCAAATAGTAAGCTGCCAAAGTGAAGCTCTTGGGCTCTGAAATCCACAGAAAAGCTGGGAATCCTCTCATGGTCTGTACTCAGGTCACTTTTATAAACTGCCCTTGAAAAAGAGAAAAATTCACCTGCTCGTATACAACTGTGCTGGAGAAGATAAAAATTAATTTTATCAGAGAAGCTGAAGCAGTGTGGGAAAACCATCCTGCAATGCAGTTCATGGGTTATGTTCACATGAAAGTCATGATACCTGTACTTCATACTGCCCTAATGAATCCCTTGTCATATGAGCAAGCATCAGTGCTTGCTGTGTCTTTAAACAAAAGTAGGCCAAATGGTCTTTAGATATTTTCCCCCTTTTATTATTCTCATCAGCCTTTGATTGTTTAGGAAAATCAGATTCTGTTTCATTCATTAATCTTTTTTTTTCCCCATTTCCCTTCCTTTCCCTCCTTTGCTGCCTTTCCTGTGCCCTTCCCTCCCGTGTGGCTGACCGCAGCCCCTGACCTGCTGGGTGAGCGGAACTGGCCGTGAGACACCAGCCACTCTTCTTAGTGACCCTCACTGTAAGGACTCCTTACAGCATCTCACTTATGCTTCCCATGGCCTGCTGCTTATTCTGTGCCCCTTTTGTCTGCCTCCCTCCCTTCTAGCCTATGATCTGCTCTGTTGTGATTTCCACTCTCCTTCAGGGATTCCCTTTGCTTCCTTCTGGCTTTTCTTTGAGGAATCACAGAAGATTTTGACTGAGACAACTGGCTAACACAACCCTTTAAATTTATTGATGCATTCTCTTGGAATCTAGGGCTACCAAGCCGGTTTTCCCTAAAACCATTCTTCCATTATGTTTTCTACCACAAGGCACAACTAAAGGGACACCAAGCTGAATGTCACCTTTGCTGGGGCATCTGTAGGTTCCCATATTCAGACTTCATCTGAACTTTGCAGCTTCTGTCTAGCAGGACATGTTTTTTCCTACTGATTTTTACAGATAAGGTTCCTATCCTGGCTGTCCTTTCACAGTATTTATCCTCTTATGTACAAGAACTGTACTCACCTTTGTACAAAAAACGTGTATCTTCCTGTTTCTTTTTCTACATACCCACTAGTAACCGTTTTTGGAAGTGGGATGATGGCTTTTGGCTTAACCCAGATAGGCAGCCTTAGTGCTTTCTTTGCTTATGACATGCTCCATAAATTCAGCTTTAATCAGTTCTCCTGGCCTATTCTTTTGACCCAATATTTTTAAGTCTGTGACTTAAACTCCTATTTGTGTTTTAGCCTTTAGCTTTAGAAAGTTGATACTTTCAAGCATAAGCTTCTGTATGGGTATTCATGTCTGTCTTGCCCAAGATATGAATCCAAGCCTTGTGTGAACTTGTCCTGTAAACTCCTGAGAGCTGGGACCATCATTTTGTCCTGTGCATGGACTGCACATCCTTGGAGAGCCTGGTTCTCTGACCACCTCTCTGTAGTGCTGCCCAGACCATCAGGAAAGGAAGAGGGTTATGTGAAGGAAGTTTGGTAGTTGTGGGATAAAAGTTAAATGCTGGCACCCCAGTGGTTTAGAAAACAATGCAAGAGCCCTCTTAAGTTTGTGTGTTGTCATCCTGCTTTTCTTTACATTATTCAGTGCCTCACTGCTATGGGGGATGGGGTGGGAAATAAGTGTTACCATATTAGTAATGGTAAAAAGAGCTACTAATAAGAGAAAATTCACAAGGTGAAAATGATGGCACTGTTAATATGACTCTAAATGTGAAGGACAGATAAACACCCTGGATGGAGTCTTGTCAAATATTAAGACAAAAGCTAAAACTTTTATAGTGCAGTTATATGTGATGGAGTATATAAAGGAAGTACAGAAATGTGATTATGTGTAAGTGAGGTTTGTCACTTCCTACAGCTTTATTTGCACATTTCTTTACAGGAAGGCAGTACTTTGGGGGCATTATGATGTGAGCTAACTTCTTACTGCATTTCATTAATTGATTTATGTGATATTTGAGACCAATGAATGATGTCTTAGAAGCTGAATTTTCAGGGTATATTTTTATACTTTTGTAGAAAATAAACAGCTACATTCCTTCTTTCTGCTGCAATTAAATTGTTTTAAAATAAGTATGCCTCATATATAAACTGGACATTCAGTATTGTTTCACTCTAATTCACTCCAAGGGATCTATTAACAAGAGCCTCAGAGGCATATCATAACACTTAAATACAAACATTGCAGCTATTATAATCTCAGGGAGATTATATGGATCACTCTGAACCCTGACAATGTGGTTGCCAGTGAGAAGGAAATTATTGTTTTATGTCTCTATCCTTTAAGTAAACATTTAAGCAACATTCTAGATAATTTTTAAGACCAAAACCCACTACTTACATATATTCATGTGTCTTATAAACCTTTTTTTAATTGTTTGGCTCTGTAACTTTTTAATTCAAATTTTAGCACAGACAAGTTTGAACTATCATTCTCAGTTCATTTTGGACTACCACCTTCATTCTGAACTACCATTTTCTCTTTACTTGTATTTTAAAAAATGGGCAGTATGTTAAGAGAGTTATAAAACAGGTTTTTCCTCCTAGGTTTATATTTTGTTAGAAAGCTAATGGGAGAGCTCTGATGCCTTGGGGCTCCACAGACAGCTGTAGCAGCAATCTCTAAGTAACAGACACACTAGTTCAATTTTCTTCTTAAATTTACATCATAATGATTTTTCTTTCAGTATCAAGTAAATCTTGCCATCAACGGATGCTGCTAAAAAATCCCTTTGTGTCCAGGCACAGTAAATTGCAAAAGTACAGCCTGATGTAGATATCATGCTAAAGCTGTAAATTGAAATTAAATGTAATTTTTTGCTGTAACAGTTCTTCTTGCAAAAACATTATTGGTTCTGTTCATAGAGTAAGCCACAGGACTGGGACTGCCCAGAGACCCAAATCAACAAGAGCTCATATTTCAGGAGATTTAGCTAGAACTCAACTTACTTTCAGTTTTCTTATGTTGTTGCTGTTTTTTCTTTCTGGCTAGATAACAAATGACCTTCAGCTCCCTGCTTTACTCACAACAGTTTAAGCACACTAGTTTTGCTTTTGACCACAGCTTTTATTTAGCCCCGATATCCCACACTGTGCCTGATGATTCGCTGAAGGTCTCACCCTCACTGTTGCCACGCAGCCTAGCTTCTCCCCAGATTTCCTGTTCTTACAGAAGACACTGTCAAGAGCTTTCCTGTGCTGGAGCTGCAGCCAGGAGACACTGCAGAACCAGAGCTCCAACTGTGCTTGTTAATATGAGGGGTCACTATGAAATAGCCTTGCTATGTTTTACAATAACAGGAGGAAAAAAAAAGAAAATTAGTCCAGGCAGCTGAATGGCAAAAAACCAATGACCTAAACCGTCAACAAGGGCTTGGCACTGCTGCCAAAATGTTGCACGTCTTGTTTCTCTAGCACCTATTTGTGAAGGAAAGAGTGGCTAACTATCCTGCTATTCTAATCAAAAGACTTGCTTACTTATAGGCATCAAATTTTATAGAAGTAGTAGCCAAAGTGGTGTCAGAGAAAAGTAAAGAGAACAATCGCAAGAAAAGGCGGCTTATGGAAAAAGACTTCCTTCAGAAGTGATTGCAATAACTTCAGAAAGTGCAAGATTGACTGAAGGATGTGCTTGTTTTGATATACAGAAGATTTTTAGGAAGTGAAACTCTGTTTGTTTCCCATGCTATGGTAGAAGCAGGCCAAGAGACAGACTCTCAGGAAAAAGAACTTTGTTTTCCCCCTGTTCTCTGCCATCTGAAAGGACAGTCACTGCAAGAGGCTATCCTAGGAACTGTGAAATCTCCTTAAGTGGATGCAAAATAAAAAAAAAAACCCTATTTTGTTTTGGAATGGAGTAAAATAACTTTCAGCACAGATTACCGAGAGCTATTGCTTGGTTTGGTGTAGCTAAGATTCCCAGAGGCTCAGCCTGGTGCAATTGCCTCTGCCACCCAAGCCCCACTGCCTTGGGGCATCACTGCCATTTCAGCTCCCCAAGTCTCTTATCATACATTATATCAGACTTAAGATCATCAAGTCATATTTCTTACCACTCTTCAGACTTGGCTGAGGAGGCAGCCTGGGTATGCAGGTTTGTGTAAGCCAAAAATACTTGCGAGATTTGTTAAGCTGGAAATGTTTGTGTTAGGAAATGTTTGCTCAGAGTTTACATTAGGTTACATTAGGCCCATGGAAATATATTGTTATGTGAGCCCTACATGCACTGTAAAGATTCAGTGCTGTGTGGTACAAGTTGTGGTGAGCCTCACGGTGCAGCTCTGTGGTGACTGACCAGGAAATCCCCCACCTGCCAGTTGTTACACAGCATCCATCAACACGTGTCCCAGGCTGGGATCTGCAAGTCCTGTTGTATATTTGTTGTATGTTTGTTGTATATTTGTTTTATATTTGTTGTATATTTGCGTGGTTTTGCTCTGGATTAGCCCTCAAACACACACACAACCCCACACCCACACATATATTTTAGTGACATATATTTAGTCACATATATTTAGTGACTGACCAGACCATATTTACAGTCTCTCTCCTTTTTCCCTCCCAGATCTCTTTCTCTAGTGCATTTCAATGATTTCTGCTTTTAAATCAAGTATTCAATCCTATTCTCAGGTCCATTTGAGTATTGCAGACGGGTGAGGTGAGGTAAAAGGACAATGTTAATTCCTGAATGCTCTCAGGGAGCTGTGGAGACTGACTGAGGAGGAAGGTGATTGGGACAGCAGCTGGCAACTACTGCTGGAAGGAGACCCCAGCCCCATTTCTCCTCCTTAGGATTTTTTAAATCAGACAAACACTCTGCTAAGCTGACAGCAGGTAGCATGTGGTTGCTGTTTCACTTTAGGTAAATTCTACATTCAGAGCTGCAAGATCTACCAAAACTACTGTCTTATATTTTTACACCTAGGTAATGAGACCTTCAGGGAAAATTGTGAAGAACGTCTCTTTATTATGTTCTTGAAAGAGGAATTTGCAGTTGTTTCCTATCTACCTTCCTTTCAATGCAAGCAGAGTACCTGCCTGAAGCAGGACAGTGCTGAGCAGTTGCTGCTCTTCATTTGCAGAGCTGGGCTTCTGGAAAAGCCATTCACTTCACAATACCTCATGGAAAATGTTTATTTATACAATGTGTAGAAAAAAAGGCCACAAACAGTTTTAACCTGAGGAAAATACCAATGCATTTGATAAGAAGGAGAATCTTTGTCACATAAGGATGTTTGTTCTTAAGGATGCTTAGAAGACTGGGATATTTCCCTCCCAATATCACTATCCCCATCCCATTGGAGGATAAAATAAGACTTATTCCAAATACAGCTGTCTGCAGACAGCTGAAACTGGAGGATCTAACTACATAAACAACTTCGTCCCCTTGGTGATCAGGATTTGTATTATCAGTAACTTGTGGTCACTGCAGGACAGACCTCAGCAACAGCATCACCTTGGACTTGCCATTTCTCGGTTTCTCTCTTGAGATATCTTTTTTTCTTAGGTTTCTACATTTCTTTGAGACAAAACAGTACCTTTTTAGAGGTACTTTATTCCTGAAATAACTAAGATACCATCTGGAAATGGTCTTAGTGTGACGCATGATCAACTTGCAGTTAAACACACAAATGTTAATATAAGATTTTTGTGTGTACAAAGTTGTCAGAGAAAAAACACTAATGTAACAGCTGCATGTAAAACATGGTTGATTTTTCTTACAGTGTTCCACCAGTATTTACCTTGTTTTTTTCACAGGTTTTTTTTCACTGTGATCAAGATGACAGCAGTCCCTGCATCTTACACTGTTCCTCCATTAAACACCTTGTGTCCTTCTACAGCTGATTTTGATGAAATTTGTTTAAACCTCTGCATGAACAGAGAATTGCCAAATTTTTTCTGGCACATCCTATGGCTTCATGACTGATGCTGATTAAAATATCACAAATACTTATTTTCTCTTCTCAAAATCACCTGAAAAAAAGACAAGAGTACTTTTACATAATTTTATCCTCCTATACAGTCCTGAATTATTCCTGAAGCATAGGACCCTATTTGCTGGGCTTTGAGGCACTTTAAACATAAAAGTTAACTTAAAAATGTAACTATACCTCAGTGTCAACTTAGTATTTCATAGTCTAGAGGTGTGATACATAACCCAAAAATCTGTTGGTATAATGTGACAAAAGTGTCTTACTTTTTGATGTGGACTGTGACCAGTGTAGACCAACCTTTTCCTGCCTCCACAGAGCTCATGAGCTGTCAAGCTGCAGAGCTAACCCACCTCACTGGGGACAGTTCAGTAAACAACACACATGAACTCCTGTGTGTCCTTGGCACCTCCAACTTCAGACATCCACAGGAAGCTGCCTTTGGAATAAGGTTTCTTCTCATGCTAGGCTTCTGACTTGCTCTAGAATTGCTTTGAAAGGCAGGACACATTGTTTTCTTTGGTCCATGGAATTCCCATTTTTTCATGGAAAAATAACAAGAAGAACCTGTGAAGAGTTGCTGAGCAAGAAGAAAAAGAATGGCAGCTATTTAATACGGGAGAGTGAGAGTGTGGAAGGAGCCTTGTGTCTCTGTGTTTTGTAAGTACTCTAATACTGATGTTTATGAGCTTTCAGTTGGATCCAAAGACAACAATCATCTTCTCTAAAATTAATAGTTCTTCCCTGATATTAACAGACTCCAAGGGAGCATGTCTGTGTATTCAGGTAGTGCTGGTTGTTTTAGGTTTCCTTTGTAGTGACACATAAGGGGGAGGCATTTCCAAAAAGCTATTTTATGTAACAGTTGATAAATGAACTGTAGTCTGGTGATGCTGGTCTCTCTCTGCAGACAATAAGGGCAGCCCAGAGAAAATAACTCAGCCTGCCAAAATATGCTAAGA
This sequence comes from Ammospiza caudacuta, assembly GCF_027887145.1. Lineage (NCBI taxonomy): Eukaryota > Metazoa > Chordata > Aves > Passeriformes > Passerellidae > Ammospiza > Ammospiza caudacuta. The sequence goes on along the minus strand of NC_080594.1, from coordinate 19,645,024 downwards.
TCCTTACTCAAAGTAACTGCCTCTGTAATGATGAGTAAACAGCATTTTAGCACTGTTGAGACACTGAAAAGTCTCATGGCATGTTACAAAACACTTCCTTCTTTGTAGACTTTCTGTCTGATAAAAACTCAGTCTTGTGTTTCAAAGGAATTTTATCTGATGTAAGAACATAGGCTGAGGCTGAAAATTACAAAGTTCTGTCTGAATTTATATGACAAATCCACAGACAAGATGGGCATAGAAAACTGCTACTTCTAGTCCAAAGCTTTAATTACTACAATTAAAATTTTATTATTTTCTTTTTCTGTTAGGAATAGCACTTTTATTTCCCTTTTTACTCTTTTCATATATAATTGATCTGTTCATAATGCATTCAAAGTTTAAAAACTAGAATCTAGGTCTTTGTTGAACCTATGAGGTTTTGCACTCTTATTGCAGATACGTTTGAATGTGACATGAAAACCTTTTAACATCTAATTAATGAACAAATATGAGAAGATATTTTTATCAATCACTAAAAATGAATTTGTTGTGAAACAAATCAATGGAAAGGGGAGAAAAGGAGAGAGAGAAATGGAGTACTACTGGGTTGGCAGGTAGAAGAAAGCAGATCTTCAAAATAACAGAACGAGTTGAAGAGAAATAGCAAGTTGGGGACAAACAGAGCCCTCAGCAAGGCAGCTACAGGAACCTGCTTTCAGTATGGTGTGGAATGAGACAATGCAGGGGCTGAGGGGAGGGCAAGGAGGTGGGAGCGAAGGCACATGTATACCTTGTCACAAGGGACAAATGGGGAACCTGACACAGAGGAAGAATGACAATGTTAGAACCTGGGTTAGGCCACACCAACACAGTTGCTTTTCCTTTAATCTTTTTTTTTTTTAAGGGCAAAGCAGATTTGTCTTGTGATGTCTTGCAGACACACTTTGGCCTGTCATATCTGCCTGCCACAATATTCTGCGTAGGCACGTGAAAAATCATGCCTTCCAATTTGCTTTTGTGGGTTTTAGTGTTAAAAGCTGATAAAAACTTAAGTGTTTAGTGGATTTGCCTATAATCCTGACATGAACAAATGCCACAGTTAAGCTGTGAGAGTGGCAGCAGTAGTACACAGATGGTGGCTTGCACAGGTCAGAGCAAGGCTCGTGTTCAGACAGCACATGGAATAGTATTAGTGCCCTGGCTGAGAACTGCCCCAGAAACTGGGCTGCCTGGCAGTGGCTCACTAGGCAAACTGCCCTAAAACTGGGGGCAACCAACACTGAAACTCTTAGTGATGTTCAAAAGCAACTTTTGAATTAGCATTGCATCTCAACGCCTTGTTTAGCACCTAACATGGTTTATGTGCAAACTGATAAGCCCTTCTCAAATTACCTGATCTGTGGGCAGAGACATTGATCCACTTGCTACAGCAAACAAACTTTCTTGTCCTTTTCTGCTGGGATATGGGGGGGAGTGCATTCCCGTGGAGGAGCTGGGAGGCAGAATGGTGTGACCAGTTCAAATTCATCTCTCTAACTGGGCAAGGTGCATGGCTCTTCCTCCACAGCACACTGTCTCTTTCATCTAGAATTATCCCAGGTCTCTGACAGCACTTCAGTTCAGACCTACTGGTTTTGCTACTGTTCTCCTTACTGTTCAACATGCCATTTTCCCTCTCACCTCGCCTTTCTTCCAGACCAAACATTTTGTTTATTTTTACCCTTTACTTGCTCTTGGTAAGCATTTAGTAGTTAATGAGGAGGCAGAACTTTCCATTTTTATGGTATTTTCATGTTCATTTAGTAAGAATTAAAGTACCTGAATAATATCCAGGCAGAAACATTTTAATATTTGATCAGAAAGGAACAAGTTTCAAAAATGATCAGTTCCTGGTATTTCTTTTTGTCACTTCTCTGTCTCTGTAAGCACTCACATTTGTAAAAGTACTTTTCAGCAAGGAACATGTATATTTCCACAGGTATCTCAAGAAGACAAAAACCAAAATATGCATCCCCGTGATACCACTTTTTGAATTAAATTAAACGTATTATAACTGAAAGCCTTATTCTAATTTCAGTTCATAGTAACTTTTTTTGCAGAACAAAGTAGTTTATTTTCAGTTACCCTTCACTTTTGTGCAAGTGCCCTGAGCCAGGTTTCTGCCCCAAGATTCTCCTTCTCATGACAATTCACTTCACATAGCCACAGCGGAAGTCCTCCTGATGAACTGGCACACAAGTTAAAAAAACTTGTTTTCAGATGCTGCTCCCACCTCTCCCCAACCTCCTCACTTGTTTGTGATGTATATTTTCTTCCAATTCTGCTACCTTTTTTGATCACAGTCACGATCTCCAGTCCACCTCCTGAATTGCTGCTACTGTGGTATCTGATAAAGCTTTTATTTCTGTTGACAAAATATATCCAAAGACATCAGTAGCCTCAGTGTTCAAACACATGCTTATTATAAAAAATAACAATGACTAAAACCTTGGGAAATGCAAAGGAATAACATTATTCTCAGAAGTAGGAGCCATACCATCATTTTCTGGGTGCTAGTGACTGGAGGCCATTTTCTGCCTACATCTCTCCAAGAATTCAACAGCCTTCCTGTGACAGAAATACAAAATGAAGGTTAGAAAAGTGAGGAAGATAAGAGAGAGATGAGAAGAAGTGCTGTTTGTGAAATGAAATTATGATTGTTAAAGGCCTGTGTTAGGCTTAGTTCATACGTTCTTTGAAACTCCTGGTCAGAGTAGTCTTGTATTTCAATATATTAAACCTTCACTCATTTTGTAATCTCTAAGATCTCTTCTCTTTTGCTTTCCTTTCTCTGCCTCATTCAATTTTACTGCACTTCTCATGTCTTTAATACTGTTTACAGATATGTCCACTTTGTTAATGTGATGTATTACATACACAATGTTTTTTCACAGCTTTGAGGGCCTCATCTACACTTACCGTATCTTCAGAGAAGACCAAGGATATTTTAGAATACAGGTGAGTAACTCTCATTGCATCTCTAAAGATTGCATTAAGGAGCATAGATTTAAAAAAACCCATATATTAAAATATCTTAGATTCATTTATGATCAATGATCTATGATAGTGTTAATCTATTATCATTTTAGTCTATGATCATAGATTAAAAAAAAACCCCATAAACACAATACTATAGAAAATATTTCCAAGTTTGCTCTCTACTCAATTCTTATTGTAGATGACCTCAAAAAGTAGCTCTTGTGTTTGTAGAATTTAGTTATAATCTAAGTGGCTCTATTATTTATTAACGAGCTGTTTTCTCATTTGTCCATTTCTTTTTGATAGCACTGATGAACTTTTCTTACTTTCTCCTGTTTCTTACTTTCTCCTGTTCCTATTTACCTTTTTCTACTTGAAAGCACTGCTAGTGCATGCAGCATTTCATAAGGATCTGGGATATTGCAATGATCTTTTTGATTTAAAGAATCTATAATTCTGTGTGATTGTGAGGCATCTGAAGTGACAATGACAAATTATGCTGCTTATTCAAGTAAAACAAGTGCATCAACCAAATCCCCAGGAAATGTGAAAGGACACTTAAAAGCTGGCTCACTCCCCTGCTTGTACTAGCACAGCCAAGAGGATTGCCAATATTAAGCAGCATTTAAGTGGTATGAGGAAATCACTTCATAAAGAACACGCCAAGCTCTCATATGCTGGTAATTTATGGCTTATTAGTGGCTTTGCCTCTGCATGAAAGACCAAATTTCCCATAATGAAGAATGGTTTACTGACAAAAAATATTCTGTTTTGGACCTTATCCACTCTACTGGGGTTATGCTGTCATTCTTGTCAGCAGGTAACTCAGATATTTTTAGACTTTTCAAACCCATTCTTCCTTATAAATTTTTGCCAATAGTGTGAAAGAAGAATTCAGTTCTTAAAAATTTTAAATCAGGTTATTTTGCCTCACTAAGATAATTGACTAAAATAATGTATTGATGTGGAAGAGAGGTTGTTTGGGGTTTTTTTTAATGCCAGATTCAGACATGAGCTTTCTAGAGTGCAGCAGGCTGGCCCCAACCAGCTAAGCACCCCTACAGCTGCTCACTCCCTCTCTCCTTAGTAGGACAGGATTGGGGGAAGAGAACACAAAGAGCAATAGTGAGGAAACTCCTGGCCTGGATAAAATACAGTGTAATAGGTAAACAGGTAAAGCAAAGTTGTGCACACAAGCAAAGCAAAGAAGTTTAGCAACTCCTTCCCATCAGGGGGCAGATATTTAGTGAGCTCCTGGAAAGTGAGGCCTCAGCACACACATAACCACAAACGTCCTCCCTTTCCCTATGCCTTTATTGCTGAGTACAGTGTCAGATGGAGTGAGATAGGACAGCCAGCATCTTGCACACCCCCAGCCTACTCCCCAGGGGAACCAAGTGCAAGAAACACATCCTTAGTACTGCACAAGCACTGTTCAGCAACAGCCAAAACGTGGTGGCTGTGTTATCAGCACTGTTTCAGTTACAAATTCAGAGCACAGCTCTTTGTAGGCTGCTATGAAGGAAGTTAACTCATCCCAGCCAGACCCAGTACACACAGGCATTGGCACCCAGTCCATCCAGGGCTGAATGAAAGATGAAGGATGCAGAAAACTATAGAAAATAAATACATGTTTCTTTGTTAGCTAACAGATTAAGAGAAAGCCCCGTTCTCTTTTAATGACTACTAGTAGGCTGCTCACTGTCTGTCACTGCCCTGAAGACACAGCACTGTAAAGTCCATGCACAGATCCACGCAGGGCTGAGCTGCAGGAGCAGTTCAGTCCTGTCAGATGAACCCACACCTAAAGAACAGTTTTTTGCACATGATCTGGGCTTCCCAGTGCTGATATTTTGTAAAAGTTTGAGTTCTGTTTGTCACCTAGTTATTTAAAGGCATCATTTTAAGTGAGAACTAAATATGTTATCCCTAACTTTTGCTCTCAGACCAGAGTACAGTGTGTAATGCTGTCAATTTTCAACACTCTGCTGTAGTGGATCGCTGCAGCACACATCTACACCAATAATTTAACTGATGTTCTTTTTGGAAAAAAAAAGATGGTGAGGGAGGTTACTTTTAATGCCATAACCATGGTTCCAAACAGGTCTCCCTAGTGTTTTAAGGACACTGCAATATTCTGTCACCAAACATGTTTACAAAACAGCTTCTTCGTAAATAAGAAACAACTTATCATTCTTTTAATTTAGGGAACCCCATGTGAAGGGAACTTGCAAACACATTCTGTTATCCTTTCCTTACAGACTTCTGAAGGTGTTCCAGAGAGGACCTTCAAAACATTAAAGGACTTAATATACGCTTTTGAAAAGCCAAATCAAGGACTGATAACAAAGCTCCGCTACCCAGTGAAGAAACCGAAGGCCTTGCAAGGAAGCCAGAGGTTCAAGTCAGAAATGGACAATGTTTATGATGGTGAGAAACTTAGCTCTGCCTTTGTGGGTTTTTTAAAGATGACAGCATTGACAGGTTTGTGGTGAATACTTGCTAAACATTGTCTTGCATGGATAGAAGTTTTACATCCTCCCTTCTCTCTTATGTTCACTGAAATGGTTATTCTTAGCTCACAGGTTACTTACCCTCACAAATGTACAAATTAAAATCACTAGAGATACACAATGATGAAAAAAGCTGCCTCCAGCTGTCTCGTTCATGGATGTTGATGCTTTTAGGCTGGAGAAGACTGAGAACCAGTTTTACTCAATGTGCTTCTGGCAAGATACCAGGCCCTTGCACTTGGGAGTTGAGGCTGTCATTTACCTTCATTGTCCAGGTTTGAAGATATATTTATATCAAACCCTTACTCAGTTAGTTCTAAGATGGGCAGGCAAGCAAGCCAGCTTGTGATTTGTATTCAAACATGACTAAGGGATCAGCATATAGCCTTGTGCTCAGGATCACAGATTTGGAACCAGAGTTCAGCCTCTCATTGCTCTTCTTCTGCTAATTTATGCTCACGACTCCCAGGTGCAGGATGAGGGCATGATGCTTCTACCTGACAGAATTATGCTAATGGATACAATAAAGACAGAGGTTCTCATAAAGCTTTAGACTGTGTTGTACAGCCCCATGTTTGGAGAAGCATGACTGCAGATACTGGTGATAACTTGCTAGTACCCCTCACACCATTCTTCATGTTCCTGCTGTACAGCACTGAGCTGCAGCATCCATCAGGCCATGGGCTGCAAAATAACCCTGAGACTGTTCCATGACCGCTGGCAGAGTGTGCCAAGAGCCCCAGACAGGAGTAAGGGAAATCCTTTTGCTAAGTACAGATATCATAAAGCAAACAAAACTTTGGAGTCTCCACCCTGCCCTGTGATTTGCATCTCATGCCCAACAGCAGCTCAGCATGGTGGTGTGGGACAGTGTTATGATCCAGTTATTAAAGTTATTAGAAATGCCTCTGCCCAAATTAAGGTGCAAATGAGACCATATGCCAGTGACAATAGTTTGGGTTTTATTTGATAGTAAATATGAGAGGGAGAGAGAGAAAAAGGAGAGTATAAAGAAGAGAAAGGAGAAAGAGGTGGGGAAGGCAGAAACAGAATGACAGAAAATATCACCACTCCATGAATCCCAACAATGTTCCTTTGATCCTCTCAGCTGGTCTTCTTGGTGGTGAAGGTCTCCCCAGAATGCACAGAATCCAGTGGCTTAATATACACTCAGGCTAGGTAGGAAAACCCAGGCACCTCCCTGGGGCAGGGAGAGTTTGCCATTGTCTCTTACAACAGACTCTGGGTTTTTTGCATCACGTGCAGTCCTGTGATGCAAGGCTTCAGGAACGACTCTGGGAGGCACTTCAGGGAGTCTTTGATGGACTAAGGCACTCTCTCAGCTGCCTCTCACATGAATGCCCCATGGATGTGGCCTTCCCAAGGTTGGGGGTTCCATAGCCAGTTTGTGTAAGGGAGGATGGTTTCACTGCCCCTGAGCAGCAAACAACACGCCAAAACTTCCTCCCCCCACCTCGGCTGGGGGAGAAATCTGTACAAACCTCCTCCCAGAAAAGGGGTCTGACGGCTATGGCCTCCCCCACCTTGAAGCAAGGCAGAGATGATTCTCAGTACGGCTGCTGGGTTTGGCTCACATTCTTTTCCTTGTTTACTTGTTTGTTTCAGGTGATTGAAGAATGGGTTTTCCTTTATCTAATCTCAGTAGTTTGGGTAACTTCAGGGAGGCTTCTTTGGTTGTAACTTCTTTATACAGTTTTTGTTATAATGAGCAGAACTTTATACCAAAGTTTGAGGCATGAACTATTTCAGACTCTGACAGACAGCCCCTCTGTGCTGGGGTTTCACACATAAGGGCAGTGCAACTGCTCTGGCCAAGCTCCCCCAGCACAGCGTGCACTGCTGCAATTTTGGGGCCTGACCCCCAGCAACCTTGCTGAGGGGAAGCCACAGAGACACATTTCCCATGTCATCAACATTACCTTGTCACCTGTATCACACAGCAAATATGCCACATTTGCTCTAAAAATGTTGTTATGGTTTCTTATCATTGCTGTTGCAGGGAGACAGAAAATATTGCAGTAACATGGATATGTTTTTAGAAATTTTTGGTGTTGCAATAGGAATTTTTCTTGAAGATGAACAGTGTCCTCATCTGGAATCACAGGGAGAAAAATAAACCCTTATATTTCAATGTCAAAATATAGGCAGGCTTCCATAAATATGAAGGCTTTTTAGAAATAATCAAGCTACTTTGGAATTGTTTTTATTAAATTTTGATTTAAATTTCACTTATACAGCCTTCCAAACTTCCCTCTCAGGCTGCATTATTACATGTCCACAGCAGGGGCTTATGTAAATGTCATGCTCTCCGAAACACAGGCACTGCCCAAAGCACAGCAGTGCTCCCTAAAGCAAGCACATCCCTCACGTGCCACCAGCAGCTGGCTTTGCTGCACGCGGGACTGAGCACTGCAGCACAACCAGTGGAACACCTCAAGGCACTGAGGACATGATCCTGGTGGTTGGAGATATTTGAGCTTTGTTTTCTAGCTTAGGAACAGCTTTTCTGAGGGCAGCTGTTTGAAGAGCAATAGGATTCCATAGTGGAGCTTTGAGTTCCAAGCACTGAATTTCTGCCTTTTTCCTGGCTTCTCAAAAACTGTAACCAATCTTACAAAATGTAAGAGAGAACAGGATTTTTCAGGCTCTCCTCCTTTAGTTGGGATGAGAACTTTTCTCTTGGGTATTTATTTACAGTACAAGGGATGCATTTTGAGAGTCACAGATATCTCAGCGACTGATTTGATTTAGCAGGAACAGATGATTTCTGACATTTGACTGTTTCTCAGGAAGAAGGGGTATCATGTGAATACAACTGTTTACAACAGTGCTTGCTGGCTCAGAAAAGGCTTTGCCTTTTCCTGGAGAATCCAGTCCATAGGACAGGGGGCCTAAACGTTGGCCCTGCAATAGCACACTGAGAAACCAAACTGAGTTACTGCTACCTGCCCTGCACAGGCTGTGCTGCACCCACAGCCTTTCAGAAGAGCACCTTGCAATGACATCTTTTTTTGTTTGATTACTTCACAGAAGCTGATGACAGCGCTGATTATGTTGATGTCCTGCCCTGAAGGATCTGCACCTGATGGTTTCGGAAGCTGCCATTCCAGGACATGCCCCGGCACAGGGCCTCAGCTGAGATCTTCCAGCTGGGTGTCCTGTGCTCTACATCTGGAATTACCTCCTCCTTTTGCAGACTGTCAGAGCAGCTGTATCTTCAACCAGTAGATCCAGTACAAGCTATAATGCATGTTTGCTCAGCAATAAAAGAAGTATTTTTGTTACAGACACAAACACACACACGTAGGTATGGGGGCAGGCGTCCATGTATGTGTCTTGCAAATTGTCCAAGATGTTGACTGCTAGAGTGAACATTCTGCTAGAGGGCAGCAATATAAATATATTAAATGAATAGGCATAAAGCAGTAATTTATGGCAGAATTGATAGGTGCTGATAAAAATCATATATGACAAAACTATTAGCATTTTAAGATGCTTTAAAACCCCCAAAATCTGTTATTTTGCACATAATTCATGTTACCGATGAGGTTGGAGGAGTGAATAGTATTTCAGCAATGTCAAGGAATACTAGTAGTCAGTAGCTTGAATAATGCAAATTAAGACAAAAATGCTGTGTTAAATCCATGCTATAAAAAATAAATAACCAACCAGAGGAAAATGCTTTGAAATATTTTGACGTTGAGGAACGGCTCTGGCAGATTACAAGAGGATTACAAGTTGTACATACATGTCAGCATGAACACATCCTTTTTTTAATAGGTTCTGTACTTATGGGAATACTTACTCCATTTGATTTTCTACTTCCATTAGATCTGTATTATGTATATGTCTTTTGTTGTTTACTTGTTTTTAATGCAAAAATTTGCTTTAATATTAACCCCAATTTTAAATAGTTAATAAATAGTTCTGAAGGTGGCCTGCAACTAGCAGCCACAGCCAAAACTGGAATGTATGTCCTGAGCCTTCCAGCCACTACTACAGACTTGCTCACCATTTGAGACTGTGAGGAAGACATTTGTATTTGTTGTATGTTTAAGACCCTGCACAAATTATTTATGTATTTTAATGGGTAATACTAGTTAGATCTTTTTTCTATTATGTTTCTCTCACACCATTATTTGTCAAAAGAATTTTAGATCTTTCAGAGCTTTGGAATTAATTATGAATTTAACAGTGCTGCAGTTTTTGGCTCCAGGCTCAACTACTATTGAGTTGAGAAAAAAAAAAATAGACTACTAACTAACCCCAGAAATGCCAAGAAATACTAAAATCTATGTCCAAAACTTCATTAATTGAAAAGAAAGTAGTCATCCATGAAAAATGTACTATGGGACATAAATAGGGACATAGACAGAGCCCTTGTTCTGTAGAAGCACATAACTAATGTGTCTCTTCACTTGCAGAATCCTGCAGCCTGTCTGATAGCTGGTTATCACAGGTAGCAGACTAAGGAGCTGCTGTGCTGAGACACCCCACCTCCAGCAGCACAGTCCTCAACAAAGCACAGCACTGTAGTGCTTTTTCTGAAATGACAGTCTCAGCAGTCCCCCAGGTGCTCACTCAGTGACACTGATGTTCAGCCTTGGGAAAAGGCTGAGCGACACGGAATCCCAGCCTGTGCCTCATGGTGCCTACTGAGTGACTCTGATGGCTGAACAGAGGACAAGGGCCCGGCCGTGGTGCTTTTCAGGTGGCGCTTGTCAGGGTGTTTTGGACTCAGTCTTACACCACCAGTCCGGGTGGCTGCAGCTCCTGGGGCAGAATCCAGGACTGAGGGTGACTTCAGGCCCACACTCCAGTCACTTCCCCAGCGTTCCCTTGCAGCAGTCATGTGAAAGGCGACACAAGAAGGATCAAGGACTTAAAAGAGTTAAATGAGACAATGACATTTACCTTACATTCACATTGCTCCCCTGTCCTTTACGGCAATGTTTGTCCTATTAACGGCATAGGAAAATACAGAGGCCGATACAGACGTTCCTACACATATGTGCAGGCCTAATATGACAGAAAATAATCAGTGCACGAGTTGAGAAAATATGTTCAAAAGGCTTCACACAGCAGCATCTACCTGCCGACTTCCAAAGGGTGGGTCGGTGAGTGGGTGTTTGTCCATGTCGGGGCATTGAGTAGTGGGGCGCGGAACCTCTTGTACCTCTTGTACAATGGAACTTCGAGCACATGGTGTAAGGAAGAAAGAACATGGTCCAAGAAGGGCACGATCCCGATGTCCCGGGGCACTCCAGCTGCACGGAGTACGAGGAAAGGATTCCTGTAGCAGCACAGGGAGCGGGAGCGGGCGCTGTGCCCGCAGCGGCCTGCGGGGGTCGCTGTGTGAGGGGGGACGAGAGGCAGGGTCGCGGGGCCCCACGTTCGGTCCCCACCATCGCCAGGACACTGCTAAAACTTCCCCCTCCCGCCTGTGGTTCCCTGGCCTCTCTCGCGGGAGGGGGAAGCTGGCTTCTGGCCAGGCTTAAGCCCTCCCGAATAGGAGAGGAAAGGATCATGGGTACTAGAAAGGCAGCAGGAAGACAGGGCAGGGTCGCGGGCGCCAGGTGGGAAGCGACGGCGGCTTCAATCGGAGGCAGCCCTCCAGAGGCTGGGCGGCTGGAAGACTCAGCTCCCCCCGACCACGCAGAGCTCCGCTTAGGAAAAGCATCCCTCTGGATCGCCCCGACGGCACGTGAGCCCTAAAGCCGCTATCACCGGTCCAAGCGCCCGCATTCCCCGGATGCCGCGGCTCCTCCCCCGGCTCTCGCCACCTGCCCCGAGCCGTGGCTGCTGCCCGCCCCTGCCTCCCTTAACCAAGATGGCGGCGGCGGCGACGTCTCCCGTGCTGCCGCGCGGCGGCCGCTCGCGCTCAGTGGTCGCTGCGTCACGATGGCGGCGGCGGCGGGAAATGCGAGTGAGGGCCGGGTGGGGAGTCTGAGGGGCCGGGCCGCCATGGACCCCCCGAGCTGCATGAAGGCTCTGCTCCTCGCAGCCACGGAGTACCGCGCCGCCAGGACAGCGCACAATGCCGCGCTCCTGCAGCGCAGCCTGGAGGTGGGAGCGGCGCCCGTGCCGGGGCGCGGAGGGAGCGGGGCGTGGGGGGTGCTGTGGTATCTGTTGTTATAACGTTTTATGGTGTGTTTGTGTGTTTACAGAGGTGTATTGTGAGTCTATATGCACCCAGGGCAAGCAGATAGTGTGGGTTACAGGGGACTTAATTTTTTATTTATCCCTTAAATTGTAGCCCGCATGAATCGTTCCACAGCTTAAAAAATAGCGTGTGAATGACGAATTGGTCTTGCATCTGGAATTTTCCAGTTCCGTGCTACGTATTTAGACGTGTTTTTACTAAGGAAGTGGACTAGTTCATTTCCCTGATCTTCAGGTACAGCTTTGTGTACAACTTATGTGGTGGCCTTTGAATTAATCTCCAAGTTACTTTTTCAAGTACAGATTTATTTTAATTGCTATTTATTTTAATTTATTTTAATTGCTTTAATTGTTTATGTGAGAGTTAGTATCTCGCTTTGCTTTCTTCCCTGTATCCCTTGTAAGGAGATACAGAGGGAATATACAAAAGCAACATTATGTGTCTCCCATATGCAAAATATAAATCGTGTCTGACTGTATTGGTGTACAGGTATATAATTTTTGGCCTCTTCTTATGAAGGGTTCCGCTAGCTCAGGTTCCATTTTTTCATTCCAGCCACGAGTCCTCCCAAGCCAGCCCTGAGTGCCCCTGCAGATCCTCCCTGCGGAGTGCCACCTTTGGCTCCCTGTCCAGCCTTTGGAAGGCAGGCTGATTGCGACGTGGTTATTCTTTCAAAATAAATAAACTTGGTACTTTCTAAGCATAAAGGAATGAAAACCATTTTCTTTCCATTTCTGCCTCTTTTTTCCCCCCAGCACACGTGAACATCAATGTCCCAATACAATGACACTTACATTCTTAGTTTGTCAAGTAGGACAAAATGCTGTGCAACGTCTTTTGTGTCAATTACATTGTTGCAGTTGAGTAAGTAAGGTTTTTCTCCTTTCATCTCCAGGTTATCTCCGGACTGAAGCTTACCCGTTTTTTTGCTTCAAACCAGATTCTACCAAGTGAATGTCTCAGTTGCCTTGTTGAGCTCCTGGAGGACACTAATATAAACCCTTCTCTGGTCTTGTCTGTGGTTACTTTGCTATCACAGCTAGGTAAGGTCTGCATCTGAACTTTTTATCTTTTGTCTGGACAAGGGAAGATAAGACAGATGCTGTCTTATCTGTCTGTGTTGTGGGTGATTAATGTCTTGGAAGAAGCATGAGGTGTGAAAGATGAAGTATTTTTCATTGTAGTAGAGTGCTTGGCTAAGCTACCTATTAAGAAGTTTTGCAGTGAGATGATTTGAAGTCATCCCTCTGAATGACAATGATCATGCTGAGAATTTATCCAGTGGGTAGAGTGAGAAATTATTCTCTTGTCCTTTATTTTTGGAGCTGGAAACGACTACTTTTTTAATCAAGTGAGAAATGTGGCTAGGGTGTGCGAGGATAGGGAGAAGTGGTGTCACATCCTCTGTTGTAATAACAATCAGTTGGGACTCAGTTTCCTCATGCAGAAGAAGCCAATTATTTATTCTCATAAGTATTTTTACACAGTTTTCACAGACCTTGGGCTCAACTCTGGTTGGCTGGTAGTTTTCTTGCTCCTTAATTCATTGGTTAGAAAGTGCTTGTGTGTGTAGGTGTTAAGACTCTCTCCATCTACAGGTGTTTACATATATCTTTGGTGGATTCTCATGGGACAAATCTATTGTTTATGCAGGTGCCACTTGTTTTTCTCTCTAAGAATAGGTTGTAATGCAAACAAATTCTCATTCTTAGGATTTCTTCACATGGGAACTTAAAAGCTACTGCTAGCTTTAGCTAGAGTAGCAGGGCCTAAGCCATATTTTATAAGACCTTTCTTTTATAACATCTTTTACCTGTCTGCAACAATCCTCAACTGTCATCACCTCAGGTTACCTCTCCCACTGGAGTGTTTGCTGCCAGTGTGGGCTCTCCAATAGCCTGGCCTATGTGCATCAAGCTTCCCAACAGCAAAGAGGTTCTACTGCCTTTTGCTTGTGTATTGAAATGCCTTTTTTATTTTTTTTTTTTTCCCCTCTATTTCATGGAAATGGGACTTCATTATCCAGGGACCTCTGTGCTTAGAGCACAACCTACATATACAGGGAAAAATTATCCCATCATTGCTTAGTTTCTCATCATATATGAGTAGTTATTCAAGATCTGAGTCCTTTATGACGCTCCCTTGTTTATCTTCTCTGATTCATGGAGTTTAAGCCTCTCTGAGCTTCCTTTTATCCTTTTGGAACAATTACTGTGAAATTATATTTGTTATAGGGTTCTGGAAAATTTTAAGAATTAAGTCCTCTTCCAAATGCTCTACTTGTTTTGCTACAACTCTTTGAGGATTGCCTAAGCAGAACTGGCTTCTATTTATTTATTTAACTAATGCTAGATAACCCTATCAGGTTATCAGTTTGAGTCTACCTTTCTACCATAGCATGAGGCAAGAAACTGAGCTCATTAAGATCTAAGCCTTTGAAGTGCAGGTTTCAAGATCTCAGAAATGAAACTTGGTAGGTAGGAAGTAGACTATTCTTTCAGTGTCCAACCATCTTAAGGAAATGGATTAGTGTCATAATTAACTCTATGTCCAAAGGTGAGGTAGAGAGGCAAGAGCATGGGAGCTGTCATTTGTTTGTAATTGCCTTTAAAACATGGGTGAAGAACTGCTCAAAAACATTGGCTTCTGCTTCAGCTGGTAGCTAATAGGACAGTTTCTTTTGCTAATAATTTCCAAATTCCAGCTTCAGACACAGAGACTAGAGAAGCTCTCCAGGACACCTACAATCTGACCAGCGTGCTGGCAGGAGTGGTTCATCGAAGTTCTACTAATCTGAGTGACCCAGTCTTAGTACAGGTAAAGGAACTACTGCTTCATCATGTTTGGCTACTGTTGCATAATGAACATTATACTTTATGCATATAATAACCCTTCAAAAGCTCTGTTGGAAATAATGTGTCAAGGGAAAGTTGATCTTAGCTATGTACTTTATTTGCTGTATGAGGTGGGTGTGACAGGAATTTTACAATTTATAGAGTTCTTTGTACTCTCTTTACTCTTACTGGGCTTCTCACCTGCTCTAATCAAAGAGCCCCTAAGAAATCCCACAAAGCAAAAATAACAACCAACCAAAAAAAATGCTGCTTTTTAAAAATTATTTCAAGAAGTCATTGCTTGAGAGCTCAGAAGATTGATTTCCAGTTGAGGTATTTGGCTGTTTCTCCTGACATAAGCCATTTCATAACAAGCCTGGAGATCATTTTGTCTAATCAGTACTTTGACAGGTAACTGTGAAGGAGTGAAAGGAAAGTTGTGGCTGCTTGTTTTTATGAGAGGTTGGCAGAGCATATGTGGCCTCCTTTTCTCTGGTCAGTGCTATCTGCCAGTGAATGCCAGGCACTGTACTAATCAAAGCTTAAGTGAATGTCTGACTGTCAGTTTGAACTCACTAATTTTAACCTGTCCTTAAAGTTTGATTTATTTTTTTTCAAATATGCACAGGTTTTCCTCTCAGCTTTCAACAAGTACTTGCTGTTTGCCTGTTGTCACTTGTCTCTTTCTGAAAAACAGAAAATTAATTTACTGGTAGTCCTGTGGCTCTTGTTGTGTGGAAAATAAGTCAGGCATCCAGTAAAGATCTCTATTCCTGTGTTTTGTGTATTTCTCAAAGCACTGGGAGTACCACAAGATCTAGGGATCCAAGTGACTCACCAGTCAATAGGAGAGATTTTGCAGTCACCAGATAGATCCAATCTTAAGACCTTGAAGCTCTTAGATATCTTAATATTGAGGTTTTGTTTCAACTGCTAACCTCTGGTGTGATTTTTGTCATGTTTGAGTGTATTGACTTCAGTTATGTGCCAGAAGAGTGCTGTAGAAGGACTTTGCTACCCTTAGATCAGCTGGCAGTCTTTAGAACAAACCTGTTTTCCTGTAGGCATCCTTTCTACAAGAGCTTGCAAAGTGCTTTTTTGGATTTTGATGAGACTTCTAGACCTTTCAATAGGACAAAGCCTGGTTATCACTGACAGAATGGAGAACTTGCTGGTAAGGCAAAGGTGGAGAATTGAATGTGATGCCTTAAGAGGCTGACAGAGCTAAAAAATAAAGAAGTTATTTATTAAAAGGCCTTTAAAGGATACACCTTGGACAGTACAAGAGCCTGGTCAGGACTACCAAGATGGACCCAAAATGGTCACAAGGTTTCACACTTTTAT
The DNA here is from genome assembly GCF_027887145.1 of Ammospiza caudacuta. NCBI lineage: Eukaryota > Metazoa > Chordata > Aves > Passeriformes > Passerellidae > Ammospiza > Ammospiza caudacuta. The sequence goes on along the minus strand of NC_080594.1, from coordinate 19,629,149 downwards.
AAGTTTTGGTCTGTTTACACATTGGGGTTAATTGTGCAATTACAGCTTCAGGTTATGAAGTCCCATCCTCCATGTTTGCTCTCTTCAGTTCACTGTTTGGGCCTGAAGCTGGTAACAGTTGTCCTTGGTTCCCAAGCTGGAAAAGGATTGTTTTGTCTATCTACCCTGAGAAGAGAACTTACTAACATTTAGTATAAGGCTCAGAGTTACATACTAAGGCAATACTGAATCTGAAAAATATGAAAGCTAAAACTTAAGGCATCAAATGGGCTGAAAAGGTAACTCCTCTGTCAAGATAAAATCTTAATAATATTTTTGGGGTTTTACTAAGCACATCAGTATGTTAGGACATTACACTGTGCTTGCAGCATCTTATGTAATTGTTATGTTAATGTTGGAGTCTGAAAATTAATTGTGTTGGTTTGATATTTGTCCTTTCAGTTTCATCTTTTGTAACATTTCTCCTGAGATGGTGTAGGACAAGCATGTGAACAGCTTTCTGTTTCCTCAGGGTATTCAGTTGCTGCAGAGACTAACCTACAACGTTCCCATCTTTTGTGCCAGTGCCAACATCGATGGATTAATTTTGTTTCTAATGCATCATGTGTAAGTGTGTACTCAGTGTTTTTTCTAATGGGAAACAGCAAGCTAAGTTTCTGAACTTTCTGAAGACTATTAGAACCTGGTCTCCAGAGTGAGCTGGGCTCTGAAGTTATCACTTTCCTTTGAAAACCATGTACTTGTTGCAGATTGTCAAATGTAGTGATTGTGGGACTTTGAGTGATGGAATATTAATTGGCCTCAGCCCACCTTCACACCTGTGGGAGCAGGGAGCTAATAAAGAGAAAAGCCAGGAGGAAATTCATGCTTGTCACTAGGAGCAGACCTGTTAGATTAATAAAAATTTGATTCAAGTGCTCTTGTAAGAAATCCTATGAAACTTATAAGTATATGTAATAAACAACCTCTGATAGCAGTGATCTCTGATACTTTGGGTTTTTTTCAGATCTACTCAGTTAAAAGCTGTCCACACTGCATGGATTACAGTTTGAATTTTTCTTTGCATGGTGAAATGGTGTCTCATTAAAAAACAAGCTCTTGCCAAGACACAAAACAAAATATAAGTCCCCCAACCATCCAGCTCTCCCAGCTCCCACCCTACAATTTCTTGTAATTAAATTCAGGATGTTTCAATGAAAACATCTTTTCGGCTTTTCTTTTAAGTCAATCCACTGAAGATGAGTTAACAATACCGTGTTTGGGACTCCTGGCAAACCTCTGTCGTCACAACTTGTCTGTTCAAAGTCAGATAAAATCTTCGGTAAGAGCTTTGCTTTTGTGTCATGATTCTCCAGCTTAAGGGTAAGAGTTAATTGACTCTACTAGGTGCCTTAGTACTTCTTTAACACTTTCAGCACTTTAACACTTTCTGCTTATTCTGCCGAAGGGCAGTTGTTTCTCCCATGCTGGAGGAAATAACCAGCAGAACAGGAAGTTGGGTATCCTCTTTCCTTTGGTACATTGCTGCATAGTTGCCCTGGCTTGTATTATGTGTTTGGTTTTTGCAACTGTTCTCTGCAGCTGAAAAGTGAATTGAAAATGTGATCATTCTTCCATAGAAAAACTAAATGTCATTAAAACATAAAGATTATAGGTGGAGTTTTGATAAGCAAAAAGGAAATTTGCTTTTCAAAAGATAAATCAATAAAATAGCACTGATCTTCATGTCAGGGTCCTTGAACCCTCAAATACATATACATATCTGAACTGCTTGGTTCCTCTCTGTTCATATATCAGTGCAAACATTTTATTTTTTAGTTCAGAAAGAGAAATTAATCTACATAAAAGCAAATGTTCTGTTTACCTTGGAAGAGACAGGGGGCAAAAAAAAGGGAGAAACTATTATCAGGTCTGATCATTAATCAGAGAAGGGATAGGAGTCAATTTTCAGTGATTATTTTCTCTTATGGGCTTTAGCAAAATTGCTTTCTCATCTTTCCTTAAAATAATGATGGAATTTCTTCCTTTGTTGGTTCTCTGTTGTTTTGGGGTGTTTTTTCTCATTTTTCCTTATACAGGTTGAAAGGAGAACATTAACATCAATGCCAGCAGAACAATGAAATAGCTTTCCCAGAGAACTGTTACCATACTGACATTTTTTTGTATTATTCATTATTTATATGGCTTATGTATAAATATGTCAAACCTGTAAATTTGATGGGTTTGTAATATCTTTGTTTTTCCTTTTGGCTGTAGAATAATGTGAAGAGTTTCTATCGTACCTTAATAAGTTTCTTGGCCCACAGCAGTTTGACTATGGTTGTGTTTGCGCTTTCGGTGTTATCAAGCCTTACCCTAAATGAAGAAGTAGGAGAAAAAGTAAGTGTGTCTTTGAAGTTGTTTCTATTCTTAAGTTGTAGATAAAACCAATTGTCACACTGCCCAAACAAAATCTTAATTCCAGCTAGTTTTAATGAGCAAGACCCCCAGCAAAGTATGTGCCTATACATAACTGTCTCCTTCTTTCCAGCTCTTTCACGCTCGAAATATCCATCAGACATTTCAGTTAATATTCAATATTGTTGTAAATGGAGATACTCTAACAAGAAAATATTCTGTTGATTTACTCATGGATCTTATGAAGAACCCCAAAGTTGCAGATTATCTTACCAGGTATGGCTCCATTTCCTGAAAGTATTTTTCCTAAGCTCTAGTTGTTTCTTTGCTGTATGCTATTTGAATTCTAAACCAAACACTAGGGGGGAAAAAAATCCCAAGATGCTTTTTGAATGTTGCTAGTTGATTACAATTATAACTGCTATATCTGAATGTAAAGAGTTGCTGGGTTACTAGTTTGATACAGAATTGTGACTTAAAACCTGTTTTTTTCATTGTCGCTGAAGGAACATTGAATACTCTGTTCTGTAATGTTTTATCTGGACAGTGTTGGTAGTCAGACAACAGGATGAGTAGCTATCCTGTCTTTTACAGTGTTATATAGTTGAAGTTACAAGAAGTAATAATTTTTTTGGGAAGATGGTTCTGTGGAGGGCTTGACTAGTAGTTTTGCAAATTTTCCACTAGCAGAATTTAGGGGCTGATTATTAATCTAAATCAAGCAGTAAACATAGCTGAAAAATCATAGCTTATTTTAAGGAATTTGCTTTCATTCTTAGTGATAAATAACTTTAAATATTTTAATGCTTGTGCTGTTAAATTATCAAAAATTTAAATAGAAATTATATTATCAAAACCATCACCGTACTTGAAGTGTTTGGGGATAAGAAGGAGAACAGGGCACTTGCATTCATCACTTGGTGTAAATGTCTAAATGTGCTGAAATTTTGGTTTTATAATTTTTTTCCTCTCTATGCATGCTATAGGTACAAGCACTTCACCTCTTGCCTTGGTCAAGTATTAGATCTTCTTCATGGAAGGGATCCTGATTCATCATCTAAGGTATTTATACTTTTTCTGTTAAAGGCTGAGGCTACATTCCTAAACTAGTTTCTCTTCTGTTATTATAAATAGGTTCCTTGTGTACAAGGGTTGGTCATGAAATACACTGTCTTCAGGACTCTTAAATGACCTAGAGAATTCACCAGGTTTATATTTTCTAGTTATTCAAAAGGCTCTCAGGTTGAATTTGTAATATTGGGGTTTTGCCAGATTGTGTGTCTGCTTTCAGGCAACAGATGTAGAGGCAAAAAGCCAACATAAACACCTTTTGTGCTTTGGCTATTAGAAATTTTGGCATCTACCAGGAATGCAGTATATCCCACTTTGCTCTCTAAACTTTGAATTAATACTATTCAGACTTCTGCTGGTGATCAGGGAACCCTGATGCTAATCCCAAATGTGTAGGAATAAGTGTTCTTGCCTTAGCTGAACAAACAGATGCCACTTCTGTTTAAGCAGTGGACTGTTACATTCAGCTTTGTGTCACTACCACCTTATGTAAATGAAACATTGGCTATCTGTCACTAAAGGCTAAAATATGAAATGTGAAAATGTTGGGGCTAAACATATCTGTGAAACAAATCTGGAGCTTTTTTCTATGAATGTGTTACACATCCTAGTTAATAATAGACGCTACTATTTCTCTCTGTGTGGTTTTGCTGCTGTTTATTTAGTTTAGAGAGGCATGTTGACATGGGACTTTCCAGGGTGGTTTTCTCTTTGTGCATGCTCAGAGAATGGATGTGCATCCATTCCTGTCTCAGAATGTTTTTCTCTTTGATGGCTTTGTTCATGCTGAGTGTGTACATGTTTGTACTTTACTGTATCACTAGCCAGCAGTCATGTCAGAAGAAAAGAATGCAATACACTGAATACTGTCACAAGCCTTCACCAGTCCAGTGAACTGTTTCTGCTGCTGACTTGGCTTTAAAGAAAGGAAATTATTCCTCAAAAAACTCAAGTGCTAAAAGAAGTTGCATAGAACTTGTGTATCTCTTTAGACTTGTGTTATGGGAGCTGCAGTTTCTGTATAAGTTTTTGATTTAAAAGTATTTGAACTCTTCTTCACTTCACACAGATCTTAGAGCTGCTGCTTGCCTTCTGCTCTGTGCTAGAACTGCGTCACACCCTGCGGCAGGCGATACTGGAACCAGCTGGCTTGCCAGTCTCTGCAAACACCAGACTTGGGACTAGCTCAAAGAGTTTTGAACCATCTGTTGCATTGGTGCACTTGTCAAACCAACCATTGGAAGTCTCTGAAGACTGTTCAGGGCTAGCATTGCAACTACTCAAAGAGATTTTTGAGGTACCGAGACTGATAACTGAGTTTAAAGTGCTTCTTAGTAGCTCTTATTTTTAAATTATTTTTAAGCAACTGTTATAGTTTGACTTGAAAAATAGCACATACAAAAATACCTGTAATAAAGTTCATTGTATAATAGTTATGTTGGAAGAAACATACTTCATAAAACAACTGTTCTTTTAAAGACACGCAGTATTTTAGAAATATGCCTGTGTTGTAAGTGGAAGGCAAGGCAGTTTATGAAGTCATGAGGTAGGTAGAACACTATCAGAGTTCCTTTCTAGGACTTACAGAAATGTTTCCCTGTAAACTTCCTCCCCAGTATGGTACTGGTCAGCCATCTTACACCTGAAATAGCAAGAGGCTGGGAAAGCAGGAACAGACTGGTGCAGGAAGGGCTAGAGTAAGCTTGGCTTCCTTGTGTTGTACTTTTCAATATTGACATAAAATGTCTTTACTACAGGATGTTACCAACAATAAGAATGGTAAATCAGCTGAACACTTTATGGATCTTTTGCTACCTGTTCTTCTTGATCATCTTCAGATGCCAGAACAGATTGTGGATGAGCTATTAGTGAAGAAAAAATGTGAAAGAATGGTCAAGGCTATTAATGTCCTCACAAATATCCTTTTAATGTGCTTCTTGGCAACTGATTTATTATTCCTCCACCATGATGTGCTCTAAGATATTAAAAGCCATGTTCACCTTGGGTCACTTTAATAGCTTATAATGACAATATCTGCCCTAATTTTACTTAGGAGTGTCATCTTGCAAGATCTAAAGTAGCTTTCTAATTGCTGTGAAATTATTTTGTAATACAGTGGTGCAGGATAAAATGTTGTGGCTGTTCAACAGAACAGAAGCCATTTGCAGATCAAAAACAAATATGAGTGTTTTCCATTGAAATTGTGGGGAAATTTGGGCAGCCATCTTCTTGATCCATATAGTATTGTTGCCTATCTAAGACAAGTGCAACTCCCAGCCAAATATGATACAAACTTAGATAAGAGAAACTACAAAAAATAACATGGAATTATACAGTTTTACACTCCTCACTGAGTCCTCAGTGTCCACAGTAAGTTTAGTAAGGGGGACATGACTGCAGGGTGTAGTCCTGCATTTAAGCTGAGTTCTGTGGAGAAGTCTCTGCTGGCTCACTTCTAGGTAACTGAGTCTTGTATTAGGGACTGGTCCCTGCCTTTTGTTGACTATGCTTCTTTATGTTATTAAGGTTTGCCTTCACTCTCTGTTTCCAATAAGTGTATGTATTAACTGAAAAAATAGGCATGAATTAATTGCTTTATGTTGTTGGGTAATACAAGCATTTTTAGAGGCTTTTGTGCTTTGATGCCCTAGCTTTTTTGCCCTAGCCTTATTATAAAATATTGCCTTTTGGTGCCAATACCTAGGCATAGGTGTATTGAATTTATTCTTAACTCTGCCTACTGCTCTGCAGAGATGACACACTGAAAATGCATGTCTCGAAGGTGCTGACTGCCAGCCAATGCACATGTCTGATAGAACACCAGTTTCCTTATTGTGGGATTGATACTGGCTTTGGGACAAAATTGGTGGACTCTAAAATGTGGTGAGCACACATATTTATCTAAAATCTAATTAGACATGACTAGAGTGAGAGTTGTGATATTGTTGCAATGGAAAGAATGTAGTAGTTGAAAGTACCATTTAAATCAATATTGGTATTAAATTAAACTTGGTATTTTGTGGACTAAAAAGTAATCTTGCTGGTCAGTTTATTCAGATAATGTTTTTGGCATAAGCTGGAGATCCACTTATGTGGAATGATGACCTTAAACCCCATGCAGTAGTTCAGGCTGATCCAAGTGAAAGCTTACTAGAACTGCTCATGGCATGTGATTTCTCATTTTGATTTTATGCGATCAGAGTTCCAAAATTGGCTATGGGGGGCAACAATTTTCAATTGTTGCACTGAAAATTAAATGCACATTTCTTTCAGCTCAATGTTGTTATAGCTAAAAGTGAATATAGCTATAAATTAGCTATAACTTATAGCTTAGCTATAGCTATAACTTATAGCCAGTTTCACTGGCCAAAACCCAGTGAAATATAATTGGACCTATAATTAAACCCTCCTCACTTTCAACTGGAATTGGTGTGTTTGGTCTTCACTGTTGCTGTCCTTGACATGCTGGAGAAGCTCAGGCACACATCCAGGGAACTCAGTATGATCTCTTTGGTTCTAGCATCATTGCCTTGCTAGATATATTTATTTTCTTTGTGAAGGTATTTATTAGGGTTTTTTTAAATTGACTGGATTTGTCAGTGCTGATTGACATATCTCACCTTTTTTTTTTCCACCCAATTTGCTTTTCTACTTGGATGTTTAAAAGCAAACTTGCTACTGATATTATTTTGAAAACACTTGATCTTATGAGCAGATTGCAGCAGGATGTACCTGATATGAGGGTCAGCTTCTACAAAATGTTACAGGTATGATTTTAGAATGTTTTATGAAATGTATCTGTGAAATAAAGTGTCACTGCACTACAGTAGTTTTAGTTATAAATGTTTTGCATGGTTGTCTCTGAAGTGGTAAAGCTTCTAGGAAAGTACAGTCCCTTATGCACAATTCCTAAAGGTTGTGTCACTATTCTTCTAAAATAACTTCTAAAGTAGTTTACTTTTACTCTCATCATTTGTTTTGGTAATGCATATGAAATCATATTTTAGCTGCTTGCTCCTTTTGAGACTGCATTATGACTGCAGTTTAAAGGTAGCAAACTAGAAAACAATTACCACAGCGATACAATCACTTTTGGGTTTGGTTACTATTAAATATGTACATCTAATGTGGAGCTTTGCATGGCCAAAAGAGTTTCTGGTCAGATGATACCTTAATTTATTACTTTATAGATGGAAAAGCAGTCCAGAGAGTCAAACACTTCTTGCTTCTGGAATAGGAATTGTATAATTTAATGGGTAACATGAGTTTTACAGTCCACAATTAATCCTTATAACTTCTGCTAGTGACCTTTTATGTTGAGTGTCAAGCACTTGAAAACTTGCAGGAATTAAATAGCCTCTTTACCTGTTGAGTTGCCTTTAATGTAAAATGTGATTTCAAGTACTCAGAAGTATAGACTACTTTTAAAATCACATGTCTTCTGTGGACTTCAGGCTCAGAAACTTAGAAGGGCAACCTTCAAGAAGGTAACTTAAGTTTTGAATAAAGCATTTCTGTGTTCATGGGCCTTGTGATGCTTTGGTAGTTTGTGTTTTGTGGGGTTTTTTGTTGTTGTCTGCTGTGTCTTGTTTTGACCAAACAAATTTATTTTTAGGATCAGCGCTTGATTACACCTTTGACATTTGCTTTAACATCAGACCATGGAGAGCGGGTCCAAGTGGGGCTTAAAATACTGTTTGAGGTTGCACCCTTACCGGATTTTCCTGCCCTAGCGTAAGCATTTTTGTGATACTCTGGTTACATTTGACATTTTTGAGTTTAGTGATATTCATGCTTTTTGGAGTACTATTTTCAGCTTATCAGACACAGAAACTTTAGAAAAATTGTCTTGTTTTTGCTTTATGTGCACTTATGAGACCACAGTGATCCTGCAGAGGCCAGAGGAAGCCATCACAATGCTCATGGTGTTCATTTGATGTCAGAGAGCAGAGGAGAGGAGCAATTGACTCCTGTCCCTGTGCTCATATCTCTGAAATCTGTGCTTGGAACTTAGGGTTCATCTGACTGTCTGATTTCTCTCTAATGAACTCTGTCAGATGTGTCATTCTTCAGTTCCTAAAGCTTTACTCACCCTTTTGCAGTATCTTCCATGAAAGAACAGATTAGGCTAAGACACAGGCAGATGGCAGTTCAGGTAGTATTTTAATAAGGTGGTTTAAACAATGGAAAAATTATTGAGAAAATCTGGTGAAGTTCTTATTTCCAGAGATGTAATAAAGTACACAAAAAATATTTCAAATTGTATCACAACCTGGCGTCAAACCTGACAGATATCAAGGTAGCAAGAAAAACCATTACATCAGCAGCAAAAGCCAGGCATGAAAATGTATGCCTTTCTGCTGAGTGAAACAGGGGGCCTGTTGACAAAGGACATGGAAAAAGTTGACATACTGAATGCCTTGTTTGGTCTTCACTGATAAGGATTCCCAAAGGCACAGCAATGTCCCTGAGAGCAATGGGAAAGCCTAGAGGAAGCAAGACATACTCTGGGCGGCACAGGGTCAGCTTATTGGACATCTAAACTAACTGAGCATACAGAAGTCCAGAAGACCTGACAGGATGTGCCCTTGAGTGCTTAGGGAATGTTGTCATTCCAAGGCCACTCCAGAATGCCTTGGAAAATTCATGGTGACTGGGACAGGTTCCTAAGACTAGAAGAAAACAAATGTAACTTCTGTCTTCAAGAATAGCAAAGATGATCAGTAGCGCCCTGAAGTGCACTTGAAGAGTCCTGATGACAGGGCAGAGGAGGGCATTCCCCTCTGCTCTGCTGTGGTGAGGCCACACCTGTAGTGTTGTGTCTAGGCCTGGGCTCTCCAGTGCAAGAGAGATACAGACACCCTAGAGTGAGTCTAGCGAGGAGTTTGAGGGATGAGCATGTATTACACAAGGTGAGACTGCAAGAGCTGAGCTTGCTTACTTTTGGGAAGACTTGCAGGCTTCTTACCAGTGTGTTGAAATGGCTGATAGAAAGGAACAAAAGAGACAGAGCCAGGCTTCTCAGTGGTATCCACTGACAGGATAGATGTAGGCACAAACTGAAATATAAGAAAACCTTTTAGATCTCTTTAAATATCAGAAAAGAGACCCAATTACTGAAAGGTGAGGTCAAACTGAAAAATGTTGCCCAAAGAAGTTGGAGTCTTCATCCTTTGAGAGAGTCAAAATTACAAGGCATAGACCTGGGCAGCCTGCTAAGAGCTGGAGAGTTGAACTAGGTGGTGTGCAGATGGGTCTCTTTCAATCTTAATTATTCCATAATTATATGGGTTTGTGGATATAAGAAATATTTTTATAGTAGCCAGTAATGAATAGTCTGGCTGAAAGAAGAAGGATCTATAAAATCAAATATGTCTGGAATTGTACAATGGAACAGCCAAATAACATGTCTATAAATGCAAGTTAAAAATAAGCTACGCTCGCTTAGGAAGCAATTGAGACAGCACTTCAGTGAGGTGGCTGGGATAGCTTAGTAATTAAGGAATTTATCAAGAGCAAAAAATTTATAACTGGTGCCTCTAGAATCAGCTCTTGATTTATCATTCTTGTTTGAAACATGTTATTGGTACCTGCCTTGAAAATACCAGCCACAAATTACATACAGACGCCTAAATATAGGTGGTTTTTTTCTAAGCTTTTGAGTTCTCTTCCCTGTACAAATTTAAACAGATTGCACTTTTATCTGCATACTTAAATTTTGGTTAAAAGTTACTAAATTAAATGTGTTGTATGCAATATAATATTGTAAAATAAGATGGCAGACAAGGAAAAACTGAGGTTTATTGGTTGCACTCTGCCTTTTCTTGATTTAATCTTATTTTTATGCCAAATAAAAATTCTTACTAATGCTTTCTCCATGTTCTTTGATACAAACAGTGGCCCAGTTAATTTGAATAATAACAGGTGAAATAACCTGTTTCTCAGGTGCATAAGAGATATGATCTGTTGCTCAAAAAGAGCTGAGCACTGTACCCTTTCTGATGAGATTCTGTATTTGTCTTTAAAAGTTAGCCATGATACATTTTTCCCCCCTTTTTCCTGTACCTCTGGCCAGTTTGAGCACATGCCCAACACACATCTTTGTGAGGTGTGGTAATGCAAATGTGGCTGTACATCTCATCTTCAGTCCTTGCAATGCTATTTGTAGCAGGTTGTGTCATTAACAGCCTCATGTTTATACAGGCTGGGTGAAAGCATTGTAGCAAATAATGCCTACAGACAGCAAGAAGTGCAGCACAGAGCAAAGAGAATCCAAATGCAGGCACCTGTGACCGGCACTACTTCAGTGAGGTGTTCTTCATCCTATCCTTCAAGTAATGACTCCAAAGCTTCAAATATTGAGGAATTAATACAAAAACTTCATTCTGGACTAGAGGTTAGTAGAATTTACATACCCTTGTGAAACATTTGACACTTTTTTTACTGGAAGGGACAGAAATGAAAATCCAAGTGTCAGACTACTCTATGTGGAACAGTTAAGTTTGGTTTAGATTCCTGTCTGTTTGGAGTGGGCTCTTTTTACTGAGCTCCTGAGCAGAATTCAGAGATGCTATATTGAGCTACACCTGAAGGTAGGGCTCCTTACTGAGGGCCCTCTCCAGAGGGTGTGCCCACAGTCATCTTAGCTGTCAGATGCAGAGACAGGAGCCAAGTACAGTCCAACTGCTCAGACTTGCAGGGATACATAGAAGGAACCTCCTCTCTCTGCTTCCCAAGAAATAGCCTGCTATAGAGATGCTGTGCTACTTTAGAAAAGCGTGGTGCATCTCTCGTGTGCCTAAACAAGCATACTGACATTCTCCTTTTGTTGGCTGTAGCTGACTCCAGCATTTGCAGCTCAGCTTTTGTGGCCTTCTTGGAAAGGTGCTGTTATTATTTCAGAAGGCAGGTTTTACTTCCCTCTGCAGCAACTTGCATTGTGAATGAAACACCCAACCAGGAACCACATGCCATGTGCTGCTTTGTGGGGCATCCTGGCAGATACTGAATCTATCTCCTCTTTCCCTTTTCTGTTCAAAGCAAGTTAGCTGCTTTGTAGCTGCTTTAGACTGGGAGATGGATTATTGATTCTATTTTGGCTTAAAAGAACAGTATGCAAATTGGATAAAGAAATTGAAAGTTTCTTGCTAACAGCTTGATATCTGTATGAGTGGTATTGCCTCCAGCCTTAGCTTTGCAACTTTTCTCTCTTCGTTGTAACTGATAAAAGTGAAACTCAGAGAGGTACCATTAGCTAGCAGAGAGCTACCATCTCAGAGAGGTGCCAGAATAACAGTGAAAAGGGTCAGGTGAGTCTTCCTTGGCTTACTTTTTGCTCTGCCACTGGATGCTCCCGTTGATCGTTCTTTTCAGGACTGCATGACAGTCTGTGGGTGCATTGCTGTGTTCATGTTAGTGGAAATCAAAGCAAGCACAGGTGCCTACACAGCACTAATGCAGCAGCTTCACAGTAATGTGGCAGATTGTAAACCTGCTTCAATTTTTTTTAGGGTGAAAGTTGTTTAGGAATTGTTGAGTTATTCTTTTCTTAGACCTTCTAATTAGTAATTCAAAAGCAATATACACATTCACTCTAAAATATCCAGTACTTGAGCTCTGTGTATTGTGTGAAGCTCAAATGCTTGTAAAAACATAATTGAGAAAACACTTTTCATAGTATCACTGTTCAGAGAGAACAAAGGGAATTTCGTTCTTAGAGCTTTTCTTGGAGTCATTTCTATCTCCTTTAGATATTTTAAGTTTGCAAGTAGGAAAATAAACTACTTGTTTCATACTTTAGGGACAGAAAAATGAGCTGAGAACTGGAACTGCACAGGGTCTCCTGTTAATTTGCAAAAAGCATTCATACATAGTGGTTCAGGATGCTGCAGGCTTTTCTTAGGTGTTCAATGTATGAACAGCTGGCATAGTTTGCACTTGGTTGTGCATCAGCATCTGTGAACAGCTGCTCAGAACGGGTGTTATAGCAGCACTGCCTAAGAGAAAATACCCTGAAATCTAAGTAGCATTTTCACTTGACTCAGGCATATACTTTAATAAACACTTAGCTCTTGTTGTGCCATCTATGGTGCATTTCCTCTAGTAAGTCACTGGATTAACAGAGTAGGCTTTCTAGGTCTTCAATAGTATCCTTTCCAGTATCCTAGAAAAACTTTCCTGGGCCTTTTCTCCTAATATGTATGTTGAGAAAGCAGCAGAGTATAAACAAGTTTTAACCATATGCATTTTGTGCTGTTAATCTTAGGGCAGATTATTTTAGGTGTCCTGTGAGGGGCCTGCTAATTCTTCAGCAAAGATTGAACCAAGGGGAATGATTTTAGAATGGTGATTTTACCTTTTTATAGTTCTGGACTGATAGTGTTCTGCAGATGAGTCCTATTAAGCCTAACCAGTTCAATTGCTCACAAACTTTCCTCAAGGGTGAGGTGGATATATTTGAGTAGATAGCCTCAGACACAAAAATGTGAATTCAGAAAGTCTAGTGGCAGGGGGAGTTCACAAAACTACTGAGCTCTTTAGTGGCACATTACCTGTGTAAGTAAATTGAAATTTCCACTATCAGTGACTGGAAAACATTTCCACAGATGAAGGAGCCCTTGGCTGATGTGAGGATATCTGACATAATGGATGTCTACGAGCAGAAGCTGTTGGCATTAGCGGTGAGTACAGCCTAATGTGCATGGGGATGCTGCAGTTGGTGCTTTCAGAAAATGTTAATGAGAAATGTTCTCTTTATATGCAGTCTAAAGAAACGAGGCTTCAGGATCTACTGGAAGTAAAGGCAGTAGCTCTGGCTCAGGCTGAGAGGCTGATGGCTCAGTACCGGTGTCAGAGAACCCAGGCTGAGTCTGAGGTTAGTAAAGGAACTTCAAGGTGGGACTGAGTAATGATTATCTGGGTTTAACTGTGATCACATGTGAAAACTATACTGCTTACCTGTAAGCTGTGCTTGCAAGTTAAGGCAGTCCTAAATTTCATCATGAAAATCCTGTTTTCCTCTGGCCTGTTCTTTGGCACAGTTTTCTTTAATGTCATTTCCCTTACAGGACATCAACAAAACCACCCTACTCTGCTTGATATAATTTGCTAGCCATTAGTAATAATTCATCAATATTAAAAAGTAATAAACCCACTTACTAGAATTCTCTGTCGAATTTGCTGGTATGTAAAAAACTGTTTCCTGTTTGTGCCTTTGATTCACTGGTCAGAGATGAACTTTCAAATCAAGCTTGCTTTTGTGGGGTCTGTATTTGGGCTGCACATTGAAAAATGAGAATAATTTCTATTCTTTAAAGTTTACATTAAAGATTGTGCTAGTGGTTACTAAATCCACAGCTTTTACTTTGTTCTTCCCTCAGATTGTCTATAAATGCAGCTAAAGGAATTTAGCGAACCAATTAATTTGTAGTTAATATTAGGTGAGGGAATTTATTCTCTTAATGTAGATGGTGACATTTTGGTGTTAGATCTGTGGCCTCAAACATGCCTAATACAACTGGAAAAACAGAATTAATTCCCTTTAATGTATGTGACTTTTTCTTTCTTTTTATTTGGGGATGTCTTTCCACTCAAAGGCAAGAACTCTTGCTGCAATGCTGAAGGATGCAGAACGAAAAAATGAAGAGCTTAACGATTTGTTGAAGGCTCAACAGGTAGAATATGAAAGAGCACAGACTGATATTGAGCAGCTCTTTCAGCACAACAGGAAATTGCAGGCAGTTGCTGAAGAACATGAAAGACTAAAAAAATCCACTCTTGATCTCCTTCAGAGGTAAGACATGTAGGATCTCTAAACAAATATTTAATTTGAAAAGAGTTCTGATGTCCTTTACTGTGCTAGGCACATTAGAAGAGCAACATTACATGCTGTGTCATGTTCTTAAATGGAAAGGTCATTATTTTTTCTTCTGTGTGCTTGTCAATAAGGTCTTTCAGGAACTCAAACTTATGTTACATTTACATACCTAAATTTATTAATGTATTAACATTCAGCTTTCAGTAGAATGAGAACTGAATTGTAGGTGCTGAAGGTTCAGTTCAGGAAATAGCACAAGCTTTGTATAAAAAGAGAGCATTGTTCTCTAAGACACATAACTAACAATGCTTAGTTCCTGTTAGCATTACACCATGCTCTCCATATCTCTCTTTGATCTTACAAGCTCTCTCTCTCTCTTGCAAGAGTTCTGGAGAAACAGCCAATATCAGTGTGTTTGGATAATGTAGGACTTGGTGTTGTAGGTCAAATCTCTACCAAATTTGACTTACATTAGGTAAAACTGAGGTATGGAGGAAGGAGACGCATTGTGTGTCCTGAATTATTTATAAGCATTATTTCTTTGGGATCTTAAGGTAAAAAGAATATGTGAGACATGCAAAGAACATAAAGATAGAAAATATTTTGAATTAGAACGTGCTTTGGAAGAATAAAGGCTTAAGAGAGCTTTGACTTCTCAACTCATGAACTGACACTAGGTGTCAGCAAGGCAAAGAAACTGATAACACTGAGATCAAGTTTCTTGTTTAATAACGGGAGCAAGCATTATTACACCATTTTGAAAGCATATTGCTGCCAATTGTAAAACTTTTTTTCATTACTAGATTTTTGAATAAGTGTCTAGTATGGTCACTGTGGAAGTGCCTCCATTTTTGCTTGAATTGTAGGCAGTCACACAGTTTGTGAACATGTATTGTCTAATTCATGGGAAATAAACCAGCCTCTGTCTAGGATCTAACAGGTTTAAATTCTCCACACTAGGAACAAAACTTTCTAATCCTTACAATGTGTTTCTAAAGCAAAAACTTACTTTTTAAAACAGCCTTCATACTTCATATATGCTGTTTCTTGAAAGCAATCAATTAACTGACACCAGGGGATAGAATTTGCCTTTCAGTAGGAAGGTAGGAAAATGTTTGCTTAGAGCATGAAATCTGCCTCATAAGCCTGTATTAATTACACACTGCATTGTCTTCAGTATGTTCAGTTTTTAGTATCACAAGACAAGATTATAGAAGATCATAGGGTCCCTTAAAAGATGACTGACATACACAAACTGTTATAGATTAGCTCTTTGCAAATTTCTGAAGGTATTTATAGTTTTGTCAATTCCTAAAAGTTTTCTGCTGGAAGGAGATTGCTTCCTGATCATTAATACTTCAGGATATGTGAGAGATCCTCTGATGCTTGGCTGGTTTGTTTGTTTATCTGTTTTCTTCTTCCAAGTCAAGCATTGGAACAGGCCGCCCAGGGAAGTGGCTGAGTCATCATCCCTGGGGTATCAAAGCTATATAGATGGGGCATTTAGGGACATGGTTTAGTGGTGGACTTGGCAGTGCTGGAGTAATGATCTAAAGGGTCCTTTCTAACCTAAATGATTCTATGATTCTAGGTATGTTGATTTAAAAAGAACAAACCCAAAACATCTAACACACTAACAGCCGGCTGTCACCAAAAAACACTCAGCTGAACACCCCCCTTCCAAAAAACACCTTGCTTGTCACTTGAGTGGGATGATTGCATAGATTACATCAAATATTTTTATTTGGCAAACTATTAAAGTAAAAGCTTTCTTCAAAAGCAATTACATTTCATTTGTAAGTATGAAACAACTGAAAGGCAATATAAAGATCTACAGATTACATGCAGTTCACTAAATAAACAAGTGGAAGCAATGATGAAACTAAATGAATCATTCAAGCAGCAGATCCGTTCGGTCTTTTTAAAGCAAGTGGAGCAGTAAAACTAAATAGCACTTTAGTCTCAGTTTTTCAACTGTGCTTTAAGTAACATCTGAGAAGTAAAGTTAGCCAAAGATGCTTCAGGGTTGGTTTATACATTTATTTTTGATGAGAATCTGTAGGTAATGACTTAGGTTTATTTTATTTGCTCCTTAATTGGTTGGAGTAGTTGGTGAGGGAATATTGACAGACTTCAGCAGTAGTATGAGGAGAAAGATGATGACCCAATTCTTAGGTGCCCTTGGGAGAGCATGGAGGTGTTATTTTGGTTGTTGTTGAATTCTTACTTTTATCATGCAAAAATGTCCTTGTATTTTCTTTTAGTCTGTATGTTTTCTCTTAATATTGTCAAGTTGGAAAAAAAAATAAAACCAAAACAACCAACCCTACTAAATGAACACATTTGAAAGTTACCCTAGAAGTCACAATGGGTGGTATTCTGCCTCTGGTATAAAACATCTTTTTCAACTATAAAACTAGTATTACCTATGTCTTCTTGAAGAGTAATGTTAATTTTTCATTTTTGATGGCTTAAGATAGAGGTCTGCTGTACCTTTCACCAGTGTAACTAAGGGAATATAGGCTCTTGACAGATTTTATTTAATACATAATTTTCAGAAGATGTATTTAAAATATTTTTATAGGCAGGCCTTGTATTCAGCTGAGAAATAAAATGCTGTTGGGAAAGTTCACTTCGCCCTTCCAGGCTCTTGGCTTGTCAGTAATGAGAGCAGTCCAGATCACTGCCTTGAGTTCTGATTCAGATGGAAAATTTTCATACTGATACATTAGTTTGCTCCTGAACAAATTTGGCTACTTACATGGAATGGTGCAATATACAGCTCAGGGTAACTGAGGAGGCACTCTGATGAAACTGACCCTTGTTAATGCCAGTCTGGAGGAGCAGTTTATTATATAGATACTCTTGAACTGCCACAGAAATGGAGACACAGGAAGTGTATTTTCCTCCCTCTTGCTAGAGGCTGCAGCTTAGAAACTGGTAGATAGGAAGTGGATAAACAAGTGAACAAAAGTGACAGCAGATGCCATCTAGGCAAGGCAAGTGGCAAGTAGAATATGCCTTAGAAATTAGTCTGGCTGGTAATGGAAAAGGTAGATTAGCTTCAGAGAGTGTCAAGTGCTCCTGTCAGAGCTGTACTGCTGGTAGATGCCAGTACCTCTGGATTAAATGAGTGTGGAAATGGAGGATTACCCAAACTAGTGAGAGCTGAGGCAGGCCTGTACAAAAGCTTTGTCACTGTCTTATGGTATGGTCACTTTTGAGTGTTGTATGACAATCCAGGAGATGTTCAGAATGGTATTTTTTCTGTGTAGATACAGGGATAATACCTGAAACAGGTTTTACTAATTGCATTGTCTCTTCAGGAGCATAGTAAGAGCTAAAACCCCAGCATCCTTAATCACTAATGGCAGGGAATTTTTACTTGCATTGAATGCCAATTTTAGTTCTGCCACAGTATTTTGAATTATTTGTGGCTGTGATCAAAGGCATCAGTTTCTGGCCTTTGTAGTCTCAGTATCAGCCTTTTCAGTAGCTCCTACCATGATCAGAGAAGGCCAGTGACTGGGTTATGGTGGCAGGAAGGAAATAAGATCTATCTCTGCTCACACCATGCACATTCATAGGATGGATGAAGCTCTTGACAGTAACAGGAAATAATACAAAAATCATTTTAGTTTCTTAGGACAGGGAAATGGTGGCATATCTCATTTTAATCATTAAAATTTATTTCTCTGCACTTTTAGGAATGCTGCACAGTTAGTAGAAAGTGAACATCGCAGAAATGAATTACAGCAACAGCTGCAGGAGAGAGATGGCACAATAGCAAGTAAGTCACCTACCTAAAGGTCACTGAAGCTAGAGAAATAACTGAATTAACTAGATATTGTTATTATAGGTTCTAGATGAGCTGCTGTATCTTAATGCGCAACTTGTAAACCTTAAAAGTTGGGCACAGATACATAATTTAATAGTTAAATGAAACAAATACAAATTGTAATCTTTTAGAAAGGATGCATGAAGTTGATTTCCCAGACTTGACTGAATCTCTGCATCCTGTGTCCCTTCAGGATCTTCTTGCAACATGTCCATTAAAACTATTTTCTGTATGAAATGCAAATTAGAAGAGCTTAATTTAACTCTCTGCAAATGACTTGAAGCAACCTCTAAAATCCATCAGTAGGTGGCACTACTCAGCAATTCAATTAGCAGCCGTGTTGAGTCTAAAAAAAAAATTAATAAAAAAGCCCCTTGTTTCCCTGTCCAATGCAGGATCTGTTTTCTAAGTTTGATATCTGATCTTCTAATTTGTTCATTCTCTTAAGCCTTGCAACAGAATATAAACGTTTTGGAAGAAAAAATAAAAACTCAGCAGAAAGAAAAAACAGATATGGAACAAACTATTGATATTCTTAGAAAGGAACTAAGTGAAACACAGCAAGTAAGGGAAGAACTGAGTGTCAAGGTAAGGGATTACTTGTGCCTGCATTCCTGAGACTGGAGTTTTAGGTATCTGTTTAATTGATAGAGTTGGTCAATCAGTACTTTGGTAGCTAAGTACCTAAAGACCCTAGAGTAGCTGATGTAGTAGTGGACAAGAACAAATTCTCTCGACTTCAATTGCATACCCCTTGAGTTTTAAGTCAGGATCAAGTTCTAATGAGACTCTTTGTGGCATGGCATGTGAGTACATAATGTTGTTGGGAAGGGAAAAAAACCCACCAAGCCTGTGGCATAATGTTAAATAACAAAATGTAATGAATTCCTCTCCAGTAGTTTTGACTACTGAAAATGTAGGTCAGCTTGCTCTCCCTCCCTTCCTCACATTGAATTAAGGTACATATGTATGCACCAAAATGCACCTGGGGTTCTTTTGATCATTGAAATTCTAGTAAAAAACCATTTTTATCTCCAAGAAAGGGTGTCTTTTTTTCAAAAGAGAGATTACTTTGGCTGTACCAAGTCAACAAGATAAAGTTAACAGAAAAAAACAAAAGAAAAAAACCCCACAAAACTAATCCCCCCAGCTTCAGTGCAGCCTTACTTGACTGCAAGTAAGACTCCCTCTAAAATCACAAAGCAGAGATTCATTTTACATGCAAACTGATCAGCAAATGCAAAGTGTGCAGTCTGACTACCAAATTTACTGTGTTTTCATTTCCTGGAAGCAAAAGCTTAATCTCTTCAGGCAATGTTATCCAGTATATAGCAAATATTTCTTTTGTTCTCAGTAAATATTTACTGTTGTGGTGCTTGAAATGAAATGTAGATGGTAGCACGATGATAACGAAGGATTTGGTGCTTTCCCATGGTATCCAACATTTTGCAGTGTGGCAGTAGCTGTAATCACTCATGAGCACCAGCTGAGGGAGATTTCTGAAACAAGCTTGTCATTTTAAAACTGCTTTTTAAATACTTACCTAAGTTCACCATCAGGCCACTCAGCTTTCACTGTATTATGTGTTTTTCCATTGGTAATAGAGGAAGCTATAATATTTTGTTTGTTTCTGCAGGCATCTTCTCTGGAAGTCCAAAAATCCCAGTTAGAAGGATGCTTGGCAGAAAAAGAAGCGCTCATAAATCTGCAGAAGGAAAAACTGGACATACACGCCAGCGTGATTGCAGCAATTCACAAACTAAGTGATGGCAAGCAAAGTGTAGAAACAGTGAACCTCAGTTTGTAGGGCTCTGTTTCCTGTGCTTTACAAACTCTCTTAAGTGAGCTAAATTATAGGGGAGACTGCCAGCTTTGTACACAGCACATGCAGTTTGGTTGCCTTTTTGCATAATGCAGTTATTGCCTAGAAAGGTCAGCAACAAAAAAATGTTATCAGAGCTGCTGAATTAAGGGGTTTTGTTGGAGTTTTGCAAAGTCAGTTTGGAAAGTAACTGTCAGTGTAATGGGTTAAAAACTTTTAGTGTCAAAGTAAATTTGCAGACATTGGTGCTTTCCCTTTAAATGTTTTGGTCATGGGGAAGGGGTAAGTGAATGTTGGGAAGCTTTTGTTGTTTGGATTTTTTTCCTCCTTTTCTACCAGAAAGTGCTTGAGTAAACAAATTCTAGTAGGGAATGCCAAGCATGTTAATAACTAAATTGATAAATGCCAGTTTGACTTTGTCAAATGGTGGAATGGGAGGGAGAAGACATCAAGCTGCTCACCAGAGTAAGGTGGCAATAAGATACGTGTCTGCAGAAAATGGCAAATTAATCTTTAGCATTTATGTGACAGAATCCAGAGTATATCAATATTGATTTTTTTCCTCCCCACCGGAAAAATATATTGTTTCAGTATGCTATTCTAAGCCAAGTATAGCTGAACTCTGGGTTGCATAGAAAATAAATGCACAAACACATCAAGATATTTTGACAGCATTTCTGTGTTCTTTTGTGGTAGTGTTTTTCCAAATGGTAATGAATAGTGGCTAATGGAACTACCAAATAAATTGGTATCTGTTTAAAATTTTATTTTAAAAAGATAATATGTTACTCTTTACTGTAAAAAAAAAAAAAATCCTGGAGATTTTTATACTTCATTCATGCAAAGAAATACCTGTGTAAGGGATTTTGCTGTTAGGCATCATGATATTACCAGTTCTGTAATCAAAATAGTTATGTAATAAAGTTCCCAGTGCTGTTTTCATATTCATGTTATGTGCCTTATCCACCACACTATTGGACTGTTTTTCCCTTTCCCCACAGGCTCTCTTATTTAGTGCAGGGAGTAGCTGGCACCAGCACAAAAAATAGCTCCACAAGAGTCGATTTTTAATTATCTGAGTCACGTCAGGTTGTCAATTGCATGTTCTACAAGCAGAGACTTTTGTGCTGTCTTAGTTCTGAGTACCTTAACATCTCAATATAGGGGGCTCCAGTACTTCTTATCTGAAAGTAGCTGCCTTTTATTCTACGTTATCTGGAGAAAGTTTTCCATTTAACATGTGATTCTGTATGGCTTTGTACATTATTTCATTCATGCCTAAAAATACCCTTAAATGTATATTTATTTTTCTGTACTATGTGTTTTCTGTGCTATTTCACTTTTGGTGTACTTACTGGGAATAATGACACAATAAAGGGTTTGGAGTTGATGCTCTTCAATTCATCACCTATTGTGTGTTGTCTTCATTTTAGTACTCCTCTTTAGTCTAGATTCTGCATCCTTTGATCTTTTTCTATTTCCCTGCTAGTGGTTTATTTTAGGCTTTCATTTTCCCCTTATTCTCCATCTCTTCACCTCTCTTTCACCACTCATTCCAACTGACAGTGCCTACCATTTGCTTTTCCCCGGTGAAATCTAAATCTCTTTTATTGAAATTAGGAAGCCTCCTTTGTGCTGTTTGGATCTATTAGTAGTAGAGTCTTTTCCACCTCTGGGATAAAATAGTCTGTAGAATGCTACTCTTACTTTTGAATTAAGTCCAATTGATCATCCTCATCCTACATGGAAGATGGAATGGGAAGCTTCACCTGAACCGATTCCCAGCTTTCATTGTCACCCTCACCCCATACTTATCTCTGTTACAAACAAGGCAGAGCTTTGTGGTAGTAGTGTGGCCAGAATATCTGTGCTGAGGTCTTTGTGCTGGCACATGCCAGCATGTCTACATGTCATGTAGGCAAAAAACCTTTTCCTCCCAACCTTGTGAAACTTCAGCTGGAGTTTTCTTAACTGCAGGATGAAGTTAATATCCTGCACAAACAGTAGGAATCCGGAGCTTTACAAACTGAAAGCATGACCTTGCTGTAGGAAGTAGAAAGTGATCCTAAATATAAAGGGCTGGTAAGAAGGCCTGCTTAAAAAAGCAATCTAATGAACAGCTGCTGTGATCTTGGACAGATTTTTTAGGAAGTACTTAGTGCTCATGGTGATCAGTAGGATTTATTTAGTGATGGTGTAAACAAAACATAAAATTCAGAATAAAGAAATTTAGAAACCACTTATGCTACAGGTTCAGCAGTGCTGAAAGTGATAGCTGCTGGTCAGGATTTATGCCAGCTCTCTGCTATGGTTAGAGTTTTCTGGATTCAAACATGTCCTGACATGTCTAGAATTATCTAGCAGTGCAGTTTTCTGGAATAAGTGAAGGCAAAAAATGGGAGACACTCCACTGAAATTATGACACTCAGCTTTATAGGTTTGGTTCAACATTCTTGTGAAGATGTAAGAAGAGGTTCTCTGCTCCTTTTTCTTAGAGTTTATTGTTAGCAGCCAAAGATGAGGTATTTTTAGGCCAGTACTTATTTCTCAAAAAAATGCTTTCAACCTTGCAGAGTTGGTTTATATATAAATAAAATCCTCCATGCGTTCCCATCTGGTAACTTTTGAAATCTTCAGATTTGTTCACTGAAGCATGCTTCCTTTCCATCTCCCTCACCAATTTCCCTGCTGCAGAGTGCTGAAATTGGGAACAGTCTGCTAGCTTTATGTCCCCAGTGACACATCCTTTTCTCTCTACCCCAGTCCAATCTAAATTGGATCCTTTCCTGGGAGTGCAGAGAAATGAGGGGTAAATAGGCTGAGTGATGCCACACTGGAAGCTGTATAGCTGTTGATGTAAATATCCTGGGAGTCCCAGACCCCACCTGACAACAAGGGCCAAGTGCTTCCCCGCCTCCTGAATGACAGTCTGGGTTGTTATGCTCAACTGTATCCAAGAGGGCATCCATGGCAGAGCAGATGTAACAAGGTAATGTAAGTCTCATTTTTATGCCCAGCCTCTGTTTGAATCTCCTGTGCCTGAGGTTCTCATTGTTGCAGTACGTGAAAACTTTCCTAAGGAACAACCTCGTGTCCCTTCTGACACGTTGTTCTTTGACCTGAGACTGCTTCATGCTCTTGGCTGCAGAGCTGCTGGTTAGCTGGAAGATTTTGTCTTGTGGATGATTCCTGTACAGGGCAGTTACTAGGAGCCAGCTGGGTCCTTGTATGGGTTTCATGCTCAGCGTTACACTTGAACCTCTCTGTGTTTCCTCTTATGTCTGCATGACTGACCACATGACTTTTGAATTGAGCTTTCAGTGGAGTCTGAGTGCAGAAGGTGGAGTTCAGTTTAGGTTGGGATTTTTTTATGGCCATTAGCTTTTTGTCTAAAAATGGGAACTAAGTTATGGGATCCCTTATGTGACATGTTGCTCCCAGTGTATAGTCAGTCTTCCTGACCCATTATTTTTGGGTGTTGGGTGTTGAGCAAACAATTGCAGCCACTTTACACTTTGCCAACATTAGATTTGGCTTGGTTACAGAGGATGTCTTTGGAAATGGAAATATGCAAATTCTTGGTGCTTAACTATTAAAACTTTTGTGGTGTTTGCCCCACTGTCCCAGGAGAAGTGTGTAAGCACAACATTGCATGCTGCATTCCCCTACCAGTATCTTCTGAGCAGAAGGTTTGTGGAGAAAAAAGGGAAAGGAATATAATGAAACTATTGGGGTACAACTTTCTCATTTAGGTAGCCTTATGTATTTTCCATACATAAGAGACAAAGAAACAAAACAGAAGGTGTTTGGGGTAAGGCACCTGCTGTGAGAAAGGTCTGTGGGTTCACCTCCCACAGAACTGAAGTGTGGCAGTGGGAGGCAGGAAGGAAGAAGGTCCAGAGGATCTTGAAGTATATTTGGGTGTTATCTGAAGTATCTTTTCAGCCAGTACGCAATCTCAGTCCTGAACACAGCATACTGTACAAGTGACAGTAAAGAAGTGACAAGCCAAGGACAGCATGTTACCTGGGAGTGGGAATTGCAGTCTTGTTGCTTAGATGGACTTTGAAAGCACTGGTTGCCTGCAGGGCATTAAAACATCTTTTCCTTCTAAAGCTCTGCGTCAGAAATTATCAGTGTTTGAGAAATGTGACGGAGGTGGCTTGCACATTCCTCCTTGCAACATGGCAAGCCCAGGGAGAGAGCACAGTTTTGTTTGTTTATTTTTCTGAGACATTTCCAGCATTGCTTGTACTCTGGGATAAGGAAAGACGAGAGTACACAGAAAGGGGAGATTGTGTCACCAGATCCTAAGACAGGAGTGAAAACTCCCAGATTTCTTTGGCTGTATCATAGTTGACTGCAGTTTCTTTGAAAGTGGTTGGCTTATGTTACAGAGACTCTAGTCCAGGCTGTGAGTTTCCACTGAATAGGCACCGATTAAATTCCAAAGGCTCTTGTAGATGTTTGAAAAGGTTATCTCTGCATGCAGAACCTCATACTGCTGGGGTCCCCCTCATAGCAGGGATTGCCAGCCCTTGATTTACCCATATGTAGCTAAGCCTTTACATGAGAGAACAAATGTTGTACTGGTTAAATGTTTCTTTAGAGTAACTGAGCTAACAATCTGGCTTAGGTTTTTTACCATGTATTAAGTTACTAAAAACTAATTTTGTAAGCAAACAACTCTTGTTTTGACTCAGTTTTACTTCAGAATAATCTGTCTGGGTGTATTCTTTGCTTATATTGATACTCAAATATTGAATTTCACCCATGTTTTACACCATAGGTGTAAAAGGAAATATAAGGAAATATATTTCCTTATATAAGGAAATGTAAGGCTATTGTAATTTAAAAAGCCAGAGGCTACTGATAAGCCTGGTATTAAAAGGAATAAAAATCCAGTGGCGATCAGTTATAATATATTTTATTTAATCTTGGTTGGAGTGTGGGAACCATCTCTGCTTGCTCATGTGTCATGGTGAGTGCCTTAATTGCTCCTCTTTTTATCCTTTGATGCCAAAGCTGAGGAAAATATCTTTGGTTTATTTTTGTCACGTATCTAGTAATTGGAAGTGAATCAAGTTTTGAAAGAAGCATTTCATTTTCTTGCGTATATTCAGGATGAGATGAAACAAAGTGAATTTTGTTGCGGCTTTCTAAGGCAGTGGGAAATCACAGAGTTGTTGTGTTCATTTCAGTATCAGTTGCGTGGCTTGCTTCAACACCAAAAACTCAGAATATGCTTTGAGGCACTGTGCTATTGCTTTAGTTGTGTTCTGCAAAGTACATGCCCTCATGCCTTTCACTATCCAGGGAAGAAGTTGTTTTTTGGGGGATGAGTGTGTATGAATATGCTGGGAAACAGCATCCATTCTGGTTAGTGTCTGGCCAAAGTGCTCTGTATTTTTAGGCAAGGTGTGCTTGGATTGCCCAGTCTCTGGGCTGGCAGATGCGTGCTACCCTCCCAGATGACTCTTCTCCCCTAGAGGGGTTAACAGGCGGCTCTGCTCTCGAGTGCCATGACAGTGGCTGCTCCTGCCTCTCCCTGCGTCAGCAGAGCAGGGCTGCAGTGTGTAGCTGCTCAAAGGCTGCTGCTGCTTACACGGTGCTCAAACACGCAGGAATGGCATGAGACTGTGTCAGGGGAGGTTTAGGTTGGATGTTAGAAAAAGGTTCTTCCCCCAGAGGGTGGCTCGGCACTGGAACAGGCTCCCCAGGGCTGTGGCTGCCGCACCAGCCTGACAGAGCTCAAGGAGCTTTTGGGCAATGCTGTCAGGCACATGGAGTGACTCCTGGGACGTCCTGTGCAGGGCCAGGAGTTGGACTCAGCGATCCTTGAGGGTCCCTTCCAGCTGAGCATATTCAGTGGTTATGTATGTGCAAAGATATGCCTGCCTGTAGCTATAAAACCCTAAAATAGAATATGTAATGTCTTGCCTTTCTCAGTCACTCATTTCTGTGGGGTACTTACTGTTACAGTATCCACATACAATTGCCTTCATGGAACCAAGATGCATTGGGGTAAACTGCTGCTTTGGGGCTCCTTGTGTGAAAACCTCCATTTATTATTCCATAGCACTTCACACCTGCATGCACAAGTGTGCTTTCCATTTCTCCAGAGGCTGGTCCTGGGTGGTTTTGGCTGCAGCCCTGGCATGCCGTACTTTTATGTGTTTCCTCTCAGCATTTCCATGCAAACTGGGGGTTTCAACCTCCAGCCACGTAGGAAATACGACCAGTTATGGTAATTGTCTGTCTGGAAGTTGGTGTAAATGGCTTGCTTGCCATCCCACAGGTACTTTGTAGTGAAGCCTCCTGGCATACTAATGCAGCAAGCAATTACTTGAATCTTAAAATCATCTTTCTTTTCCCACTTCTGACTCATACAGAAGGCAGCTTCTGCAACAGAGTGGAAAGGGACAAGCAGACAGTAGAGTCTCCTTTGCCACCTGACTCTGCCTTCCTCCCCATGCAGACCTATCTCATATGCAGAATGAGGCAGAGCCCCCAGGGGAAAAACAGCATCTAATCACAGCACTGCAAGCAGAGCGCTTATGCACGCAGGTGCTGGTGCGAGGTCACACAGCCTCCAATTTGCGTTCTATTTCTGAAGCCTGGAGTACTCAAATGACATTTTTTCTTCCCTCGTTCCCTCCTGCTCCCAAGCCGTGTTTATTATATATCTAACTGCTCAAGGCCTGATGATTCTGTCATCTTTATTCATAAGTTGGTGAGAAGAAAAGATAGAAGCTAGACCTAAGCTACAGTCAGTATTTTATTAGCTTACAAACTCTGCTTACAAGGGAGGCTTGCGAGTGACCATTGCTAGAGGGTGAAAAGCCTTTTGGCCAAACACAAGCAAGTGCAAGTCCTGAGCTGCAGCTCTCCAGGTGATAACTTGCTGTTTGTCAGAACATAATACTTGTTAAGTCCCTTCTATCTTTCCTTATTATCCTGTTGAGATAAAGCTGAAGTTTTATGTAAATAAGTCTAAGAGGGAAAGGATTTAAAAGAAAAGTCTTAGTGTTTAAATCTGTAAGAATTTTACCACTGTGTGTGATGCATGTAATTAAAAAAACTATAACACTAAGCCATGTAGTGTAATAGATGGATATAAGAGTGGGGGTTGCTCCACAATCTAAGAAGGATGGGGCTTGTCTTACACAAACTAGAGTGTCCCCTGCACCATCACCTCCCCCGAGTCCTTCCATTTCTCACAACTTCAGGTTAAAAGTAATTAGAGGAGAGATAGAAGGAATGGTCCTAATCTTTGGGAACTATTTTCCATTCACTGAAGTGTGATAACAATTTTAGATCGGGTAGCTGAAGTCTGGCATTAGTCTCTGTCTGTTGTTCTGTGATAACATTTTCCTGGGTTTCTCCCAGACTCATTAAACACCATCAGTCCCAGGAAAATCTAACAGGGACATGTATTCAGATGAGAGCTCTGCTGGACTGAAATATTAAACTATGAACATTCATAGCACTGATAGAAACTGTCAATTTTTTGTTGGATAGCTGCACTCATGCTTCACAGCTCAGGGATTACATGGGCTACTGATGCCAGCTGGGCTTTGGTAAGTTCTGGGCTCAGGCATCTAGGTCAAACCTGTTTTACTGCTGTCTAAAATAGTTGCTTTCCACTGTTGATGCATATGGCCAGCTTCCCTTTCATTCAGTAAAGTACTGTGTAGCAATTAAAAATACCACAATAGCTTTAGGCTTTTTCTTGGTCTCTGCATATTATTCTTCTATGCAAAGGTCTCTGTAACCTCTTTAGGGCTTTCTGGGGAAGGAGGTGAGATTTCTTTTATAGGTGTGCAGTCTAAACTGCCATATGAATATTTAGTGTATATATAAACACCACTATTTACCATAAAGAGCTCAACAACTAAAGTAGTAGTTGCTGCATGCCCTTTTGAGGTAATCTTTGCTGCTTGGCTCAGTTCTTTAGAGTACAAGCATTCTTCCTTCTTTGCAATGTTTTTGTGTCCATAAAGGGCAAGAAAGGATAAGAAAGGATGTGTTTATTTTTACCCATTTAGAAAGGGATAAAGCTTATATCAGATCTGGGACTTGAGTTCAGCACTTGAGTAGCAACACTTACAAAGGCTGATCGAGACAAGTGAAATTGGATTTTGTTATCTTGTGTTAAAGGCTCTGGCATGCTCATATCTTTAAAGCATTAAAAGCTAAATGTCCTCAGATTCAATATCCTTTAGGCAGGAGAAATGCTAATGTGAATGTTAGCTACAAGCCTATTTTGCTATGAAACTCCATGAACTCGTTGAAAATGCTTTTGCAACATCTTAAAACTATTAATACCTTGACTAAAAATTTTATTTGGAGATATTACTGCACCTTGATGATGCATTTTTAATAACCCTGCCTAGGAAAGAGAATATTGGCTGGTTTATACAGACTCAAGTGGGTCGATAAGTGTGTAACAGATGCATGTGACATGTTGGAAAACCACTTACAGAACAATAGCCAAGGTCACTCCTTGTCGTGTCTGCAGCGTGTGGCAGAACTGCAGAGCCAGAACTCCCTCTCCTGCCCTTCCAGACAGGAGAAATGTGAACTCCTCTTCACAGAGCCATGCATAAATGGATTGCCTTCAGAAGAGGAGGACTCGGTGGCAGGAGCTGGTTACTATGGCTATATACATTGCTCACTCTAAATGGAGGAACCAAGCCAACAATCACTGTATACATTAGCTATATTTGTATATGAAGGAAGCTCATAGCCAGCAGCTGTGTGAAGGTGTCGTGATGAAAATCCAACTTGGCTCATGCCAGTCAAGGACTTGGTGACTTTCACGCCTTTAAAGCAGCGCAGACTGAAAGCAGCAAAATCTAAGCACCGTGGGATCAGGTCCTTTGTCCTCCTTAAGCCTTTGTTTTGCTCTACAGAAAAGTTTCTTCTTTTCTGTGCCCCTAGTGATCATAGAACAGCCCAGGTAGGAAGGGAGCTGGGAAGATCGTCTAGTCCACCGTCATGGGAAAGGGAGCCCAGGTGGAATTGTACAGCACCTGGTCCAATCACATCCTACAGCTTTCCAGCAATGGGGACTCTCCTCTGTCTCTGGGGTGGAAATGGCAAGTCATGATTCTGGCTTGGAAATTATGGAGGTTCTAGCAAGCCTGGGCTCTGAGATACAGGATATGACAAAAACAACTCCTAACTGTGTTGGTTTCATAGTCCAGCCTGCAGCCAGCTACTTGTTGGGCTGTCATTGGAGCCATTTCCCCTTTGTCAAATGACATTAGAAATCATCAGTGAAGACAAAAGTAGCTGTGGGTAGTGAGACATCTGTAGCACAACCACTTATTTTTGTTGCTTACAAATTTAAAGTCCTTTGCCTTTCCTTTTTGAAACTACCCACTGAAGCTAGAGTTTCTGTGGGATACCTAGCAAATTTTGTTGCAGGGTGGCTGTCAGAGTGGGCCATTGGTTTTTCCCTTTATCCAGTGCTGCATAAAGAGGTAAGTATTTGATAAGTGAGGGGTTAAGCCAAGGCTGTTACCACCAAAGTCTTCCTGAAACTCTCGTTTCTGTCTCCAGCACACAGATTTTCATGCAAGTGGGAGCAGTGGACTTGGGAATGCTCAGGAGGTGATTTATAGCACACAGCCCACGCCAATGGAGCACTTCTATTACCTGCTGTCACTTGTAATTCCACTGTTAAGGCTGAAGAGGGTTTTGCACTTCAAACAGGGGCTGGATCTTTAATCCCAATGGAAAATAGAGCATATTTGCTGCAGATGTAAAAGCTTGCATTTTAAAAATGAATGAGGTTGTTGCAATCTACAAATATTTTAATTAGCCTGAGTTCAAATTAATTAAAAACTGTCATGTAAAGAATTAAGCGCTTGCAGGTTTTACAGAGTTTTGAACAATTTTAATGGAATAAAAAAGACACTTGGAACTTTCCATATAATTAAAAATAATTGAAATCTTCTGCCTGCATGTATATTAATAAATCAGCTAATAATTAAGCTAAGTTATTAGCAGTGGCTGTATTTAATGTTACATCCAGAGTATAGCCTAAAAAAATTTTAACTAGTTCCACCATGAAACTGGAAAAAATGCAATTTACCATCATTCTTCTGCAGTGCCTGGGATGTCACTCATGGGAGAGACAGAGAACACACAGACTTTCACTGGTGGATTAGCTGTGTCACTTAGCTTTAGTCTTGAAAGGTTAAATGGCTTAATGGTTGAATGGCTTGCATGTTTCTGCTTGAAATGTCCCCCATGCCACTGAGACCTTGTCTGCTGCTGGGAACAAGGGAGAACCCCAAAGAACGTTTGTTGCTGGTAGGATCCCTCCAGCATTTCTTTGTATGTGTTCTCCCTTTAGTGAAAAAAATGCCCTAACCGATATTAAAAGCCAAATCTGTGTGGAATGGGCTGCTTTGTGTGAGGTTTCAGTCAGGCAAACCAGGTGCCAGCCCCTTCAGAGTTTGGTGGCTGCTGGTTGTCTTATGCTTCTCCAGTGGCTCTGCCCTTAAAATAGCACTCTGCTCCTCCAGAAGGACAGAAATCTTGTACAGGAGCCCCAGCTGGTGCCTCTCATTCAGTCTCCACAAAGACATTTTGAAATAGGAACTTCCTGAAAGGGAGGAAAAAAAAGCCAGATAAAATGAATGAATGCTAGTGTTATTGATTAGTCATTCAATAAATCCAGAAAGGTGGAATCAGCTCTAAAAAGTCTCATAGGACTACAAACAGATCCCTTAGTCACGATCTGTCCTCATCTGTGCCACAACATGAAGACTTTTTGAAGACTGTAGCTGCATGTTTCTTATTTCAATTCAGTTGGGTTCCTTTTGATCTCATCTCTTAATTTCCTGGATTAGTGATGCTTGGTTGGAGGCCATTGGAGGCAACATCATTGTCATATTCCTAACTGTTATTCTGTCCTTAATATTTTACTTCAAGCTGAGTACATAAATGCTGGGTTGGATTTACTTAGACTGGCTGATCAGAAATACCATTGGTGGGGGAGGATGGTATATATCCTCTCTGTATTTGCATTTTTCATATTAATGATCTTCTTCTAGGGACTCTGATCCTTTATGGCTGGGAAGATATTCTCTTAGCAAGTACTGAATTCCTTTTTTTGATATTTGAGATCTC
The DNA here is from genome assembly GCF_027887145.1 of Ammospiza caudacuta. Classification (NCBI taxonomy): domain Eukaryota; kingdom Metazoa; phylum Chordata; class Aves; order Passeriformes; family Passerellidae; genus Ammospiza; species Ammospiza caudacuta. The sequence continues at coordinate 19,598,060 of NC_080594.1, read as the reverse complement.
CAAAGAAACTGATAAACATGGCAAGTTCTGAATCTTGTCAATTATGTCAGTGTTTACTATCTTTTGTCAGGTTGCAGCAGCAACCAAGGTGAAGTGTCCACACTTGTTTCATTGAGGGGTTTCTGGGGGGAGGAATGGGATATCTTTGAAGACATTAATGAATAAAGGAGGAGTAAGATTGAAACAAATCTCTGCTAGCTGTTCTTTTTTGCCCATATCTGGTTGTCTTGGTTTGTAAAAGTGGAGCCACAAGCAATGAGGTCTGTTCTGCCATGTGCCTTCCCCCAAGTCCAAGAAGAGAAAGGCGTGAAGGGAGACCACACGGCACCTCCTAGACCATCCTGTCCTTAGGTGAGGGCAGGGAGGGGAAGGAGGTGATGCTGAGGAAAACCCAATGCTCTGAATTTGCTCAGGTAGGTCTGAGTGGCTGGTTGGGATTCCCTTGGAATGCCCCCACGCAGAGCAGCCGTGGGGCTGGCCCCCCGTGCCCCCCCCCACACACACACACACAGACGTGCTCCCTGTGCTGGGCTCCTTGCTGCTGGACGGGACAGTGGGACACAGACAGGAACCCCATCCAGCCAGGGAGCACAGGGCCAAAATTCCTTTCTATTGCTAATACCTCTGCACTTCTGATGCTGATAACAGCGGTAGGAGACACTTACAGGAGATAACAGGATTATGGCAGGCATTGCTGAGTCCCAGAGCTTGGCTGTTGTGAAGGCACTCAGGCTGCTCTTTTTTCCATGTCATGGCTTTATCAGTGATTCAGGGTCAGGGGTGTGGAGTTCATCTCAGCAGAGCCCCATGTGATGTGTCACACATTGTTACTGCCAACAAACAGGCTGAGGTATCAGGAATGGGGAGAGTGTGGAAGGTTCTGTTTCATTTGTCCTTTTGGACCTCCTCCCATAAGCTTCATACTTTTCTTTAAACTGTCATTAAAACACATCTTGAATCTGTAGTCTGAAAGACTGTGTCTCCTTTCTGGTTAGGGAAATATTTGGGTTTGAACTTTGAACTTCATGCATATGCTATGAAAAAAATCAGTAAGACCTGTCTGCATTGCCTGAGTATGGGACAGAATGGTGCCCACTACTTAAATGTCATTTGGTGTATTATTTCTGGGGAATGTGTCTATACATCTGCTTTCTGATTAGTTCTCTTGTTGAAATAAATTCTGCTCATTGGTGTCATACTTTAATGGGCATGCTTTTTACCTGACAAGGTACAGACATCCTGTGTGGCAGTAGAAAACTGTAAGCAGTTCAGGTGTATTCAGGATAGTTTTCTACTTGTTGCAAATAGTTAAAACCCAAGTCTGTGTGTCCAGTAAAGAGTGAGCCAAATCTTCCTTCAGTGTAACTGGAAGTATAAAGGGCATTGCTATTGCCTTTGAATGTATCTGCCTGCACTGTGAAAAGCAGTGCCAATTAGTGCATTGCTCCTTAAACGTGTGGGACCTAAAATCTGCTCCTCTCATTCTTCATTCAGAATAAACTGCTTGGGTGACAAACAACTTGCCATTCACTTTTACACAGGTAAAATTCCTACTTTTAAACCCAAGTAAGTGTGACAAAGATGACCCACGTGGTGAGAAGCCTGTCTGCCCATGGAGAAGGGTAGGGCTTGCTCCAAGGGCACTGTCAAATTCTTACAGCCCTATTGCCTGTGCTCTGCTCCTGGTCCAACAGCATGACCATGAACACACTGCCTAGTCCTTCTTTGAAGGCAATCTTCTTGTAACTCCACAGAGAGAAATAGTGGGAATTTAATGCCTCATTATTTACATGGATGTAGCCCTTCCTTTGCCTCAGTTTCCCTTTCCTAGAAAGATGACAGCAATTCCGGCATCACACCATTTATTTAATTTGATTTTTCTTCTCATCATGATGTCTTGCATATCTTGAATTATGAAGGTGTGTCAGTAATGGATAAAGGTAGGCCTCCAGGCCATGCTGGCAATCCAATGGAAATCGCCTGAACTTTAAATCTGCAGTTCCTTCTCTGTGGTTCTGGTGCACATTTGGGTGATGACAACAAGGGAGATTTTTCTGCTCTGGAAAATTCCTGTTCATCAACTGCAGTACAAGAAGAACCAGAGAGGCTACCAGGACCATATTGCTCGACAGGCAAGAGGCAGAATGATCCAACTCAAAAAATACAGCTTCCTTTTCTTTTCTCTTTTTTTTTCTTATTTTTATATAGCATATTTTCCTCCTGCTGTAAGTTTGGATCCTCAGAAAAACATCAGGTTGATTTTTAAAACATGATATAGGTTTTTCTATAGCTATATAAACAAAAATGTTATTTTGTTGCCCTTGTTGCAGGAGTTATTGTTTGGATCTCACTCTCTCCTCTAGCAGAAGCAAGGCACAGCCACCAGACCTGCAGAAGGGCATCTGGAAAGGTGAGATGGAATGACAGTGTACACCCACAGAGTGGTAAACAGACTTTAAACCAAGGTTGTTCCCAAATGCTCTGCTGGTGGAGAGATGTGAATAGATGAACCTGCTGGTGAGAAGCTGCTGTGGGACATGCTGCATAGATCCAAACCCAAGGTTTTCTGTTGGGTGAGTTTTGATGAAAATGAGTCACTCACCTGGGTTGGTGATCTTGCCAAATGAGTTCTTCAGTGCTTTCATGCTGCTGAGCTACTGGTATTTAAAGTGAAGCTTCAGAGGGGCCCAGTAAGGCAGGGAATGTATTCCATTCCTGTTCAGCATTTTTACAGCAATCTAGCTTTGCATCATCATACTGGATATGTTAATATTTTCTTTCCCTTTTCTTTTCTAGACCATTGGGTGAGACTGAAATGTGTATAACTACGTTCCTAGCAGATACTTTGGCTTTGTGCAAGAAGCCTCAAGTATATGATCTGATATTATTTTGTTCCACCTCCTTCATTATTTTTTTTCCTGTAAGGACAAAGTGCATATTTCAGTTACAAAAAAAAAAAAAAAAAAAAAAAAAAAAGATAAAGAAAAATATATTTGAAATCAACTCAAGTCAATTCTGATCCAGTGTGACTCTGAAGAGAATTGTGCCTGTAGCCTCACTGGAGATCTCAGCTGCTGTTGTGCTTTTTATCACTGTTGTGACAAAATTGGTTGTCCTCTTCAAAGGCGATGCCGGGCTGCTCTTGTGATGGTGTCTCCATGCGTCTTGGTCTCGGTAGGTGGTGCAGCCTTTCTCCAGTGGCATCCATAGGTTCCTCTGGGTGGTCCAGCACAGCCTTTTCTCACCATCCCTCTCTCCTGTAACTCCTGTCATCTCATCACTCCTGGCTCTGCCCTTCTGGAACAGCTCCCCCCTTTCCCACCTCGCCCCGTTGTGCCTCTCCAGAAATTACCCTGGTGTCAGACACGATGTGCTCGTCACACCAATGGGAGCCCTGCCCTGTGCAGAGGAGAGGCTGAGCCCGGTGTGCTGGGGGGTTTGCTGGGGGCAGGATTTCAGCTCCAGCATCAGGGAGCACAGCAGGGGGATCTGCCACGGCTCAGCTGTGGTACAGCAGCTCTGCAGGGTCAGTTCTGCAGGTCTCCAAGGAAGAGGCTGTTTCATCTGGTACTGAGCTCTAAGTGTGGAACATCACAGCTGGGAGGGGAGAGGTTTAGAAAATGAACTTGTTTTCACATTTATAAGTCTATATATATATATGTATAGATATTTATAGACATACACACAGATGTATAAATATATATGCGTGTTTCTCCTATATATACACTCAAATGCTCACACTAGCCAGTCATATTGCTGATGGAGAGAAGGATGTCATGTCCATTTTTGGAGGTGTTTAAATTCAACTGACAAAAAGTGTCAAATCATTAGGCCATGTGAAAAGCACAGACTTGTGTTTTTTCAGGCAGAAGGTAATACTCCTGGAAATAGATTTTCTTTAAAAACTGGCCTTAATATTTCAAGAAGCTTTGCTGACTGAATTTTCAGCAAAGGAGACCAGCCCAGTGTATTTGGAAAGAAATAATGTTTTGTTGTTCCTTACAGAATGTAAATGCTGAAAAACTCACACAGTCTCCTTCCTGCAGTGTTCTTCTGCTAAATTAACATCATGCCAATCACATTGGGTTTATTCCATCAGCACTTGCAAAGTTAATAAAGTATCCCCATGACAATTGTTTCACCAATTAAACTGTCTCTGCGTATTTTAGTGTAGCTTGTAGTTGGCATAAGGTAAACAAAAGATGGCAAACAATCCTTGACTGAAAGTCGAGTTATGACTCATAGAGTTACAGCAGCGAAAAACTGAAAAATCACAAAACCTCCTGTGCATGAATATTTTACTTCTTTCCCCTTCAGCTCACCTAAAAAATAAGCTTCCACAGCAGCAAAAACAGAAAATCAGCAACTACCCCTATCCATACCTGAAGGGCAGGCTCTGAATCCTTGAAGCTGAAATATAAAAAATCCAAAAAACGGCAAGTTGTCTTGCAGGAGCTTGGCACCAGGAGCTAGAATATGTTGTGTCTGAAGACCTAGGAGTATTTTAGGACAGCGCTGCCTATTGAAATGGAAATGCGATTTTCAGGCTGCTTGAGCAGACAGAGTGCATCATAGTCAGAGGCTGAAGTAGGCTAATGAAGTGCCCTGTCTTTGAAGTCAGATTGCGTAATACAAACCCCAGAGAGACGCTTAGAAGATTTCTTTTTTGCCTTGCATTGATCAAGACTAAAATACTTCTGCTATTAGCTTCAGAAAGGTTTAATGGAATTGGTGGTGGGACTACAGAAATTCCAATGACATGCTATGCAAACAAAAGCTTCGTTAATGAATACTCAAAAGATTAACCTGAACTGCCTACATGCATTATTAGTGCTTTTAACCCCCTGCCTTCCCCTGGTGGTCATGGATAATGCAGAGTAGTTTAAGGTGAGATGGGGGAGGGCAACCCAAAACTCACTAATGGCAATTAGGCTATGTGATAGTTGGGAAAAGGAGGCACTGCAATTCTCAAAACATGCCATTAATCTCTGACCTGATGGGCAGGGTGAGATGCTCAAGATCATTGGAGTTGGAAAACTTCCAGCAGAGCGCATTGGTGGAGTGCGGGATGCGGTCAAATTTGGAGAAAGAAGAGTGACGAGGCACACGACAAAAGCCTTCTTTCCCTCCCCCGGTACATCCTCAGAGCCAAAGAACTGAGACCATTTATTGAACTAGGTTCCCTTTTCATCCTTTTATTTTTCTTATGGCTGTGAGTGAGTCTGAGATTGATTTATCAGTGCTGTTAATCTGCTCTCAAAAGGCTGTCAGCCTCACTCCCAGAAGCCAAGCTCTTCCATTAAAAACCTGACCTCTTTAAACGTCCTTAAGATACCGTAATGATTGAATGTCAGCAGGGGAGAGGCAGCAGTGACAGCTCTGAAATGTTTATTGTCCCAGGCCGGACTAGGAGGGGAGCATGCTGCTGCAGCCTGGAGCACTGAGCCTGGCATGGGATCAGGGGCTGAGAAATGACGCTGCCAAGCTGGGAAGATCAGAACACTCCTGTGGTTTAAAGGGTTAATGCTCTGAAGTCCCTGCTGACCCCATGCTGCTCAAAACAGGGAGAGGTGTCAGGGGTTTGCATGTTGATAGCAATAGATCACAGATTACAGTGGCTTAAATGCCACTTAAAACATTTTTGGTGGCTTAGGAATTATTTCACAAGTCATATTTGTATGAAAGCAGATGCTTTCCATAGAGAGACTTAAATTTCCGTTCTACTGTCACACCACACAGTAGCTGTCAGCAAAGAATTAATTGAGGAAAAATATTTAAAATTATGTTGCTTCCTTAAAAAGAAAGGAAGGTAAAGAGATGTTCCTGATACCTCTTCAGGCTGCTGGTACATGTGTCCATGGCCAAGCACAGGCACTGCAGCAGGGGGAGCACAAAGGCTGGCACAGACCTGAAAAATCTCTGGTCTAATAATGGGAATCTTAGCTGTCTTGAACATACTTTCAATGTACTGTTCAGTGCCAATTTTTTCATCCTTAAGAGATGTAGCAGAGTGCAACTATTTTTAAATCTAAGTTTCTCTCCCCCTTCAATTTTGCTTTGTGCCATCAGTGGCTTGAGGAATTAAAACATAATTCTTCACAAGACAAAATAAATCACTTGTACAGAGTGGGCCTGGCTTTGCTCCGGAATAAGATGTTAGCACCTTTTGTCTCCTGAAACTATTCCCAGATGGATGAACTTCCTCATCCAACTAAGTCATTTTGGTTCTTTCCCATTTGTTTTTTAAATAGAAGCTGCAACAGCAGCATGGACCAGTGACCAAAAAAAGCCCCTGAGGAAAACAATAGGTTCTCACTCTTTTTAGCTGCATCTTGTAGAGTGATGGTCTTTCTGCTTTTTTTATAGAGCAACCCAGAGGATCCTGACTGCAAAGATGTTTTCTCCAAGCATCTGTCTCTTAAACTGGTGTCCTTCTCTCTCACTGATCTTGCTTTTCATGAGTGCCAGGTTATTACAGTAAACATTTCATTAAGAGTAGTCTAAAGGCCAGCTTTTGTCAAAACCCAGCTGGCTGGTTGATCTTTTTGTCTAAGAAAATAGAGAGGGTTCATAACTGAGCTTTTTACAGAACCAATATGTCAACTTTTCTATATTAGACCACAATATTGACACTATCTTCTGTCTAGAGCTGATAAATGTTATTGCATTCCTTTCCAATATGTAATGTTATTAAAAATAGTTTAGTCACAAGAGCTCCTTATCAAAGACCCTTGTTTCCCTAGAAACAGTGACCAGCATTAACCTTTCTAAAAGTAGCCCCTGCAAAAGACAAAGTCTTTGATTGTCCCTGTTACAAATTTAATCTAGGGAAAATGTGTTGCAATGTCTGTTTCATATTAAGAGAAAGCAAATAAACTCCAGAAAGGCAGGATTAATGTGCAGCATCCATTCACATCAGGCTAGCAAAGAAAATAAATTGATTGTGTTTGAACCAGTTATCTGTGTCCCTTTCTAAGCAGCACAAGCATTGAAATTGCTTTAGAATTAGCTATGGAAAAAGTTGTTTGCAATCCCAAAAAAGAAAAGAGAGGCGTGGGAGCAAGATTGTAGTGTTCATGCAGGACTGATGAAAGCTGAATATTTGAAGAACAGAGAAGATGTAAGTGATAACAGCGTATTTGTAAGAAGATGGCTTCTTCTAAGCAATGTAGGTGGTAAATGAGAATATTGTGTTTGGAAGTAAAGCTCCTGGCTATGTAAGAGAGGAGCAAGAGGGAGAGAGTGTCAGCATTTTGTATCCTCATGGCTTGAAATAATCATATTCTCAGTCACCTCAGCAGATTAACAATGTCCATAAAGCTTGGTGATGCTTGTGATTTACCTTGTTTCCAATTATGTGATCAGAAGCATCTGCTTGAGTTTACACAACCACTCACTCTTCACCTCAGCAGCCAAAATCACCACCTCTCTATTCTTTTTTTGCCAGATATAAAGCAAAAAGATGGTGATTGAGGTCTGACACACATCTGTGCTGCAGGGCACCAAACACCTCTAAAGCAGCAGGCTAGGTGGCAGTTCTGGTGTGAGTGTGACAGCCAGTCAAGGTCTAGAATGTGACACAAGCTGCTTGTGTTCAGCTGGAGAGCAAGTTCCTTTCACAGACGAATCCAGCCAGACCAGGGATGGAAAGCTCCATCCCTAGCTCTTATCCCTGTCTCTGCTCCCAGCAGAGCACTCTTTTCTCCAGTCTGTCTGGAGGTGAGCCTGTCTCTAGCACAGCAGTAGTGATTCTCTATCTCTTGGTTGCATTCCCCAAATGCTAAAAATACCAAGTTACCAAAGTGCTCAAATCCTCAGAGCTGCCACATCAGTCTCCTGTCTTTGAGCCTATCACTTCCAGAAATTCCTGTTTCTTACAAACCAACTTTTTCTGTACAACCTGTCCCTGTCCAGTCATCAGCATAACAGCTTTAAAAATAGCAGACTCACTATGCAGACATTTTCCTTCTTGCCTGGTCACAAACCAAGCCACTTGTTCCTGTGGGTATCTAGGAATTCAATGAAGTTGTGGATAAGCTCCCTCCTTGCTTCCTTGGAATTGAGTTTTGTAGAGCACAAATATATTGTCTTCCCTTGTGGCCAACAAGCATTATTCACAGTATTTATTTTCCTTTCTGCTTTTATATTCAGCTTATGCTAGAACCAAAGGAAACCTATATATCTACCTGTGCTGGTAAAAGCAAATCAGTCTGGCAGTGTCAGTTGTTTTGTTATTTATGGGTTGCAATGAAATGAGACCTGAGTTAATCGTGGTGCTTGTTTCACAGGAAAAATGAGTTTACAATAAAAAGGCCAGACATTGCCTAAATTGGGACTCATAAATTAGTTTCCTGAAGCAAAGGGCTCACTAAAATTGCTTACTTTGTTCTTTATCTGTGATTCACTTTCTGGGCAGACTCAATACATTCTTAGATTTCTTTCCTGTCTTGACTTGTTCATAAACTGGGGAACACCTGTGTATTCCAAACCTGAGCCTGTAGTCTTGGTTTTAAAATTCCTGGGGCCCAAAAAGGGGTTTTAAAGCCCTTGGCTGGGATGCGAGAGCCCACTTCCTATCCCTGTTGCTTGAAGGGAATTTGGCTCACATAACCAAATTCCCTTAATAATAACTTATTCCTGGTGCAAAAAGCTTTGATTTTCATATTCCAGAGGAGTCATGTCTGAATAGTCTTAATTTACACACACACACACCCACACCCACACACCTACGAACCCACGGTAATTAAGTTCTGAAGCACTTGGAAAAGCAATTCTTGCCCTAGTGAAAACACAGAAGCAGGAAAGGCTTCTTCCATGAAGTCATGGAGCAAGAATGAAAGCATGGCGAGGCGTGGTGAGACCAAGAGTGCCATTCCTCACTGACATTCCTGCCCCCTTTGTCGGGGCACAGCCACACGTGTCCCCTCCCTGGGCATTCATTGTCTCCTCAGCTGGGATCCAGCAGACAAATATAGGCATGGGGGAAAACTGCAGATGCCTTTAAACAGTTATCAGCAGTGACCTTGAGATAGGGGCATATAAAGCCTGGACCAGGCAGAGCCGTGACACTTTCTGTGTGCTCTCCAGGGTGAGTACCAACCTCTCTCACTTTTAAGTGTGGGTGCCGTGCTCTAATACTGTACTGTGGGTTTGATATGATTAAGGTTTTCATGTGGCTTAAAGTTTTAGCAGTAGGATCAGTAAATATCTAGCCTGTGATTGTCACTGTAGGATGCTGATCGAATGGTAGAGTAGCAAATACATATTTTTTCTCTAACATCAGTGCATTCATTTATCCAGCCAGAATAACCACTTAGGAAGTGTCAGGTCCCCTGTAATTATGCATCTGAGTGAAATGATTAGCCAGTGCCTGCAAGTCATCTTTTTGCCTTCTCTATCATCTGCGAGAGATGATGGTTTATTTGCAATTTGCAATTTTAAGCAGCTTGCTGGTCCGAGGCATTCTTTAATCCAGCCTGAGTTACAGCCCTTGGAGCATTACTGGGCTCCCTTTCCTGGCCAGGCAGTGCCACCGCAGTGGCAAAGACAAAGTCCCTTTTTTCCAAGCCTGGATGCACCATCAAATTGTTGGTCCTGGGCATGCCACTTCACTCTATGTAACAGTATAGGCTTTCCACAGGGAGCAGGCATTTTCAAGGATCTCTTACAGCTGATATACAAGGGCTGGCTCTTTCTGTTGTTGGCTACAACAGGTTGAAAGGGAACACCTTTAGCTTTAGCCTTCTCTTTCCCAACTATTCTGCATAATCTTGCATCCATAACAAAACAAAATTTTCCACTTCTTGTATTTGCTGATGGAATTGCCTCAATGAATTCTCTGCACCCCAGGGTGTGCACAGCCTGGGCTCCAGCCTCTGCTGTAACTCCAAACACCTGGGCTGCTGAAGGAAAAGGATTCTCTCCCAGCTGCCAGAATGCTGCTTTACACCATAACACACTCGCTGTAGGGTCCACCCTGAACATGAGGGGGGAAAAAGGAAGAGATAAGGAGGTGATAGCTGAGGAACTGTCCCTAGGAGGTCTGCAAATGGAGCCAGGTTGCACAAAAGTGATTCAGAGCACTTTAGTGTATTCTAGGACTTGTGGGGACCTGCCTTGGGTCCTAGAGATTAACACTGGAGGGCCCCTCTGGCATTTGCACATTTAATGTGAAATTACACTTATGTGCTCTAATGATGTTCTGTTTAAATGTCTGAACTGATGTGATTTCATTGCTCCACTAGAGATGAGACACACTTAGGGAGAGAGAGTCTCTGCCATTAAGTTGGGTCTCCAGCTGGGAATTTTAGCCAGTTCAGATGGTGTTAAATAACTGATGATTCTTGTGCTTATGTATGTGATTAATCTTTGAAAAGATTAAGGTTTAACAAATTACTTAAAAATCTAGAAAAAAATAGGCTAGTTCTGAGAAAGAAAATTTTTGCTCTACAGCAACAAGGCAGAAGGTATCAAGCTTTTACTGCAGCATTGGGAGAGGGCTGGATGTAATGCTTTGGCAACTCTGCTGTCTAGGGCTTTATGTTCCCTTGGAGGAACATGTTGAAAAAAAATCTGCCTTGGTTGACAAGGAGTTTTTATCTCTACCAGAATTTTGTTAGAAATAAATTGAATTAAATTTTGAAAGACTACAGTGTCTGTCTTGATAGGGGTCTTGAAAATTTATCCAGCTGGCCTGGATATTGCACAGTAAATAAAATAAGGGAAGAAATAAACCTGAGGGTCACTTATGCAGCTTTAAGTAGTAGTCAAATGGCGTCCTGACTTTAAAAACCCAAACAAACAAAAATCCCTGAAATGCTAAAATTGTGTGTGTACACCTTGTAGCAGTGCAACTTCTTTTAGACAAGGGCTGGGAAACACGCTGAGTAATTTATGTGTGTGTAAGTATTTATGTCTAAGTCTGTAAAAAAATCTCAAAAAATAAACAAAAAAAGAAACCCATCATATCTGTGTGATGATTTTAGAGAGTACAAAAATTAATTACTTGGCTGTACAAACGCAGCAAATTAGTCTCACTGAGACCCATGTCCCCTGCCCTCTCTTTCATGAAAAAAGACTCCTAAACACTGTGCCCTTGTCATTTGAGATAACAAGGGTAGGTATTAAGCTGGACTGATAAGCTCAAAGCAATCTGAAAACATATGAAGCCCTTGCACCAATTCTTCAGATGCACTTGCCCTAAGCCATGCCCTACTGCAGGGAGATGCCCAGCCTGGTGAATTCAGAGGGAGCAGCACCAGCACAGGACCTCCCAGAGCCCTGTTAGTCCTGTTCTTATTGCCATGCTAATTCCTGAACCGGAGAATTGCAGGGAGCAGAGCTGTTTCCAGCTGCAGTGCTGACTTTCTGCAGTCAGAGCGTGGGCATGCATCCCTGCAGCTTGGCAGCAGTGAAGTCTTGCTCCTTGTTTCCCAGAAAACACTGCCTGAGATGGTGCTTTGATCGGCAGAGGGCACAGCCCCAGGGAGACCTGCGGGAGAGTGTACCTTTGCTCCAGGCCATTTTGAAAGGGGCCAGAGGAGGCCCTGCTAAGTGGTTTTTAAAATCACAGCTTCAAGTGGTCCCTCCTGCTCTTAAGCACCATATGTGCCACAAAGAAGAGACAAAATCTTCCTGTGAAGATAACTGCTACCAGTGTTGAGGTTTAGAAGCCTTCAAGACCTGTCTGACTTTCAATAAATGGAGGCAAGGAAGGGTTTCACTAAAAGTGCAGTCTAGTCCCAAATCTGTGTTAGGCATTTGTGTTTAACATTAATCATCCCTTTGATCAGCCACCTGCCATGTTATGCTGAGCTTTTTATATTGCCTGACATTGTTCACAGAAGAGATGATTGTTTTGTTTGTTCACGGAATAGATGATTGTTTTGTTTTTTCCCCCTCTTTCTTTGGTAGACTGGGTACCTTTCTTTTTCCTCTGTGAGCTTGTGCCACCTTGACCCCTTGCCAAGATGATGGTCGATATGTCAGAGTTTGGGGAGGCTGCTCCCTACCTCCGAAAGAGTGAGAAGGAGCTGATGAAGGCTCAGACCGTGGCCTTCGATGGTGAGTTGCTGATTCACACCCTTTGTGCTGCCAGGGGCTAGTTCACAGGGGTAAGGGTTACGTATGAATGGAGTCAAAGAAATGCAGAGCAAAGCAGGATGCAAAGCCTCCGTTGTCACTGCTGTGCTGCTCATGTTGGTTCAACCAAATTTGGGTTCCTTTATTCTGCAAAGCTATTAAAAACTCCCAGACAGTAAAAATTAAAAACAATCTATGACAAGTAAGTGTTTATCTGGATTTAGAAGCAAGGTGTATTGGTACTGCTCTGCTAAAAGGGGAATAACCTCTCTGTCAGGTTTAGAGAAAAACAACAGACATTGATGTTTCTGTGGCCTGACTAGATGTCTTATTTGCTTTGCAGCTTGTATAATAATGTGATGTTAGCTTTTAGTTCCCCATAATTTATTTTTCATTGAACAAGTTTCTATGAGCCCTGAGGTTCAGTAGTAAGTGTGAATTCATCAACTGCCTCCTTTCACTATTCACAACAGTTGCTGTAACTTAAGACCTAAAATCTTGTGCAGCTGCTCTGAACTCTGAAAAGGCACATACATTACTAAATGTGAGTTATTAATATTGCTGTTTTTCAACACAATACTCAGAAGAATGAGAAGGAATAAGGTTAAATCTGATAGATGGCAGTTGAATAATGTGGGTTGGATTCCTTGAACAGTTTGAAATTCTCTGTGTGACTTTTTAGCAAATGCCTTAATTTGGGCTTGAATCTCAGTTCCTCCATCTGCACACTAGTGATAATGATTATGGATTTTACATGGAGGCTGAGGCTTAGCCAGCATTTGTGAAATATTTTGACACCTTGTGCTAGAAGGATCTAGAGGAAGCTGAGCAGTAGTTTCAAAGGAGGACAAAATTTGGGAGCCCTATGCCTTCTGCCTCATCACACAGCTTCCCAGCACTGCCAATCTGCTGCAATGCCAGAGGTTTTGTGTCGCTTCTGCAGAAAAAGTAATCCAGCAATCTCACTTAGCTAGACATGGTGTTGCTGTTTGATGCCAGGCTGTGAACCCTCAGTCTTCTTAATTTCACAGGGAAGAAGAAATGTTGGGTTCCTGATGAAAAGAAAGCTTACGTTGAAGCTGAAATTACAGAAACCAGTGAAGGCAAAGTGACCGTGCAGACAACGGATGGAAGGGTACAAAACTGGTTTTGTCTGCGACTAAAAGGGCCAGAACTGCAAGCTACAGAATTGTTCTTGTTTCAGTTCAGTTGCTTGTTTCATGAGATGGGCTGTGAATGGGAAGGCTCAGTAGCTGATGCCAGGGTAGGATAACACATGAAAATCCACCAAGGGAAAACCAGCAATGCAGTCATGGGTGGGTGAGCATCAGCCGCCGCCCAGCCGCGGGAGGGCTGTGACAGGAGGTTTGCAACCAGCCAGTTCTGGTTTGGTGCCCAGAGCTAAAAACCCAGGCTCTAGCCAAATTTCATGGATTACTTTGCAGCCATAGCATCCTGCTTCTTACTTTTATCATCTCAGTCTTCCCCTATTCTTCTGATACCTGTGGAAACACACAGTATTGCACACATAGGCAGAGATTGACCTGAAGAACTTCCCTCTGCTGAGGGAAAAATCTGTTTTCTTCCATAAGGTGTATGAAGCAACAGATAATCCCAGTGTCTTCCAGTGTTGCTGTATTTGTTTGTCTTTGCAGACCATGACTATAAAAGAAGATGACGTGCAGACCATGAACCCTCCCAAATTCGACATGATTGAGGACATGTCTATGCTGACCCACCTGAACGAGGCGTCTGTGCTGTACAACCTGAGGAAACGCTACAGCAACTGGATGATCTATGTAAGGGCCAGTGCAGGGGTGGATTTAGCAACCTGCATTTCAAGTGCTGACATCGTGTGTGAATATGTGTTCATGTTCATTTTACAACTCTGATAAGTCACAAAAGTGAGGGTCAACCGAGTACAAACACAAAACTGAATCAGTAAGATGGTGCCTGGCTCCTTAGTTTTGCTTGCTTGCCTAGGAAAGGGGTCGTGGGGAACATTTTTTTTAAGTCAAGGTGGTGGGGAGACCAGTTTATTTTATTTTTCAGTTTATTTTTCATCTTCTAATATTAATCTATGTCAACGCCAGCCATGGGGATTTCTTTTGCTCCCAGTTAGCTGCATTCAATTGTGTTTTAAATCAGCCAAAGGAATCCATTGATTTTTCCAGCCAACCCTAGGTCGGTATTTTGGTATTCATCAGAAGAGTAAATCCAACATTACCCATTTAAATTCTCCTTGTCAAACATTTTCTGTGTTTCTCTAATAACCTCTGTATGAACATGTAGGGCCCAAAGCATAGCTTTGTTTGCAGATCAGTATAGGCAGAAAATTAAACTGGCATCATGCCTTAATCTGTTTACTGGTAGGGGTGGATTATTTTTCTTTCTAGAAAACAGGACAGGGATTCATGCCAAGGCCCTTCAGGAGCATGTCCTAATGCTATTTTTAGGGGAAGGGACCTGGATTTCACCTGAAACTTTTAGAACTTAACTGAACTCAATAATCTATGTGCATATAGTTATTGTGCCCATATGATAACTGGGTTTCTTTGAAGATATTGCTCCAAGCTGGGCTAAGTAATTGAAAAGTTACCAGCTGACACCAATTGCCTGGAGTTACAACTCAAAGCTGATTCTTCCTTGGAGTGACCAGGCCCCAGAGAACTGAGGTATATCATCCAAAGAGCAACTATAAAGAGATTTTTACCAACCTGGCATCTCCAAAAGCTGAAAAAGGTTCCACAGCTTTGGGGCACAACACTATCATGTGGTTTTTCTCTTTGAACACCCACCAGAAATCTTCTAGAGGTTCTTGCATACAATTAATAATGGGAGGCTGTTTCTCCTCCAAAAAATGAAGTTCAAACAGGGAAGCTGTGACTTTCCATTGCAATGTCTGTTTTCAAGAGGAAACAACTCCCATGGAGCAGCAAGGGACAAAATCATACACAAGTCTATTTGCTACTCTTTTGCTTTACTGAAGGTGATGTTTTCATTTCAGATTGACACCTCAAAATCCCTTTTCCCGTTTTGAAAACTGTTTAATACCTGTGGGTTTGGTATGAATTGCAATTAGGAAGTCACTTAGCAGATCAGTAACTTCTGAAATTTAGGTAGTCTGAAATTCAATTCAGAATTCAAGCCTAAATCAGCAGCTGGCAATGCCACATCCTGCTTGGTTAACCAAGACTTTTTGCCTTATCACTTGAATTAATTTTTTCACTCTGGCTTTGTGTTACTCTCTAGACATACTCTGGTTTATTCTGTGTGACCATAAACCCCTACAAGTGGTTGCCTGTCTACAAATCGGAGGTGGTTGCTGCGTACAAAGGCAAGCGGCGCTCGGAGGCTCCTCCCCACATCTTCTCCATCGCTGACAACGCGTACCACGACATGCTGCGGAGTAAGTGCCACTGCCTGCCTCCGCTAGCCTGCTCCTGTCAGTCAGGCTGCTGTGATTGTGCTGCAGGGAAGGGGGTGAGAGCTTCTGCAGCATGGAACAAACACGAAAATAGTCCACAAGCAACAGGGGCTTGGCAGTCTGTGATGATTTTATATACATGTGTGTATCCGTACATTTATTTCATTTCTAAACTGCCCTGCCTGTTCCTGTGGCACTCCTGGTAACCATCTGTCAGGTGCACAAATTTAGCTGTCTGAGCTGAGTAAATCCAGAAATGGGGCCAGGTCCCAGAGGTCTGTTAGTGCTTTTCCAAGCTCAAAACCAGCCCTCCAGCCAGTTTGCGCTGCGTGTCACCATGCCGGTGAGATGTGTGCGTTCACAGGCCAGTGAAGGCCAGCCCTGTGGCTGTCACTCTGGCCCTGTCACACCGCTGCCGTGAAGGCCAGCCCTGTGGCTGTCACACTGGCCCTGTCACACCGCTGCCGTGAAGGCCAGCCCTGTGGCTGTCACACTGGCCCTGTCACACCGCTGCCGTGAAGGCCAGCCCTGTGGCTGTCACACTGGCCCTGTCACACTGCTGCTGTGACCCTGACCTGTGCGAGTGTCGTGGTGGCTGCCATGGCTCCGGGCACTGATCCCGTGGACCAAACTCCAGATTTCCCTGGGAAATTTCCTCGCCCTCATCCTGGCGTTACTGGGGGAAAAGGAGTTTATCAGCAGAGGGCAGCAGCGATGTGCTCACACCAGGGCCTGCAAGGCAGCTGGATAAATCCAAATGAGACTTGACCAGAACACATAGTGCTGACACTTACTTTTAAAAAAATGAAAAAGCGCCTTTTTGTGAGGGGTCAAAAAGCACCGGGCAGAGGGAATGTGTGTCTGGCTGCAGAGATGCTCTTTTATCAGATAAGGCTCCTCAATATGTAGCCTGCCATGACGACTGGAATTATAAAAAGAAAAGAGGAATTTAGGCATAATGACTTGGGAAGCTGCCATGATTTAGTGTTTTCTGAACGTGATTAATAATATATTAGGGTTGCAGAGTGTTCTAATAAATGCTTGTTTCTGATCAGGCAATTAGGCGTGGACAATAGACTGCTTAGTTCCAGTAGCATGGCCAGCTGAAGAGGAATACACATGCATTTTAAGGAACAGCCTGTGAAAAAAAGAGAGCAAAATTACTTTGGTTGATCTAGTATTGCAGGAGCAGAAAGGTCAAACATGAGCGACATGAGCAAAGACGCACTCAGGAGTAAGAGAATAAATGTTTTCAGAACAGGAAATTACTTTCTTTATTATAGTTTCCCGGACACAGATGAATGTGTACAACTGACAGGTATTTAATACCAATTTGAGCAAAACACAAGAGAAGGATTCAGGGCAGGGCTGGAACCCACACTTCTGCAAATCATTCTAGCCAGTTTTTATCTTTCTGTCTTTGCTTCATGTGATTCTCTCCTGTCCTTGCATGACTGATTCTGGTACCCATTTGCAATTATAATAAGTGATTTGTACACCCTACTCAGTGTCTCTTTCTTTTTTCTTTTTTTCCTCTTCACAGATCGGGAGAATCAGTCTATGCTGATCACGTAAGTTCTTTTTTGACTGATTTGAGACTTTGTTGTTGTGAAAAACTTTGAAGAGAAAAACCCTGATAAAATACAAGTTGACTCTTAAAATCTCAGCTAAATCGCCTGGAACCAAGTAACTGTCAGTTTGGCCATCTGATGGTTAACTTGACCTCCTTGAGAAAGGAGTAGCTAAAGGTTTGATGGAGTCTGGTCCACTTCTGATCCCCATCTGGTGAACATTCTGTGTAGGCATGAAAACAACTCAGCAGGCAATTAAAACTGCTCCTTGCAGGATTAGCCTTTCTGTGGCTGTCATCTTTGGATGCAGAGGACTCCTTCTGTTCAGTGTGGTTACTCCTGCCGAAAGTTATGCTTCAGAGTGTTGTGTAGATACATCTAATGAGGGAGAGACGATCAAGGCACAGAAGAGCAGTTGTGATGTTTACTGGCAAGCATGAAAGGATGGAGACTTGGGTGTCTCTACAAAGTTACAAGTGTTCTTGGGTGATGCTGGCAAATAACAGCAGCTTTCCTCTGCTTTTTCTAGCTCATTAACTGTAGATATGTGTGCCCCAGCGAGTTAGTCGGGATGTTTGTAATTAAACTTCATGTCCCTAAAAGAAGCTCGGTGTAGGGTGGGTTTGCACAGGACTTCTGAGCTCAGCTGTATGAAGAACGAGTTACTGCTCTCATAGGACTGCACCTCTTCATTCAGTCAGTTTGAGGTATTTCCACAGAAATGGCTGAGCAACAGGCTGCAGGCACCAGAGTCAGAGAGTCTGAGAACAGCCTTGACAGGAGGAGCTGGCTGGACAGGGTTGAAAGGATGAGTTGCAGCTGTTTGAGCAATGGTTTTGTTTTCTTCCTTTTCCTCTAGCGGAGAATCCGGCGCTGGCAAGACTGTCAACACAAAACGAGTCATCCAGTACTTTGCCACAGTGGCAGCCCTGGGTGAAACTGGTAAAAAGAATGTAAGTCTGCTGCTGGCTGCCTCATTTCAGACTCCCAAGGTTCCCCTCTTTCTTGTGTCTGACTAACCTCACGACACTGCAGTTCTGAGAGCATGCTGTTCTGAAAGGAGAAAGGCACACATGAACTTACCACGCTCCAGATGGAGCAGAAACACCACCCCTGGTTCTGGACAGATGCTTGTTGATGCCACTTTTGGGGTTTTTTTCCTCAGGAGTTTCAGTTTTTGTGTGTGCTAAATATCCTTCTGATTGTGTTAAAACTGGTCAAAAGATGGAGAGGCTGTAAAGAATAAGATTTTTTTCAAATGGAAAATAGTCTTCAAAAAGACTAGGATTATAACTTCTCATCAAAACATCTGTTTCATTGAAAGCCTTTTTGTCCACAAAAAAAGGATTGCTTTGACAAAAGATATTTTTTCAATCAGCTTTTCTGTATTTCTGTTTGGATAAGTGCTTTTCTGCTTATAAGTGCTCTCTAAGGTTACAATGAATACTGTATTCATGCTACTTTTTATCTTGTGTTGCCATGAGCTTATTTGCTATGAGCTTCATTGCAAATAAGGGTTCAGTGCTCTTTTGTGGTGAATTAACTGATTCCTGTGAACTGTATTTATAAGGCCAAAATTTCAGCCACAATTCAAGTCTGTGCGCAGAACTCACGTCATCAAACTCTAATATCCATTCTCCTGAGGCCTGCAAGGCTTTCTTAAGACACGGTTGAGTTGTCCAGAGCCAGCTTCCTGCATGCAATGAGGCTGGTGCTCATTGTGGTGTCTAAAACCTGCTGTGCTCATGCAACAATGGTGCTCCCATCCCAAGCTTACTGTTTGGAAATCTACCTGGTTTTGCTCCAGGGATGTCCTATGATAGACCAAAACATCAACTAAATGAACAGAGAAAAGAGACTGCTGCTAGGTAGCAAGAATAAAAGAGCATAAATGCAGACAGACAAGTTCTAGGCAATAAGATTGTGCCCCGCTTGAACTTTTAGATAATTTTGGGGTAAAAAAGGGTGATGAAAATGCAACCTGACCTGATAAACTACATGAAACATCTTCCAGCTGCAATATCTGGTTTTGCACCATTGTGATGTATGGCGAGTGCAAAGTAATAGCCACACATGCTTTTTGAAGGCTTCAAAAAGCACTGCTGGTGTGTTGGTGCCCACGAGACAGCTAACCTTGCTAATTGTTAAATTTTATATTGTTCTCTGTGTTAGTATTCACATTCTCTCTCTTTTTTCTCTCCATTTTGTTCCTATTTTGTCAACAGCCAGCTACGAAAACTGGGGTAAGTCATCAGCTTTGCTGTTTAATTTTTGCCTTGCAGAATTGGTGTTGGGCTCTGTCAGATGTGCCATGAGCCTCAGCATTTCCCTTTCTGTGGCTCCTGGGTGAATAGGGAATGATCCCAGGAGCCTTGTCAGGAAAAGTCATCCACTTCCCAAACTGAACTCTGTGCGAGCAACAGTTAAAGCTTTTCTCATCTCCAAGAATCCCAAATGTTACAGCTCTGAGTGCTTTTAAATCAAATGCATTCTAGTGCTTGTCACTGTGTTCAGTATCCCTCTCCTACACACATTCCTCATTCCTCGGATATCCCCACATGCTCTGAAGTACACTAGGTGATTTCTTTCACATGCAGATGGCACAAGAGATAAATCTGCAAAGCCAAACAGTAGGGAGCAGCAGAATTTTTGAGGCCTTTTAAAGCACTCGTAATTGACTGATGGTCTCGCTGTTCTGCCATTCCCACTGTGTCACCCCTGGGGTGAAGCTAAACAAATCACTTTGCTACATAGGCTCAGCTCTGTAAGTGAATGCATGGCTGAGCTAGAGCTGACAGCTGAGTCTGTGGCCTGTAGGTTTCTCAATAGTATTTCAACCTTAATTTCTAGGGAACCTTGGAGGATCAAATCATTCAAGCAAACCCAGCCCTAGAAGCTTTTGGAAATGCCAAAACCCTGAGAAATGACAATTCCTCACGTTTCGTAAGTCTGCAGCATCATCCAGTGATGTCTTATTCAACAGTGGCCAGTTAATAATACCTATGTCATAATCCCTTCATAGATTGCATTTTTCCCATTAAAATTATTGGATTTCCAGAGTGGAAAAATAACATAGTAGGATCTAACAAAAACCTGAAGAGAAATAAATATCAAGCTAAAATAATTGTTTAAACTGTTTACATTGTCTAAAATGAACAGAAGAAAAGCAAAACCCAGTTTTAGGAAGCACTTTGAACAGCAGTGGTAGATCTTCCTCAGAACTGCCTCCGCATTTTTTTCCTACCTCTTTTTCCACTAGGCTGTCTTTCCCCCTTCCTATACTTCCTGTAGTAGCTGTACTTTGCCTCTAAGTGTCAGAAACACAGTACAGCCCCTGCTCCCTCCCACATCCTCCCCTGTGCCGACCCGCCCTGCAGCAGTGCTCCTACCCTTGAGCCATTAGGTTTCCCTTTTTGGCTCAGTAAGCTGTCCCTGCTTGTCCCTCCGTGCTGCCATCACCTTGGGGCTCTCCTCCTCTCCATTAGGCTGGCAGGAAAGCAATCCTCTTGGGAGCTCTGCCTCTGCCACATTTGGTTGACATTGTCTGAGAGGTCCGAAAGGAATGGCATAAGGATGACAAGCCTGAGTTTGGAGCCCATGCTTCCCTAACAAATCCTGTTTAAAATTAAATTGGAAGGGGTGGAGAGGACCAGGGGTTGTAAGCATCTGTAGAGCTACACAGTTGTATAAGGAGCTTGTCAGCTGGAAGGGAAATGAATTATTTTTGTGTGTTGAATATGAGAAACTAAATGAAAACTACTAATTTTTTATGAATTGGGAGAAATGGATATGTAAATTTAATGGGCAAAGCTGTGTAAAATCACAGCACTCTTCTGACATAAGTAAGTGCATGTAAGTTGGGACTGCAAATGAGGAGAAGTCAAAAAAGGAGCCTGTGTGTCTTAAGCCCAGGCTTAATGCTCTGAGTCCTGCATTACAGTAAACCTGCATCATGCAACTGGAAGCTGTGTGCTTTGCCATATCTTAGCCTGGCAGAAAAGTACACTGTTATCCTTTCTCCACAAGCAGATTACATAGCTCTATGTACAGATTTAGGCTTGGAAGACAGTAATTTTATTGTTTGATATTTTTCACTGAAAATATGCCTGTGCAAAGCCAAGGAGTTTGCATAAATTGATTCTTTGGGCCAAATGATTGCCTTCAAACTGCATTCTTTGTTTCCCTCTGTGTATACTATATGCACTAATTAGAATATTCTTCTGTGTGAATTAGGGTAAATTTATCCGAATCCATTTTGGAACTACAGGCAAGCTGTCATCTGCTGATATTGAGATTTGTAAGCAGCAAACTCTCTCCTTTTAAAAAATACAATTGCTCATCTGAAAGCTGCAAGACCCTTTCTCACTGAATTTTCCTTTGTGTGACTAGATTTATTGGAGAAATCTCGAGTGATTTTCCAGCAACCTGGTGAAAGAGACTATCACATCTTCTACCAGATCCTGTCAGGAAAGAAACCAGAGTTACTAGGTAAGCATTATGTGGATCCACATCTTTTAAGAGCCCAAAACTGAAGAGACAGTGGATAAGGGATTAGGAGGCAAACCCATGTGCAGAAAGGCCCTTATGCTTCTACTTGATGAATCTGAACTTCCACTGTCAAATACAATCTTTTAGAGATTTAGAGACGTTGTTCCAGTGGCAGCAGCAGAGACCATTTTTCTTTTATTACAGATTAATCTAATGGGAATAAGACTCAGGCAGAACTTTTAAAACATAGCACTATAAAGGGAAAAAGTGTCACACTGAATTTGTGTAATCCAAGGTCTCAAAACATCTGGAAAATGCTATGCCCCCAAAGCATTTGTGGTGATAAAACTTTAATTATCCAGATTTCCACGTATGAGAAGATTTGCTTATAGGTCCACAAAGAAAAGCTAGTTTCCTCTTTCTGTCCCAAGTGACAAAACTGACATTCCAGCATGTTGTGCAGCAGGAGAGAATGTTCAAAGCTGCCTGCTGCTGATTATGTGGTGATTACCCCTTTCAAGCTTCTCCTGGCTCAGCGTGGTCCCACAGACCCGCTGGAGAAGGGCAGAGAGGGGCCGAGATGCTTTGGATAAAACCTTCACTGGTTATTTAAGTGACGTTGTTTGCTGACTTCAATTTGTGCTCTGAAGGAACACATTCTGTAAAATATGTTGGAGGGTCACTTCATTGCACTTCTACACTCCCACTAAGCCATAGCAATCATAATCTCTTTTGAAGTCTTACTATCCTAACAGTGCGTGGTCAAATCCCTAATACTCTAAGCTTTACGTGGCCTAATTAATGGCAATTATGGGAAAGATTTCAAGGAAGCTTTGCACTGAGATTCCTGTGAGAATCCCTGTGCTGGGAAAACGCTCTCTATCTCATAAACTCTCTGTGTGCTCCATAACAGCACACACCTTTCTGGCCAGCAGGAACATGTCTGCAGACTCTTGAAGAGGCTGAAACCAACAGGGGCGTGTGTTTTGTAGACAAGAAATGTATGTGCTTGTATATAAACACATCCATATCTAAATATGGATAAGTATCAATGTCAACTATGGATGAACATAAAGTCATTTATATCAGAGTGACTACATAGCAAAGTAAGACAAGCTTATAGAGAATAAGATTTCATATAAACGGATATTGATAGCCATTTATTTATGATATATGATAGCCACATATTTAGATTTGTAGAGATGT
The DNA here is from genome assembly GCF_027887145.1 of Ammospiza caudacuta. Lineage (NCBI taxonomy): Eukaryota > Metazoa > Chordata > Aves > Passeriformes > Passerellidae > Ammospiza > Ammospiza caudacuta. The sequence continues at coordinate 19,575,287 of NC_080594.1, read as the reverse complement.
GTGCCTGCATAAAAAAGATTGAAATCTAGACCAGACCTTGGTTTGGGGAATGTGGGTGAAACTTTCAGTTGATTTAAGGAAGCAGAATTCTGCCTGTACTTTTAGAAGCAGCTAGCTTTGTGGACAACTCTGCATTTTTGTATTTTGATACCATGGAGCAAGACATATTCTGTCTTTTGTTTATCAAAAGCCAAATGTCTTCTGCAAAGGGTGCTGGAAGTCACTCTTCTCTGGGACTGTTGTAAAAAAGGAGAGCCATGCCCATACTCCCTGTCTTGGATCATACTAAAATCTTTTTCTCCCCTCTATTTAGATGGGATTTTTTACCCCTAAAAACATGTAGGCAAAGAGTAGGTCTATACAGGAAATTATGGACTCAATATGCTGCAATACATGCTTAATAGATGTGTATGCACAGTAGATGCTAATATGCAGTATTTCCATATCCTTTTTATTCACTTTCTCTACATCTTCAGACTAACATAGTAGAATAGGAGAGTTTCTGGTTTCTGCCCTGCAATTATTAAAATAAAAACAACAAAACAACGCAGTAGTGCAGAGACAAATGTAGGTTACATTTGATTTTTCCATCTCCATTTCTGAGGGTAACCTGAATGGATGGCAGTTTTGACCTTGGCAGTTCTTTTACAGACATGCTCCTGATCTCTACCAACCCATATGACTACCACTTCTGCTCACAAGGAGTGGTTACAGTGGACAACTTGGACGATGGAGAAGAACTGTTGGCAACAGATGTAAGTCTGTATGGATATGACTTTGGGTTTCCTAGATCAGGGGAGGAAGACTACTGGGAGGAGCCTGACTTCTGTCCCTGAAACTGCTGGACTAAAGCAAAAGCAGGATTGGGTCTTAACTACATTCAGACTGTGAAGCACAAGGTCTGGTAAACTGTTACACTTTTGAATCTGGCCTTGCTCCACGTAATGTCCACCTTTTATAATTTTTTTATATATAAAATGCTAGATGAGGAGAGCTCACCCCTGGGTCCCCTGCCACTGCTGGGTCTTCAGGGCGTTCCAGTGGCTGCTTTGGGTGATAACACCCCTTGGCAGGATAGTAATATCTGCCCTGCAGATTGTAGGGCTGCAACCTCCACTGCTTTTGAGCAGAAAAGTGACAACATGCCTGTGTTTTCTTTTCCCAGCAAGCCATGGACATCCTGGGATTTGTGCCTGATGAGAAGGCTGGTTCCTACAAGCTCACAGGGGCCATCATGCACTTTGGGAATATGAAATTCAAGCAAAGACCCCGAGAGGAGCAGGCAGAGGCTGATGGCACTGAAAGTAAGAATAACACCTAAAATTGCTCCTCAGCTTCAAAAGTCTGGCATGTACCAGGCACTGTGCTGAGGAAGCAGCTGCCTGTTTGCTTTGTTCTTGCACACTCTGATCAGCCAAGAGTGCTGTACTTGTAAAGGCTTATTCAGTGGTGGATAACCTTACTCAGCAGGAGATGAACACAGCCAGACTAACAGGATCAAATGCCATGTTTGAGACCATTTGCACAAAATGGTTGTGAAATTCTGCTGCCTTAACTTTCTCTTTCATGATTACAGGTCCTGCTTCTTTATTTTGTCTTACACCTGAAACTGTCTATA